>NW_024070191.1:8265132-8804447 GCF_014754425.2 Oryx dammah
TTTTTTTTTTTTTTCAGTTCTACTATCTGAACACATCGATTGTCTCTATTAATCTCTCTTGGTCTATCACCTGGTCAATAAAATTTATTCTCATCCTCCTTCTTCCACTGATCACCTTCCTCCTCTACCTCCTTGCCAACTGATTTGTATTATGTTCAATATCACCAAATGTAGGTACTGAAAAGCAACATACTTTTTTTTTTTTTCTGTTCCAACTAAAATCTAACTTAAAGCTAAATTCAAGTCAGGAAGATGTGGGCTATTTAGTTTTTATAGCCAACCTCCTCACAAGCCAAAATCATTTGTTCACATTTGGCCCTAGTGGAAAGGAACTGAACACAGAAAGGCCTCTGTTTGCTTCTTTTGTTCTGTGACACGGGCTTAACTTACCTCCTAAGTATATACAGCAGGAGAAATTACAGCTCTATGTGTTTTCTGCAGCAGACCAATTTAGCCTGTCAGAAAATGGTTTACTCTCATTTGCTTCCTCTAGTACTGTCGGACACAACTGAGCGACTTCACTTTCACTTTTCAGTTTCATGCATTGGAGAAGGAAATGGCAACCCACTCCATTGTTCTTGCCTGGAGAATCCCAGGGATGGGGGAGCCTAGTGGGCTGCCGTCTATGGGGTCGCACAGAGTCGGACATGACTGAAGCGACTTAGCAGCAGCAGCAGCAGCAGCAGCAGCAGTACTGTCAGACAACCTGGTAATGCTTTTTTTTTTTTAATAAGGAAAAATAAGCTGAAATAAGAGTGAACTGGATTTGGATTCATTCAAGTCATAGATTTTGTGTTGTATTTGACCTTGGGGAAGTATTCCATTCAAGGCTCATTAACACAGAGTGTTGTAAGAATCAAAGTTGAGAAATTTTTGAAAACCTACTCAGTGGATGAAGAGGACACTGGAGTCCGACTGAAAGAGCAGCTCTTCCAGAGACGGATGGAGTTCTAGAATGAAGGTCAGCATCAAGACCTCTGTGGACTGGGTTCCTGCCAGCAAGTCAAGGTTGTTCTCACCTCTCAGCCAACAAGAGCCTTCTGTAAATAATCATTTATATTAATAACATCAGTAGAGTAAAATGGTTGATCTGTCATATTTATCTATTCAATCATTTTTTCTCCAACTGTTTCATCTATTCTTATATTTTACAAATGTGTCTTTAAGAAGGTCTATATTCCTTTTCAGGAATATGTGAACATTGTAACAAATCCTCAGTGAGTTTTGGTGAGTAAAATATAAGCACAAATATTTAATGCCATCAACAGTATATTTTTTCTAAGAAGAAATCTCTGGTTTGATGGAGCGATAAGAACATTAATTTATGTTAATATTCATAAAAAGTAATGTCATTCTTGCTTGAGGTTTTACCCATGTTTAGTGGACCATAGCACAGGAAGTATCTTGAAAATTTTATTCATAAAGAACATATCAGTTCAGCCTGAAAATAAAAGGTTAATAACTGTTATACAGATTTCAATGTATTTTTTGCTCATTGGCTCAAGATTCGAAGACTATTTTGGAAATAATATTTCCATTAAAATTTTAATATTGTTGTAACTTTTATAGAGATTATTTTTCTCTAATCTTCATTTTAGGAGTTCTTACCATAAAACAGCTATTAATTTTATTAATATTCATACAACTTTATATTTAGAGTAAAAGAAGTTGATAATACCACTGTATATATTTATAAAAGATAATACAAGACAATTCCCCCAGAAAACAACAGCTGTCTGCTTATTCTTTTCCATAAATAATGGAAAAATATTTGTTCAGAAATGATTTCAACCTTTGAATAATTGCTATAACAAAAGAAACTTCCCTCATAGTTTTCCAGATTTTGGGTGATTTATAGTCATCTGTAGTAAATAATGTTTATCATTTATTTTTGTACAGTGACCAAATCATATAATAAAACTTAAATGAATGAAATCAAAAACAAAATTTGTGATAATAAGACAAAAGCTTTTTGCATTCCTTTTTTGCTATTTTTTCTTTTTTGTTTTATTCCCTCCATTTCTTTACCTACTTTTACCACTCAAATGCAGAAGTCTAAACTTACCACAAGAGAGGCCGCTCGTGTATTTTAGAGTGATAGAGAACCTCAGCTGTTTCATTCGACAAGGTATTAAGTTAGTTTTATTACAAACTGAATTTAATTGAAAGTTAAAGGGCTTAACATAGGAGCTTAAAGTTGAAAATAAGCATGTGAATAATGTTGAAAATGGATGTGTTACTTTTACCATAGATTCAATATTCAATTATTAAATTAGTCATATGTGTAACAGTATTGTGATATAACATAGAACCATGAGTTCTATGGTCTCTTTTAAAGGTCATTATGATAGATGACAAAGTTTCATAATATAATTAGTAACTTGAAATGTAATTCTTGGTATTTTACCTTTTTTTTTTAACCCGTGAAATGTCTAAAGGCTCAACTATATTGCTTCTTTAGCAACATGAGTCTATTTTCAACTAGATTTTGTTTTTTAAAAATAATCAGAACTACAACAAAAATGCCTCACATAGGTTCTGTAGAATGAGAAAAATAAATTCTAATTAACAGATAGGTACAGTCATATATAAATAAATCAGACTATAAATATTATTATAAAAACATACTATTCCATCATTCTTGTGATATAAATGCTTCTTTAATGTAGTGTATTCATGTTTTCTACATCTTGTTTCATTGATTTATTAGCATAAACCTGCAAAAAGAGCATACCATTTAAGTCCTGAGATAATGTTTGTATTTTGATGTTGATCCATCATTATTTTTAGTATGAATATTATCTAAGCCTTTGAAAATGTACTGAGACTTGTATACTCTGTAAAGGTTTAGATAATAAGAAACTTATACTTTGAAGTATTGTTTTTAAAACATTTTTGTACAATTATGAGTCTGTTTCCATTTATAAGGTAATACATAAACCCCTTTTAATAATTCCTCATAGATACTAATACTTGAAGAGTCTCAAATCCTTTTGCCAACATTAGAAGCTGATAATGTTCAAGGACACACTAGAAGGGAGCTGAGCTGAAAAGGGCGCTGCACCCAGTGCCTGAAATTCCCACACTATGCTGCCCCTCCTGCTGCTCACGGTGCAAGCTGATGAGTTCATGCTAACGCTGGACTCATATTTAAAGCTAAAATTCAAGATACTCTGATATCAGGGGAAAAAAAAATCAAGGTTACTTACTATCATCATTAACTAACGTTGTTCTCTTTCAGTAGATGATGTAAAAATAAGAGAAAGAAAACAGTATAAAATTGAAAAGAAAAATAGCAGTTGCAAAGTGATTGCTCATTTTACAATTTTATAGATAGAACTACAGTAAGCTAATCAATACTCCAGAAGAGCTAAATACACGATAGCATCATAATAAGAATTATTAGGCAATAAATATATGTGGAAACAACCTGTGTCTCAATAACAGCAAGCTTATTGTTGAAGCTTAAAGAGCTGGACATCATCATAAGCTCCTCACATCCTTCCCTCTCAATCTTCCCTCTCTAGTTCTATAGCATTTCTAATCAAAATAATACACACTGCATTGGTAAAAACTAAGGCTGGATGAAGAAAGTATGTGCTATGAATATGTCACTTCTTCCTAAACAAATATGATTCCCCATGAAAATGCTAATAGCTTCAGCAACTATATAAACTTTCAACTGAACAGAAAAAATGAAATGAAAATTAGGCAGAGATACTATAAAATTTAGCAATATTGAGAAGGCTCTCCTAATGGATGTTAAAACATATTATTAAGCTACAATATTTAACGTATCATATTAATGGTAAACACATAGCTCAATACAATAAAGACCAGAAATAGAAAAATGTTTTAACATATGATAAAAGAAAACTGTCTTATCATATGATACAAGTAGCATTCAAAGTAAGTGGATAATCAATAGATTATTAATTGACACTAGGATTGATGGATAGCTATCTAAACAAAATTCAGTTCCTTCCCCCCTCACTCTTTTTAACAATTTAATTTCAATTAATCACCAATAACAGATTTAAATCATAAAGATGAACACAAATTGTTGAAAGAAATCAAGGGATATTAATTATAATTTTGAAATCAGTATATTGAAATATAATCTTGAAGTGAAATTTCTGTTACTTTTTAAAGGAAAAATGCTAATGTAAAAAACTTAAAGCATAAAAATTCAAACTGAGAAAATATTTGAAACCTATATGCATGAATAGAGCATATTTCCTTAATATCAGTTGATATAGATACAAGACAAATAGGGATTTAACTGACTGGTCATTATGAAAAAATAAATACTGAAATATAATTACAATATAAAACTTACAAAAATATTTTCACTTTAAATAATTTCACTTTAAATAATTTTTAAATTAAAGGCAGGATATATACATTTTATGGAGAAGGAAATCACAACCCACTCCAGTGTTCTTGCCTGGAGAATCCCAGGAACAAAGGAGCCTGGTGGGCTGCCATCTATGGGGTCACACAGAGTCGGGCACGACTGAAGCAACTTAGCAGCAGCAGGAGCATATACATTTTAAAAACAAAGTAGGGAGATAACTGTGATAATAACGTTGCTTAGAGTATGGGGCAAGAAAGACCCCCATACGATGGTCCAGGTACTTAGTTAATGAATATCAGAATTATAGGTACACAGGTACATATTTACTGGGGTGTGTACATATAATCCTATTCATTGGGGTTAGTTTGTAATAACAAAATATATTGATACAAACCAATTTACTGTCCATCAACAAAAATACTAATGAAATATAATATGCCCTTGCAGTAATGTACTATGAACCCCCCCAAAAAATTGCCAAAATGAACAAAAACAATATATCACAATAGAAGGAACCTATCTCAACATAATAAAGGTCATACATGACATACTCACAGCAAGCATTATTCTCAATGGAGAAAAACTGAAAGCATTTCCTCTAAGATCGGGAAGACAAAGCTGCCCATTCTCACCACTGTTATTCAACATAGTTTTGGAAGTCCTCAGCACAGCAATCAGAGAGAAAAAAAATTAAAGGAATCTAGTTTGGAAAAGAAGAAATAAACTATTTTCAGATGACATGATACTACATAGTGTAATGTATAGAAAACCCTAAAGATTCTGCCAGAAAATTATTAGAATTCATCAATGAGTATATTAAAGTTACAGGATATAAAATTAATACACAGAAATCTTGAATTCCTATATACTAACAATGAAAAATCAGAAAGAGAGGTTAGGCACCAATCCCATTCACTACTGCAACAAAATGAACGAAACACCTAAGAATAAATCTACCCAAAGAATCCAAAGACCTGTATGCAGAAAATTTTAAGACACTGATGAAAGAAATCAGAAATGACATAAAACAGATAGAGAGATACACCATGTTTTTGGATTGGAAGAATCAATACTGTGAAAATGACTATACTACCCAAAATAATCAACAGATTCAATGCAATCCCTATCAAACTATCAATATATTTTTTTTTACAGAACTCAAACAAGATATGTCACAATCTGTATGGAAACACAAAAGACCCTAAATAGCCAAAGCAATCTTAAAAGAAAAACAGAGCTGGAGGAATCAGCCTTCCTGACTTCAGACAAAGCTACAGTCACGAAGGCAGTATGGTACTGGCACAAAAACAGAAATATAAACCAGTGCAACAAGATAAAAAGCCAAGAGATAAACTTACACACCTATGACAAAGGAGGCAACAATATACAATGGAGAAAAGGTAGCCCCTTCAATAAGTAAGTAATGGAGGAGAAACTGGACACCACATGCAAAAGAATGAAACTAGAACACTTTCTAACCCCACACACTGAAATAAACTCCAAATGGATTAAAGAAGTAAATATAAGGTTAGAAACTATAAAGCTCTTAGATGAAAACATAGGCAGTATGCTCCATGACATAAATCACAGCAAGATCCTCTGTGACCCACCTCTGCTGCTGCTGCTGCTAAGTCGCTTCAGTCATGTCCGACTCTGTGCGACCCCATAGACGGCAGCCTAGAGCAATGGAAATAAAAACAAACAAATAGGACCTAATTAAACTTAAAAACTTTTGTGCAGCAAAGGAAACAAAGAAGATTAAAAGACAACTCTCAGAATGGGAGAAAATAATTGCAAATGAAACAACTGACTAAAGGATTAATCTCCAGAATATATAATAAGCCTCTCATATAGCTCAATATTAGGAAAACAAACAACCCAATCAAACAATGGGCAGAAGACCTAAATAAACGTTTCTCCAAAGAAGACATACAGATGGCCAATGAACACATGAAAAGATGCTCAACATCAATAATTATTAATAAAATGAAAAATCAAGACTACAATGAGGTATCACCTAACACAAAGAAGGATGGTCATCATCAAAAAATCTAACAACATTCAATGCTGGAGAGGCTGCGGAGAAAAGAGAACACTCCTACAACTGTTGGTTGGAATCTTAAGTGCTTCAACAATTGTGGAGACTCCTTAAAAAAACTAGGAATAAATCCACCATATGACCCAGTAACTCGTTGGGCATATACTCTGAAAAAAACAATCAAAAAAGACAGATGTACCCCAGTGTTCATCACAGCACAGTTTACAATAGTGAGGACACGGAAGCAACCTAGATGTCCATTGACTGGTGAATGGATAAAGAAGATATGGTATATATATAGAATGTAATATTCAGTTCAGTTCAGTTCAGTCACTCAGTCATGTCCGACTCTTTGCGACCCCATGAATCGCAGCACGCCAGGCCTCCCTGTCCATCACCAACTCCCGGAGCTCACTCAGAGTCGCATCCATTGAGTCAGTGATGCCATCCAGCCATCTCATCCTCTGTCATCCCCTTCTCCTCCTGTCCCCAATCCCTCCCAGCATCAAAGTCTTTTCCAATGAGTCAACTCTTCGCTTTAGCATCATTTCTTCCAAGGGCTGATCTCCTTCAGAATGGACTGGTTGGATCTCCGTGCAGTCCAAGGGACTCTCAAGAGTCTTCTCCAACACCACAGTTCAAAAGTATCAATTCCTCGGTGCTCAGCCTTCTTCACAGTCCAACTCTCACATCTCACTTCGTTGGCAAAGTAATGTCTCTGCTTTTGAATATGCTATCTAGGTTGCTCATAACTTTTCTTGCAAGGAGTAAGTGTCTTTTAATTTCATGGCTGCAATCACCATCTGCAGTGACTTTGGAGCCCCCCGAAATAAAGTCTGACTCTGCTTCCACTGTTTCCCCATCTATTTCCCATGAAGTGATGGGACCAGATGCCATGATCTTCATTTTTCTGAATGTTGAGCTTTAAGCCAACTTTTTCACTGTCCTCTTTCACTTTCATCAAGGGGCTTTTTAGTTCCTCTTCACTTTCTGCCATAAGGGTGGTGTCATCAGCATATCTGAGGTTATTTATATTCCTCCCGGCAATCTTGATTCCAGCTTGTGATTCTTCCTGCCCAGCATTTCTCATGATGTACTCTGCATAAAAGTTAAATAAGCAGGGTGACAATATACAGCCTTGGAGTACTCCTTTTTCTATTTGGAACCAGTCTGTTGTTCCATGAGTGTTCTAACTGTTGCTTCCTGACCTGCATATAGGTTTCTCAAGAGGCAGGTCAGGTGGTCTGCTATTCCCATCTCTTTCAGAATTTTCCACAGTTTATTGTGATCCACACAGTCAAAGGCTTTGTAATATTACTCATCCATGAAAAAGAATGAGTTTCAGTCAGTTTTAGTGGACCTAGAGCCTGCTATACATAATGACGTAAGTCACAAAAATAAATATAGTATATTAACACACACGCACATATATATATAATCTAGAAAAATGATATTGATGAACATATCTGAAGGGAAGGAAAGGAGATAGAGATGTAGAGAAGGACTTGTGGACACAGTGTGGGAGGAAGAGTGTGGGACAAATGGAAAAAATAACATCAACATGTGTACATTATTGGGTATAATATGGATGGATGTGAGAAGTTGCTGTGTAGCACAGGAAGGCCAGTTTGGTGCCCTGATGACTGGAGGGATAGGATGCAGGGACAGGAGGGAGGCTGGAGAGGGAGGGGACATATGTGTAATTATGACTGGTTTGCATTATCGTATGGCAGGAACAAACACAACATTGCGAAAAATTTGTTAATATAGATTTTAAAAAAATCTAACAACAGTGTATCACAGCCATCACTGGTGTGAACCCACCCCAGAGTAAAATGCTACATGGAAAGAGCTTGCAGAACAATGTCTAGGGTGTGTAGCATCTAGGATGGAAGAAGGGATGAAAAAGATGAATGCCAGTTACTAGATTAGTACACCAGCCACACTTGATGATTGCCACTTCTATGGTGTCATCTGTGGAAATCTGGGTCACAGAGGACAAAAGGTCACTGGAAGATCAACTTTTATTTTGGCTTTTACACCTGCGTGTGCACACACACACACCTATATGTAGACACACACATATCTATCTACACACACAGATACATATATATGCCTGCACTGTTTGAATTGTATTTTACCTTCACAAATATTACCTATTCAATAAATTCCCAATAATTTTATAACATGTGAACTTGGTTAATCTATTTGAAACTAAAACTTAGTTTAGATCTAATGAAAGTGTTGTTGCATTCTATGAATTTTAAAAGAATTCTTTTGAAAACATACCAAATCAAAACATATATTAGTAACATAAAATATTACATGTAAAATGTTCTTGAGTGGTTTCTGTAAGTTTCATGAACTCAAAGTAATACACAGTAAGAATGTGCTCTGGGCTCAAAAATAAATGAAAAACAGTGATAACAACTTGAAGGTTCTTTGAACAACTGATGTACACTGCCATGCTTGAGATGTTTAGAAAGGAAGACAGGAATTTTCTGTTCTCCTTAATAAATAATTCCTGGCCATTTTATTATTTTGTAAATGACTTCTGACTTTGAAGAATATCATTTACTTAAACAGCAAGACAGACCATACAGATAGAACCAAATTTCTTTTTGAAGTATGACTTTCAAAGTTACAGTTTCCTTTTGATCCAGATATATATTAGATTACCTTTTTCTTTTCAAACTCCTGACATTTTGCTAATGAGTTGAAGCCAAGGCTCACAGCTAATGACATTACATTAATATGATCCTTCACTTGGTGAAGCTTTGGAACAAAGACTTCTGGAGTAGAACCTAGTTTTCTTCCTTTCTGTCCTCAAAAGACCACTTTCAGTGGCCACTCTGGGATATATGAGATACGTTATTTCACTACAAGATAGCATATTGTTAATGGTAATGTATTTCAAGTGTTTACGTGCAGTCAACGTGGAAATTGAATTTCATCTGAAAGCAGAAACAAGTTACCTCTTCTAAATGAAGAGTTTATGAATATGTAAATTCGAGTCTAAATCATAGTATAGTGATCTTTTCTGAGATATGTAATTACCTGAAAGAAGCATGAGACATTGTCATTTTTAAGGAAAAATGACAATCTATAATAAAAAGAATGAATGCTGAGGGTGTATTTTAAAAACTGTATTATTAAGCAAAGTGAAATAGGATATAGAAATAATGAAGGACTCCAGAGAAATAAATTACATCTAGCTCAGAGTCTCTCACTAATTACCTGTATGACTAACTTCTGTATTCTCTAGATTAGCTATTAACTGGTTATAATACTTGCCTTACCTCCTTCTAATATTTTTTATAAGGAAAAAAATGGAAAATACATATGGATGTCATTTTTTTAGAGTTTTTTTAAAAAACACCCCTTGAATATATCATTTTAATAATTCCAGAAGAATTTTTTATTATTTGATAGCCATGATGACATTGGTAACAACAACCAAGTAATTAAAACAGAATCTCATCATCATTCACTTAATAACCTACATGGGACTAAGTAATTTGTCCTTTTCACAAAGAAGAAAGCTTGGTTTCAGCATCTTTTCCCATTGGAAAAGGGGAAAATATAATCAGTAAATTGTGAAAGGGTGGCAGAAGTGCTGACCATTGCTCCAGCATCCAGTTTTTCATTGAATATTAAATGTACTCTCAGGTTTCTAGGTTTGTTGGAGGACAAAAGGTTTTTGATAGATGGAGGAAGCTGTTTCTGGAAGAGGCAGGTCGGCACCGCCCTTCCCAGCTCTTCTCCGCGGTTTGGGGAAAGGCTTCCCTTGATTCTGCTCACTGGGATAAGCAACAGCTGGTCCTCCTCCCCCTGATGGAGGCTGCCACCATTTCCTTTCCCACCCCAGCTGATGAGGGTGTCTATTATTTATGATCATTAGATTACGCTCATCTCTCAGCCTTTGGGCAGGTATACAAAAACAAATCAGCCCATCTATCTTTTTCTCCCGAATTTCCAGTCTACGGATTCACACCTGCCCCTCTCCCATATTTATTAGACAGAAGCCCGTATCCACAGATGGGCCTTTAACTGGGAAGGAAAGCAAAAACAAAATTTAGAAGGATGAAAATCTACAGATAATCCTGTAATCTTGCTCATATTATTGAAAAAAAAAAAAGATCATTAGCTCTTGATCATCTACAGTTTGCAAGCCGTCATCAGCAGTGTCTCATCTGTACTGAATGCTGTTTAGATTCAAATACATCAGCACATACAAATATCAAGGATACGATGTATATTTCAAATTCATAAAAATATACTGAGAAAGAAAATACGTTCAATGCAATAAAGAAATAGTCCTTTGTGAAACACTAAGTAGCCCTGACAGATATTTAGTTCCTGGGACAGGGTTTTCTCCAAAGCAAACTCATTAAAGTATTTTAGGAAAATGAACCTGTGTCACTATTTAAAGAACTCCACAGTTTTCAAAATAGTATTTGTCTTATCTGAGTGTTACAAAGCCTAGAGTGTTTCTACAGTCCTGCAGCCATGTATAAAATCACCCTGATGCTGGTGAGGTTTTGGATACTGATCACAATAAAACTGCAGTTTGAATTGAATTAACTGAATTTTTTGGCTTCCTGTAAGAAATATAACTTGATGGACACTATGCTTATCTTTAATATAAGAAATATAAGACTAAGGTTAGTAACTTTTGAAATGTAATAACATGAATCAAATTTGAGGCGAGGGATTTCTTTTAGGGTTCTATTAACAAAGCCACTGTAAATAAATGAAAAGTAAAAATGGTGAAGGTTAACTCCCATGAAGAGGCTGTCATTTCTGTAATAAGACAGATGTTTAAACACATGTCCTCTGGCATGGCCTTCTCATGAATTTCTAACTGCAACTGCAACTGCACCTTAAAGTGTACTCAGGAGATAAGGAACTCTGGAAAAAAACACTGAAAAAGAAAAAAATTACTTTCCATATGTTTAATTCTAATCATGTAAAATTATAAAATTAATTTTGGTAATATTCTCTACATGTTATCTACTTATAATTTCCCTGCTTTCAGAGAGCCTATACATAACCTCACTAAAGTTCAAATGACATAAAGGCAAAAGCTGAATATTAATCATAAATAAAGTTTAAATAAACTATCTTTCAAGATATTTATTTTTGAATTATCTTTAGACACTCTTTCTCTGTTTCACAAGGATTTTAAAGTCCAAAATTTGCTTCAAGTGTCCATTTCTCTATCACTGTTTGTGTCTATACCTACATCTACAGCAATATCCATAGCTATATTCTCATCTATATTCCTTACGTTATTCCTATACTTACTCATATCAATGTAACTATTTCAAGGGTCTCAGAATAAGAAATCATTACTAGTTTTATTTTCCTTGAAACAGGTAAGTTTGTTCAAAATAAGCCTGTGTTAGGTGAATTCTATCAACCATTTAGAGAAGAGTTAACACCCACACTTCTGAAACTCTTTCAAAAAACTTCAGAGGAACACTCTCAAGCTCATTCTATGAGGCTACCATTAATTACCCTGAAACAAAAACCAGAAAAAAAAAAAAAAAAAGAAAGAAAATTACTGGCCAGTATCACTGATGAACATAAACACAAAGATCCTCAACAAAATACTAGCAAACAAAGTCCAACAACACATTAAAAGAATCATACACCATGATCACATGGGCTTTACCTCAGGGAAGCAAGGGTTTTCAACATATGTAAATTGACTGGTGTGATACACCACATCAACAAATTGATGCATAAAAACCATATGATCATCTCAATAAATACAGAATAAGCCTTTAACAAAATTCAACACCCACTTAATGATAAAAGTTCTTCAGAAAGTGGGGCATAGAGGGAACCTATATCAACATAAGTGTTAGTCACTCAGTTATGTCTGACTCTTTGTGACCCCGTGGACTGCAGCCCACCATGCTCCTCTGTCCATGAGATTTTCCAGGCAAGGATACTGGAGTGGGTTGCCTTTTCCTTCTCCAGGGGATCTTTCCAACACAGGGATTGAACCATGGTCTCCTGCATTGCAGGCAGACGCTTTACCTTCTGAGTCACCAGGGAAGCCCCATATCAACATAATAAAGACCAAATTTCACAAACCCACAGCAAAAATCATTCTTAGTGGTGAAAAACTCAAAGCATTTCCTCTAAGATCAGGAAAAAGACAACTTCTCCCACTTTTATTCAATGTAGTTTTGGAAGTTCTAGCCACAGCAGTCAGAGAAGAAAAACAAACAAAGGAATCCAAACTGGGAAAGAAGAAGTAAAACTGTCTTCCAATGGCATCTTTCACAGAATTAAAACAAACAAGCAAACAAATCTACAATTTGTACAAAAATATTAAAGACTTTGAACAGCAAAAGCAATCTTGAGAAAGAAAATTGGAGCTGGAGGAATCTCAGGTTCTCTGACTTTAGACTATTTTACAAAGCTACAGTCATCAAGACATTATGGTACTGACCCAAAGACAGAAATATATATCAAAAGAGCAGGATAGAAAGCCTAGATATAAACCCACACAATTATGGTCAATTAATCTACAACAAAAGAGACAAGAATATACAATAGAGAAAATGCAGTCTCCATTGTATATTCTTATACAAGTGGTTCGGGGGAAAATTGGACAGCTATATATAAAATAATGAATTAGGATATACCTTTACAGCCTACACAAAAGTAAACTCCAAATGGATTGAAGACCTAAATGTAAGGCCAAGAACCACAAAACTCTTATAGGAAAACATCAGCAGAGCTCTTTTTGACATAAATTGAAGAAAGATCTTTTTTGATCCACCTCCTAGAGTAATGAAAATAAAAACAAAAATAAACAAGTGAGACCTAATGAAATGCAAAATTTTCTGTACAGCAAAGGAAACCATAAGTAAGATGAAAAGACAACCCTCAGAATGGGAGAAAATATTTGCAAATGAAGCAATGACAAGGAATTAATCTCCAAAAATATACAAACAGCTCACGCAATTCAGTATCAGAAAAGAAATCCAATCCAAATAAATGGGCACAAAAGCTAAATAGGCATTTTTTCAAAGACACATAGATGACCAAGAGGCACATGAAAAGATGATTGTATCACTAATTACTGTGTGTTACTGGCTTAATCTTGTCCGATTCTTTGCCACCCCATGGACTATAGCCTGCCAGGCTACTTTGTCCTTGGTATTCTCCAGGCAAGAATACTAGAATGGGTTGCCATTTCCTTCTCCAGCAGATCTCCCCAACCCAGGATTTGAACCTCAGGTCTCCCACATCGCAGGTGGATTCTTTACCATCTGAGCCACCAGGGAAGCCCATCACTAATTATTAGAGAAATGCAAATCAAAAAAAGAAAAATGATGTTCCACCCCACACTATTCAGAATGGCCATTATCAAAATATATACAAACAATAAATGCTGTAGGAGGCGTGGTGAAAAGGTAACATTCTTAGACCATTGGTGGGAATGTAAACTGATATAGTCACTATGGAGAACAGTATGGCGGTTCATCAAAAAATGAAAAATAAAACTACCATATAACTCAGAAATCCCACTTCTGAGCATATTCCCAGAGAAAACCGTAATTCTAAAAGAACATGTACCCCAATGTTCATTGGAGCACTATTTACAATAGTCAAAATATGAAAGTAACGCAAATGTCCATCAACAGAGGAATGGATAAAGAAGCAATCTACTTCATATAAATATAGTGGTGGAAATGCCATATGTAATATGGTAAGATATTAGGTAAATATGAAGTTTCAAGTTTAAAGAATATGTGATCCTGAACTTTCCATATGTAAATGCTGGTAGTCTTGAGGATCTACTTTAAATGTTTAAAATCCTTTACTACTACTTACTGTCATAGCAATCAATCTCACATTTAATTCTTCCACTTCCCTTGAACTTTCCTTTTTCCATGATATGTATTTCTACTATATTTCAGCTTATCCATCATTTTATTTTAGGAATACGTACATCTTGTCTAAGAGTAACATCAGATGGTTCTGAAGGTTATAGTGAAATTGTTATCACTTGAAAGCAAAAAATGCAATCTTTTCTCTTTATACATGTAAATAAATCTGTCTCAGGTTTACTACTAGTAAGATAAAGACGTAGAAGTGTTTCCCTTGTGCAAAAAATTTTGCTTTTAACTAAGATTTATCACTATTTCCTTATGACTTTAAAACAGATATATATTGCAGTTTTTATACATACTTGGCAATCCTATGTTTATCTTTATTCACATGCTAATTTTTAAAGAAAAATCAAACAGCTAGGGATTTTATCATCACCTATTTCATGCAGTAATTATAGCAATTATATTATTTACTCTTTAAGCACCTTGAAGTGTTCTTGTACGATGCTAAGCATCATATAAGTTACTCATAGTAGGTAGACTAAATACAAACTAACTTGTTCAAATATATTCATGAGTTTTGAATATTTCAATTATGTTTAATGGAAATGAAAGCTGCTTTCCTATCTAAAAGATGTTGATTTTCAGTGAAATATCATGATTTTCCAGCATAAAAACTGGTCAATTTTTAATTGACCAGTTCTCACCTTATAGTTTTACCTTTGGGACAAAAACAATTACATATTTTTAGTAAAATATGCTGTTCTGGAATCAGCAAAGGGCAGATAGATAGCCATTTTAAGTGATCAGACAACTATTTTAAGAATGCATTGACCTACCTCTGAAGTCAGTAATCTCATATCACCAGGTTAATGTCAATCTTTTTTTTTTTTTTTTTAAAGGTAAAGGCAAGTTTCTTGAAAGACAGATATGCACTGATATTTTTAGCACTCTCAAGAGGCTGAAATTCCAGAGTATATATTTCCTGGTGTTTGAGAACCACAGGCTGTGCATGAACAATGTGAGATTCTAAGTGGAACTCCTTTACCTCAGTGCTTAGAGGGTTTTTCTTATTAGGCAAGCCACACAATTAATTATAATCTAATTATGACTTTGGGTCAATAAGGTTTGATATGGACCTTGTTTTTTCACACCAAAATCCTTAAATGAGTAGTTAAAACCTCTTCTCTGTTCTCTTTTGTTGCTGCTGCTGCTGCTCCTCTGAATGAGGCATTGGGGTTGGGGGCGCGGTGCTGCTTGTACTATCAGCACATTCTTCTGAAAGCCTATCAATGTAACTAATGATTACTTTGTCTTAAACCTAGGCTGGTTTGCTCCATCTTATCCCTGGGAATTTCCCAAGAGTTGGCATTTGTCTTCTGGTTTTATATGTACTGTGTCCTAAGAGATCACATCTTGTTTTCTTCCTGTTTTTACTCCTGAAGTAATGTCTTCAGAAATCTTTGTTTCCCCTCTCAGTTTCCTTTTGTTTGATTTATAGTGCTGGGTTTAAGTGTGGGGGTTTGATATAAGTGAAAATTAACTTTGTAAGCAGTAACCACAACCTATATTGTGCTAAGGATAACAACTGTTTGTACTGAATCAGTTTTACTTAACAATTCCCAACAACACACCTAGATTACTGAGCAGGACTGTGTGTCATGTGCTAACCTGAAATGTGACAAAGATCATAAAAAGTGGGATGCAAAGGTTTTGGTTATCTAGGTGGAAATATCTAACTTCGTGGAAAAGAATGTTATATTGCTGAAAACAGCATAAGTGAAACCATCCTTTGTAACTATCGCTGAGATTATATAAAGGTCCCTTAACAAGTCTCCTCTGAGACAGCTTTCAGGCTTGTTCTACTCTTTTACCTGAATCTTCCTGACACTCTCAGCAACACTTGTGACATAGTGATTTTATTTTTCTTAAATGGTGGGATAGAAATTCATGTCATAGCGAAAAATATAACCCTTATTGTGATTATAGTTGTTAAAAGAAAAATTGTGACAACATAGTAGTTATAGTTATTATAAGATAATTATATATGTATATTATATAAATATTTATAAATCAGTGTAAAAAATTATATCTAAATACAATATTAATATAATGCTTGAACTCTCAAGCTCACATACTTTCAGCAGACATTATTTTGTTCATAAAACAAACCAGAAATTGTTTAATTTTCAAGGATTTATATAATTTGCATGATATCAGCATTTCAGTGTCATTATCTGCTAGTTCTGACACACTGCTATATAGCTGGATCTGTTTATAATCCCCAACTCCTGTCTATCCATATATTTACAACCATCACTTGCTTGTCTCTAAGACTGACGCCACCTCTCAGGGCTCCCCTCACATCCCACCACCTCACTGATCTCTCCCCACCAGATCTCTGTATACAGCAGAGATGCTCTTACTGTATACAGCAGTAGCTTCAAATATTTTGCAAAACTATCCCTTAAAGAACACTGTCTAATCCCTTGAACATATATAATTTATCATTTTTTCTTCATAACTTTCAACAGTTACTATAAGCAAATAATTTCTAAAATATTATATAAATGGTTATTCTAAGCAAAAATTATCACAGCATTCAAAATATAATCAAGTTTATGTGCCATAGAGACTCGGTATCATATTTCATTAACTTAAAAACTATGTCAAAAGTCTCTGTAAGACAAAAATAAAAATATTATCCTTGCTATTCTTAGAATGCATATTTGTAATTCTGAAAATTTTAACTATTTTATGCATTAAAATATTTGATTTTCTCTAGCAAAATATATATACATATTACACTATATATGTACACACATATCATGTACTTATAAGGATAAATATTTAAAGAATATTTCTCTGGATTAAACAGTCATAATTATTACTTATATATAATTGATTTAATAAGTACCTATGTCATGCATAGCTATTAAATATAAATGAAACGAGAAAATTTCAAAATGCATCTTTTTTTTTGGCATCTTAAATAAATTTATAAGCCTCTGACTTTAGTTTGTGTATCTCTATGTCAGTTCTAGTTTTGTCTTTCTACTTTATGACCATAACCACTGAGAAAACTTATTTACATAAATAAGTAAAAGAGAAAGAAATGTGGTGTGATCTAGTAGTGTCACAATTATTTAAACCCCTACTGTTTTAAAAGTCAAAAATCATATAGTACTGTACCATCAGAAACAAACCTTATGGTTCACTGGTTAATAACTACATTTTGGTTTTACTCAATTTTTGTCCTAAGCAAAAATTTGGAGACCACCTGACTTGCAAATAAATGTGTTTCCTGGTGTGCTGCACTCAATATGTCAGCAAATTTGGAAAACTCAGCAGTGGCTACAAGACGAATAAGTCAGTTTTCATTCCAATCCCAAAGAAGGGCAATGCCATTGAATGTTCAAACCATACCATTGTGCCTGTTTTGGATGCCAGTAATGTTATGCTCAAAATCCTTCAAGCCATGCTTCAGCAGTGTCTGAATCGAGAACTTCCAGATGTACAAGCTGGGTTTAGAAAAGGCAGAGGAACCAGAGATACAATTGCCAACATTTGTTGGATTGCAGAGAAAGCAAGGGAATTTCAGAAAAACATCTACTTCTGCTTCAGTGAAGTAGGCTAAAGCCTCTGACAGTGAGGGTCAATACCAAGCCACCTTACCTCTCCTCCTGAAAAATCTGTATACAGGCCAAGAAGCAACAGTTAGAACCAGACACAGAACAACTGACTGGTTCAAAATTGGGAAAGGCTGTATACCGTCACCCTGCTTATTCAACTTTTGTGCAGAGTACACTTTCTCAACACCAAGACCAACATGCTGAACATACTCTTTGACAGGTGCTCCAGGATCTTTCACACTCAAGGCAATGCCTAGAGTAAGAGAGAAGAAATGAAATGCCTTGAATTTCTTCTCTGGCAGATTAATAAGTACATACAGAGGCTGAAGATGTGATGTTCATGCTTCTCAACTTATCTGTATCTGTATACCCAGGAAGTTTTGGCATACCCTCAGAAATATTCAGACTCCATTCTGAAGATCACTGCTCTCCAGCACTGGAAAGGCCATCCAAAAATTAGGTCTTAATTTTAAACCAATTATGTTATGCATTGTTGTTTCATGAATATTTGTTTAACTTCCTCATGTGAGGTGGAGTCACTCGAGTTACACTTAGTTTATGTTGCCAGGGTCCAGCCCTGGTGGATCCGGGGTGATTCGAAGGTGGGGACGGCGTCGGCGTCTTTGGAAAAATACATATTTAATTACAGATATATAGAGAGATTAGAAACGGATAGTGTAGTAGGAGAATTAGTGGAGAAAAGAGGCTGAATTCAGCCAGAGAAATGGGAACAAGAAAGAAGCGACATGGTGGAATCAGTCTTTCTGGAAACTGATCCAATTTCTTTATTTTTGGGTTTGCTTATATACCTTTTGTTACAGATAGTGATGAATACAGAGTCAGGGGGTCTTAGGGATATTACATCATCTTCTGGCCATGAGTGAGACCTGCTGACATTCTATGACCTTTTCTTTCTGATAACCAAAAACCTTATTTCTTCCAAGAGTGTTTTTTTTTCTTAAACCAGGCACCACCCTCCAGATAAAGTTGCATTCCTATAGGGTGAGGGTGTAGTGAGTTACAATCAAGAAAGGAATTTATTTAACCCAAGGTTAACAGGATTAATCTTAAAGGTTAATACCTATCTCTCCTATATGCTTAAAGGTTAATACTTATTTCTCCTATATGTTAGTTATATTCATTATAAGGGCAGGGAATATGGAGATTTAGCAGCAAACATCAGCCCAACAAATGAAAATCCTTTTACCAATGTTCCCCTTAAGATCTATTTAGTCTTAAGATAGCGATAAAGTTACACTTTTACATAACAAGGACACAGTGATTTATAACAAAGCACAGTGATCTATTACAAAAGAGAAAATCCATTAACTCAAAAAGTCTAGTATTGCTAACATCAAAAACTACTATATTTCCTTTTCTATACTCCAAATATATTGATTAATATATTCCCAGGTGCCTAAGGATATGGAGGCCTGGTGGCAATCATTGACTCAATGATAAGAAAAAGCCCTATGCTAATTAAGACTCTCAAAATACTCCAAAACTGTCTGTGCTGTTTATGGTTAAGAGGCAGTAAACAATCATGTGACAGGCTATGGATAATCCTGTCACACAAGCTAGTTTGTCAGCAGAGAGGTTTGACCTGAGACATCCTTGTCCCACCCAGAGCAGGGAATTAGCAGTAATTATTGGCACAACAAATGAAAAACCCTTCACCAATATAATTCCTAACCAACCCACTGTATTAATAATTTCTAACTCCCCAAAAGAATTTGCCTTTAGTAACAATCACATGTGGCCAGACGAACCTATACAGGCGGGCTAGATAACCTTCAGAGGAGTCGTAAGCTGAAACACTCTGCCCAGGAATTTTTATTGCCTTGGAGCTGCATGCTTACTCCTTCTCCGAGAGAAACGGTTATCGGGGAGAGCCCCCCATAAAGTCAGAGGTGTAGGCGAGAGCATAAAACAGACTCTGGTTTTGCGGTAGATGCTCGGGAACAGGGGGTTTCCTGAGGCTTGATCACGCCTTTGCATATGCCAAGCCTCCTTCCTCATGACCTTTGCCATGGGCGGAGTTCCTCACGCTGGCCCCCAACATTATGTCATGCACTTCTTGCTACTAAACCATATCTTTCAGTGCAGATTAGAATCCGAAATATGTATGTGCTTAGTTTCCATTTCTAAAAGCACCAGTTAAAAAAAAAAAAAAAGGCAAACAAATTAAATAACATGATGTGGTCATTTTTAAATATTAATGCCAAAAATATTTTGCATTCCAACTGCAAACCATTGTAATTTATTTTGAATACAACTATAAATTAGATTACAGCCTCCCATGGAATGGAAATTCAGAAAGATTGCAAATTAGTAGAAGTCACTACATTTAAATTCAGTCTGTAACACAGTCAAATCCAGATACACATACTGTTTTCCCACAGGTATCCACATAAATTCAGACAACTACATTTACGGTTACACTTATGTTTTATGTATATGCCTATTATATTTATAGGGCTTTATTTTGTTTTCCCAGCTGGATGTTCCTTAAGGGCTAGTGTCACATTAAAAAAAATAATATTTTGTTTTGGAAATAAACATTTGGAAAAAAGAAAGAAACTTTGGGAAAAAACCCACTATTGATTATTTCAGAGTTTTGAAATCAAGTGATTTTTTCATAATTTTCTTCATTTTTATGTCATCTTACTAAATGGTTTAACACATTCAGACATCTACCTATAAATAGATTCTATAAAATTCTACCTATAAGTGGGTTCAAAAACATCTGGTTAATTTATTTCAGTTTTAATTTAATTTTAACCTTTTATCTTGATACTCAAACCTTCAGATAATCTTTATTCTGCTAAAGCATTTTACATCGTAAAAGTGTGTCTCAACACTTATCTTAGACTTTTGTTCCTGATTAGGTAACAGTTTTTAAATTTACATAAATATCTATAAAAATGTTCCTCCACATTCATAATCATATTTTCATGACTGACTTCCAATATCTCTACTTAATTTAAGAATCCAGAGCTAGTCACAATTTAGTTTACTTTCTGAAGGGCTGCTTACAAAACTTTTTCTATGAAGATTACTGCAAAATGTATTAATGTTTTTTCATGGTAGATAGTTTCTCTGTATCCCAAAATTGTTGACTTTGTTTCAAGGCAAGAATACTGGAGTGGGTTGCCATTTCCTCCTCCAGGGATCTTCCTAACCCAGGGATCGAATTCGTGTCTCCTGCACTGGCATACAAGTTCTTTACTACTACCACCACCTGGGAAGCCCTATGGTTGACTGACCTTAGCAACTATGAAATCTTGAAGTTCATAGATGGTGTAACATAATGCTATGAATTTGAGAAAAAAGTATTTAAAAATATGGCCACATTTCATACCATGGAAAGAAAAGACCTATCCAAAATATAATAGTATCAGTTCAGGGTTTCAGCTCCAACATGTAAAAAGTCACCACTCCTGTCCTTACAAGAAACTGGACAAACTGAAAACCCACAATGCTTCCTAGACCCACAAGAGGACAAAGATTGTAGGGTAATTGAAATTTTGAGATACAGGTTCATCTAATGAGAACCAGTCAAACTCTCTTAACCTGGAGCAGAAGCTGCTGGAACCATAACTGTTAGGAACATTTAAATGATAATTTTGATGAACTGTTGGGGGAGTGAATGTAGACTGGTGTTAGAAGGGAAATAAATGGCTGGGTACAAGCTTTAAAACTGTTCTGTATTCTTGTGGGCTTTATCTGTAGGAAATTTACAAGGTTCTCAGAATGTTCCCCATGTGGCTCTAGGAAGGAGATTAATCATTGCAGCTATAACTGAAGTCTGCTCAATATATTTCCCACAGACTTCTCCTTAACTCTCCATGGGGGAAACTTGGCCAGAGACTTATCTCTATGCAGAAGATCATCCCTCCTGCTCCAGACTTTCCTATCCTTCCTAACTCACGAAGATGTGGGGTGGGAACTATAACCAATAAAACCGAAGGCTTCAAGGTCACTGATGTAGAATGCTGTAGCCAGAGAAGGAAGTTGGGATGAAAATGGAAGAAAAGCTATTCCACTGTGGAGAAAGACTTATTAAGGTCACATTTCTAAAAGATGAGTCCATTAAATGACTGAAATTATAGAACACCTCCATACCCCACACGTTATGACTAGCACTAGGGCACCAGCACATTACTAGGGGTAGCTGAAAGCAGCTTTCTTTGAGGAAGATTACCTAGGAAAGCCTGAAGTCAGAGATAAGACAAACAAGGATACCAGGGGAATGTTTTATGTCTGGTAATTCCAACAAATATTAACCAGAGCCTGACTCAGCCAGAGTAACATAATGCACAACAGAAAGCTCTCTTTGTCTCAGTAACCATACCGATCCACAATATCTGACTTTCAACAAGATTACAAGGTTGCCAGGCTTGACAAAAGGCAAGCTAAAACAATCGAAAGAGGCAAAGCAATCATCAGACCATATGCAGATATAACACAAATGTTGGAATTGACTATGAGCTCAGGTCCAGTGATCTATGACAACCTAGAGGGGTGCAATGGGGGTGGGAGGTGGGAGGGAGGTTCATGAGGGAGGTAATATACATATAGCTATGGCTCATTCATGTTGATATACGGCAGAAACCTGCACAATACTGTAAAGGAACTATCCTCCAATTAAATATAAATAAATTTTTAAAATAAGTGAAATTTGAACTATGACTAATATGTTAAGTGGAATATGTTAATATGTTAAATGGAACCAGTAGTCTAACAAACATGGACAAAAGGGTAATGAAAGTAGATGAAAATTCTGAGCAAGAGGCAAAGGGAAATACTAGGGTTCAAAAATGTAACAGAAATGATGACTACCTTTGATGGTCAGTAAACAAGTTAGAGAAAAATCAAGCAGCTTTAAGATAAGTCAATAGAAACCTCTCAAACTGTAATGCAAAGGGGGGGGGGGGAGAAAATGCCAGAACAGTGTATTGAAGAATTATGGGACAAAAAGATTTAACACATGCACAACTAGAAAACAAAACATAAAAAGAGAAAACATTGCAAACTATTTTAAGTAATCATAGTTAAGGGCTTTTTAAATAGATGACAAACACCAAACCACAGATTCAGTAAGCTCAGAGAATATCCAGCAGGATAAGTAGAAGAAATAAGCAAAAGCCCTATATCTAGGCTTTCTGTTTTCAAAAGGAAGAAAACCAGAACAGGGGAAGTTTTGGAAAGCAGCAGGGGGAAGGGACACATAGAATAAGAAAATACACACAATGGATTTCTTAACATAAACCATTCAAGCAATGGGAGAATTGAGGTGTGTGTGTGTGTGTGTGTGTGTGTCTGTATGCAAAGTCACTTCAGTCATGTTTGACTCTTTGTGAGTTATTTAGTGTTAAAAAACAAAAACAAATACATGATTCTAACTACAGAGGAAATAACTTTCAAAAAAGGAAGCATAAAGATTTTCATAAAAAATAATGAGAAAATTCACACCAGTAAACCTTCCCTGAAAGCAATGTTAAGCTTTCAGAAGACGGAAATGCAGTTAATCAGTCAGTTCGGTATCTCAGTCATGTCTCTTTGCGACCCCATGGACTGCAGCACACCAGGCTTCCCTGTGCATCACCAACTCCCAGAGCTTGCTCAAACTCATGTCCATTAAGTCGGTGATGCCATCCAACCATCTCATCCTCTGTTGTCCCCTTCTCCTCCTGCCTTCAATCTTTCCCAGCATCAGGGTCTTTTCCAGTGAGTCAGTTCTTCGCATCAGGTGGCCAAAGTATTGGAGTTTCAGCTTCAGTATCAATCCTTCCAATGCATATTCAGGACTGATTTCCTTTAGGATGGACTGTCAGAGTCCAGCTCCAGCAGCCAGGGAATCATCCTGAGGGGATGAGTGGTGTCGGTGAAGAATGATGTAGCCTCTGACTCGAGGTGCGGGACTACATGTTTATTTTAAGCATCAGGTCTTCTTTGACAAAAGCATTAGGTCAGAGGTTTGACATTTTCAGTCCCCCCTCACCTTGATTTATTGTCTCATTGTTGCCCTTTAAACAGAGTTCCTGCTTCAGCGATTACTTGTGATTACATTGTAACTCATGCTTATGTCTGGGCTGCATACCACATTCCTCAGTTTATTTCTTATCTTTCTAAATCCTGCTTTTCCCTAGTATCCTAAACTCACTATCTCCTAAAATGCTTCTAACTATTCTTAATTATTCCTAAACCCTAAACTCAGCAAACTTTCTTTGCCATAAACATTTCCCTCAAAAACGGGTCTCAGAGAACAATCCTTCCCATGGCCTCAAGCTGCAGCCTATGTGCTCATCCTGGGACATTCTTTGTAAAAATCCTTGAACAAATGTCAGTGGTTACTTTATAGATTATTTTCTGGGCACAACTGCAGAAGGCTTTGTGCATTCTCATGCTTCTCTCAAGAACAATAAGAACCTTAACATTCTTTCCAGCCAACTCAACTGAAGAAAGGAATGAACAAGTCAGAATCATAAAACCTAACTCTTTCATCCTGGGACCATGCCTGTAGGATGAGGACAGGGGGTTGGGGCTGTGCCTCCATTTTGTCAGTAATGCCTAACGCAGCTCCTGATAATAGACTGGTTGGATCTCCTTGCAGTCCAAGGGACTCTCAAGAGTCTTCTCCAACACCACAGTTCAAAAGCATCAGTTCTTCAGTGCTCAGCCTTCTTTATAGTCCAACTCTCACATCCATACATGACTACTGGAAAAACCATACCTTTGACTAGATGGACCTTTGTTGGTAAAGTAATGTCTCTGCTTTTTATGCTATCTATTTTGGTCATAGCTTTTTTTCCAAGGAGAAAGTGTCTTTTTAATTTCATGGCTGCAGTCACCATCTGCAGTGATTTTGGAGCCTAAAAAATAAAATCTGTCACTGTTTCCATTGTTTCCCCATCTATTTGACATGAAGTAATGGGACCAGATGCCATGATCTTAGTTTTTTGAATGTTGTTTTAAAGCCAACTTTTTCACTCTCCTTTTTCACTTTCATCAAGAAGCTTTTTAGTTCCTCTTCACTTTCTGCCATAAGGGTAGTGTTATCTGCATATCTGAGGTTATTGATATTTCTCCTGTCAATCCTGATTCTAGCTAGTGCTTCATCCAGCCTGGCATTCCAGGTGAGGTACTCTGTGTATAAGTTAAATAAGCAGGGTGACAATATACAGCCTTGACGTACCCCTTTCCCAATTTGGAACCATTCCGTTTTTCCCTGTCTGGTTCTAACTCTTGCTTCTTGACCTGCATACAGATTTCTCAGGAGGCATGTAAAGTGGTCTGGTATTCCTATCTAAGAATTTTCCATAGTTTGTTGTGATCCACACAGTCAAAGGTTTTGACATAGTAAATAAAACAGAAGTAGATGTTTTTCTGGAATATTTTTGGATTTTCAATGATCCAATGGATGTTGGACATTTGATCTCTGGTTCCTCTGCCTTTCTAAATCCAACTTGAACATCCGGAAGTTCATGGTTCACATACTGTTGAAGCCTGGTTTGGAGAATTTTGAGCACCACTTTGCTAGTGCATGAGATCAGTGCAATTGTGCAGTAGTTTGAACTTTCTTTATCATTACCTTAATTTGGGATTGACATGAAAACTGACCTTTTTGAATCCTGTGACCACTGCTGAGTTTTCCAACTTTGCTGCCCTATTCAGTGCAGCTTACAAACTCAGTTAAATGAAAAAAGGAGGATCACTGGAAAATAATTAAATTGAATTAAAATAAATGCTTCATTTTTCTTATTCTTAATATAGAATATGACTGCTTAAAGAATTAGTAGTAAAAATGTACTGACTAATGATAGCATATGGATAAGTGAAATAAATGACAGTAGTGTTAGAAAAAAATCAGAAAGGTAGGAATTGGGAATATTGTCAAAATGTACTTGTAATGCAGGTGACATGATATAGTGCTACTCAAATGTGAATTTAAGATTAATTAAGACATATCCTGTAAACTCTCGGGTGACAAGTGAAAAATAAAAGTAAGTTCAACTGAAATTCTAAAGAGAAATTAGTATGGAACCCTATAAATGCTCAATTAAAATTAGAGAAGACAGTAAAAGAGAACAAAAACAAAGAGCAAATGCAATAATATTAGTCAGGAACACTATAAATGTGAATGATATAATACAGCACTTAAAAAGCAGAGAATTTCAGGGCAAATAAAAATATGAACCAAGTATATATTTAAAGTGGATTTCTTTTAGAACATATAAATATGCAGGATAAAATTGAAGGACTCTAGAAAGATATGCCATACTAATTCTAACTTTTAAAAATGTTCGAGCCAAAAATAAAATAAAATAATGTTCAAATATTTGGAGAAATATCAGAAATAAGTTAACATCTGACTTATAAGAAATTGAATGTGGGATATTATAAATACTAAACTATTTCATTATTTTTCTGTGTACATATATATATATATGATTTAATTGGAGTGTAGTTGGTCTACAATGTTGTGCCAATTTCTGCTATACAATTAAGTGAGTCAGCTATGTGTATACATATATCTCTTCTCATAAATTTTCTCCCACCCCAACCCTCCATCTCACCATGTAGGTCAGCACAGAGCACCAAGCTGTGCTCCCTGAGCTATAGAGCAGGTTCCCACTTAAGACTATTTAAAAAATTTAAAAGGAACTACATTAAAATTGCATTAATTAGTGAAAGTACTACACTCTTTTTTGAAAGAAATAATTTGCAGCTATTTGTTCATACATAGAAAAGCAAAAAATAAAGACTATCCATCAAACCATTAATTATGATTGACTTTAGAAGACTTTACATAAGTTATATATTTCTAATACTCAACATACTCAACAAGAGTCTGAAACGGAGTCCTTGGGTGCAGCATCAAAAATGACAGAATGATCTCAGTTCCTCTTCAAGGCAAACCATTCAGTAAACAGTAATGCAAGCCTATGCCCCAACAACTAATGCTGAGGAAGCTGAAGTTGAACGGTTCTACGAAGACCTACAGGCCTTCTAGATTTAAAACCAAAAAAGATGTCCTTTTACTCATAGGGGATTGGAATACAAAAGTAGGAAGTCAAGAGATACCTGGAGTAACAGGCAAGTTTGGCCTTGGAGCACAAAATGAAGCAGGAGAAAAGCTAAAATGGTTTTGTCAAGAGAACACACTGGTCATAGCAAACATCCTCTTTCAACACAAGAGACAATTCTACACATGGACATGAGCAAATGGTCAATACCAAAATCAGACTGATTATATTCTTTGCAGCTGAAGATGGACAAGCTTTGCACAGTCCACAAAAACAAGACCTGGAGCTGACTGTGCCTCAGATCATCAGCTCCTTATTACAAAATTGAAGCTGAAATTGAAGAAAGTAGAGGAAACCACTAAGCCATTCAGATGTGAACTTCATCAAAGCCCTTGTGATTATACAGTGAAGGTTACAAATAGATTCAAATGATTAAATCTAGAAGACAGAGTGCCTGAAGAGCTATGGAAAGATGTTTGTAGCATTATGAAGGAGGCAGTGATCAAAACCATCCCAGAGAAAAAGAAATGCAAGAAGGCAAAGTGGTTGCTTGAGGAGGCTTTCCAAACAGCTGAGGAAAGAGGAGAAGTGAAAAGCAAGGCAAAAAGGGGAAGATGTACCCAACAGAATGCAGAGTTCCAGAGAGTAGCAAAGAGAGACAAGAAGGGTTCTTAAACAAGGAATACAATGAAGTAGAGGAAAGCAACATATCTCACCAAGAAAATCAGAGATATCAGAGAATACTTCATGCAAGGATGGGCACAATAAATGACAGGAACCGTAAGGACCTAATGAAAGCAGAAGACATTAAGAAGAGGTGACAATATACAGAGAAAAAAACATACAAAAAATGTCTTAATGACCCAGATAACCATGATGGTGTCATCACTCACCTACAGCCAGACATCCTGGAGTGGGAAGTCAAGTGGGCCTTAGGAAACATTACTACAAACAAAGCTATTGGAAGTGATGGAATTCCAGCTGAGTTATTTCCAATTCTAAAAGATGATGCTATAACGTGCTACACTCATATGTCAGGAAATTTGTAAAACTCAGCAGTGGCCACAGGACTGGAAATCATCTATTTTCATTCAAATCCCAAAGAAAGGCAATATCAAAGAATGTTCAAACTCCTATACCGTTGTACTCATTTCACATGCTAGTGTTATGATCAAAATCCTTCAAGCCAGGCTCCAGCAGAATGTGAACCAAAAACTTCCAGATGTATAAGCTGGGTTTAGAAAAGGCAGAGGAACCAGAGATCCAATTGCAAACATTTGTTTGATCATATAGCAAGGGAATTTCAGTAAAATATCTACTTGTGTTTCATTGACTACACTAAAACTTTGCCTATGTGGATCACAAAAAAGCTGTGGAAAATTCTTACAGAGATGAGAATACCAGGCCACCAAGCCAGTCTCCTGATAAACCTATATGCAGGTTAAGAAGCAACAGTTGGAACCTTACATGGAACAACAGACTTGCTCTAAATGGGGAAAGGAGTACATCAAGGCTGTATATGTCATCCTGTTCATTTAACTTATATGCAGAGTATATCATGTGAAATCCTGGGCTGGATGAAGCTCAAGCTGGAATAAAGATTCCTGGGAGAAATATCAATAGCCTCACATATGAAGATGATTCCTATCATGGTAGAAAGTGAAGAGGAACTATAGAGCCTCTTGATGAAAGTGAAAGAGAAGAGTAAAAAAAGCTGGCATAAAACTCAACATTCAAAAAACTAAGTTCATGACATCTGGTCCCAGGACTTCATGGCACATATGGGGAAAAAGTGGAAGCAGAGACAGACTTTCTTTTCTTGGGCTCCAAAATCACATGGATGGTGGCTGCAATAATGGAATTATCTTGTTCCTTGGAAGGAAAGTTATTACAAACCTAGACAGCCTATTAAAAAGCAAAGACATTTCTTTTTCCATGGCCATGTATGGATGTGAGAGTTGGAACATAGAGAAGGCCAAGTGCCAAAGAATTGATGCTTTTGAGCTGTGGTGTTGGACAAGACTCTTGAGAGTCCCTTGGACTGCAAGGAGATCACACCGGTCAATCCTAATGGAAATCAATCCTGAATGTTCATTGGAAGGACTGATGCTGAAGCTCCAATACTTTGACCACCTGATGCAAAGAGCCAACTCACTGGAAAAGACCCTGATATTGGGAAGGATTGAAGGGGAAAGAGAAGAGGGCAGCAGATACAAGGAGATGTTTGAATAACATCTTCAACTCAATGGACATGAATGTGAGCAAACTCAGTGAGATAGTGAAGTCTGACTTCACTGGCTTGCTGCAGTCCATGAGGTCAGAAAGAGTTGGAGAGGACTTAGCAAATGAACAACAACAAATGTTTACTATCACCTCAGAGATTTTCTTACATCTCATTCCTTAGAATCGGGGCCTAAAAGGGGAATTTTTATGTAAATGACTTATTCCAAGAATGCCCTCTGGTGAAAGGTACAAGGAAGTGATGGGAGCAAAACAGGGCAGACAGCAAATGACATGGATGGACCTAGAGGCTGTCATACCCAGTGAAGTTCATCAGACAAAGACAAATGCATGCTATCAATTATATGTTGAAAGTAAAAAAACAAAAGGCACAAATGAACTTATTTACAAGACAGAAATGGAGTACACACTTATGGTTACCAAGAGGAAAGAGGGGGTAAAGTGAGATTGGGGTTGACATATAACAAAGCTACTGCTGCTTACTCACTTCAGTTGTGTCCGATTGTGTGGGCCTATGGACTGCAGCCCATCCGGCTCCTCTTGTCCATGGAATTTTCTAGGCAAGAATACTGGAGTGGGTTGCCATGCCCACAACCAGGGGATCTTCCCAACTCAGGGGTCGAACCCACGTCTCCTGTATTGCAGGAAGATCCTTTACTGTTGAGCTGTCAGGGAAGCCCCACCGACACACTGTGCTGTGTTGTGCTTAGTCGCTTAGTTGTGTCCCTCTCTGGGACCCCATGGACTGTGGTGCGCCAGGTTCCTGGGGATTCTTCAGGCAAGGATACTGGAGTGGTTTGCCATACCCTCCTCCAGGGGATCTTCCCAACCCAGGGATTGAAGCCAGGTCTCCCACATTGCAGGTGAATTTTTTACCAGCTGAGCTAACAGGGAAGCCCCATATACACACTAATATATATAAAATAGAGAACTACTATATAGTACAGGGAACTCTACTCAATACTCTAATGACATACATTGGAAAAGAATATAGAAAGAATAGATATATGTATATGCATAACTGATTCACTCTGCTGTAGAGCAGAAATGAAAAATATTTTAATTCAACTATACTCCAATAAAAATTATTTTTAAAAAACATAAATAGAAAAAGCTCAACAGTATAGCTCAGCTTGAATCCATAGGCATTCTACAATTGTCATGCCTTGATGCAAGGGGCTTGGCTTTTGTATCCCCTAGCAGATCATCTTGGACCTCAGTCCTTACTGGAACACGGGTACACATATCAGGACACCCCCCCCCCCCAAATATATATATATTATATAGCATGAATGTGTATTATGTTTCTAAGCAGAAAACAAAGATCATGTGTTTTCTGGGGGCTGTTCAACCCCTCCGTTGATAGTTCTAAGTTAGGTAAATACATCATTTTTTTATTTCTATTCTTCTGCTATGTTCCCTGCAACGCCTAGTGTATGCCTTTCTAGAATATGTACACTATCAAACAGCATAAAACGCTGACACAACTTTCTGTTTGTGTAAATGTTTCTTCAAAGCAGTTTGTGTACTGTATCTAGGTATTACTTTTCTTTTATTGCTCTCCCAAGTATTTAAATGTCTTAAAATTAGGCCCAGAGTCTAGTCTGCAAAATAGAAAATTAACTAGTAACTTTTATTCCAGTGGAATCATAAATCCTCAATTTAAATGGTTCTCTCACCTACAGCTTTTTAAATTATCTGTAACTACCTGATTTTACTCTGTATTTTGAAAGCTAAATCACGACTTTTCCATAAATTTAAGTTTTTACAATGTAAAAGTATAGTTTTAAGAGAGCAGCTGTATATAAGTGCTGTCTGTCTGTTCACACAGAACTATCGCTACAGAGACACAAAGTCTTCAAAGAAAACTCACTCGACTGGGTATTCAGGGATAAAACGAAGTGATGTTTCCTCCACAAAAATAGCCTTCATTTAAAAAGTGGTACTTTCTCTTTTACAATAATGTTATAAGTACATATAAGTTATAAGTACATATAATGTTATAAGTACATATAATGTTATAAGTACATATAATGTTATAAGTTCATAAGTACAAATAACTGCTTTGGATAGAAATGTGCTACAACCTGATACTATTTTTCATGTGTGCTCAGCTGCTTAGCTGTGTCTGACTCTTCGAGACTCTTTAGACTGTAGCCCCCAAGCTCCTCTGTCCATGGGATTCCCCAGGCAAGAATCCTGGAGTGGGCTGCCATGTCTTCCTGCAGGGGATCGTCCCAACCCAGGGATTGAACCTGCACCTCCTGTATCGGCAGGTGGATTCTTTACCACTGAGCCACCTGGCAAGCCCTTACATGATACCAAACATTGGTTGGTATCCAAAGATCAAATTGCGAACATCCACTGGATCATCAAAAAAGCAAGAAAGTTCCAGAAAAACATCTATTTCTGCTTCATTGACTATGCCAAAGCCTTTGACTGTGTGGATCACAATAAACTGTGGAAAATTCTGAAAGAGATGGGAATAGCAGACCACCTGACCTGCCTCTTGAGAAACCTGTATGCAGGCCAGGAAGCAAAAGTTAGAGCTGGACATGGAACAACAGACTGGTTCCAAATAGGAAAAGGAGTACGTCAGGGCTGTATATTGTCACTCTGCTTATTTAACTTATATGTGGAGTACATCATGAGAAACACTGGGCTGGAAGAAACACAGGCTGGAATCAATATTGCTGGGAGAAATATCAGTAACCTCAGATACGCAGATAACACCACCCTTATGGCAGAGAATGAGGAAGAACTAAAAAGCCTCTTGATGAAAGTGAAGAGGAGAGTGAAAAAGTTAGCTTAGAGCTCAACATTCAGAAAACTAAGATTATGGCACCTGGTCTGATCATTTCATGGCAAATAGATGGGGAAACACTGGAAAAAGTGGCAGAATTTATTTTGGGGGGGCTCCAAAATCATTGCAGATGGTGATTGCAGCCATGAAATTAAAAGACACTTACTCCTTGGAAAATTTATGATCAACCTAGACAGCATTATTAAAAAGCAGAGACATTACTTTGCCAAAAAAGGTCTATCTAGTCAAGGCTATGGTTTTTCCAGTAGTCATGTATGGATGTGAGAGTTGGACTATAAAGAAAGCTGAGTGCCAAAGAATTGATGTTTTTGAATTGTGGTATTAGAGAAGATTCTTGAGAGTCCCTTGGACTTCAAGGAGATCAACCAATCCATCGTAAAGGAAATCAGTCCTGAATATTCATTGGAAGGACTGATGTTGAAGCTGAAACTCCCAGTACTTTGACCACCTGATGTGAAGAACTGACTCATTGGAAAAGACCCTAATGCTGGGAAAGATTGAAGGCAGGAGGAGAAGGGGACAGCAGAGGATGCAATGGTTGAATGGCATCACCGACTTAATGGACATGATTTGAATAAACTCCAGGAGTTGGGGATGGACAGGGAGGCCTGGTGTGCTGCAATTCATGGGGTTGCAAAGAGTCAGAGACAACTGAGCGCCTGAACTGAACTGAACTGAATCCAGTTAAAATCATAGATGTACCAATTGTAATAACTGAATCATAGGCAGAAACTTTGCTGTTAGAAATGAACTGTCTTAAAAAAAGTGCTTGACTTATGGTTCACTGAAGGATGAGAATAGGAAGAATGTACCATATAGACAGATCAATATCTCTTACATGGTTTTACTCTATGAAATGGACACATACATGTTCCTAAACATAATTTCTACCCATTGATTTCCCAAAAACCTCGAGAAATAAATTATTAAGGAAAACATCTACCAAACATTAGTAATGATAGTTTTACATAGAAAATTTCTGTTGCTTGCCTCCTGAATATACATTTTACAGTCTATTTAATTTATTTCATTGTACTGAGCTTGCCTCATTTTATTACACACACAAAAAAAGTCCAAGCTCAATTTAAGAAAAGTAAACTTTATACTACTGTACTTATATGTTTTTAATGCTGTTCATATTTTAAGTGTCTTTTTATGAAGAATTGATACTTGTCATCCAGACATTTAATTATTAACTTATCCAACGATAAAGAAAATCTTCAAAAAGTAAACTAGTTATCTGGTAAGGACTATTCTGTCTTTAATCAAAGGTATATCAAGTCTCTTTGATCTGATGAACAATGGTTTTGAAAAAAAATAAACCTTGCTTTTGGTTGGCTGATTAAAGGTATTTTTTCAACTTTCTATCATTTCAGAGATTTTAAAATCCAATTTAATTAATGATAGATTTCAATTTTAACTGTCAAATAATATGTTGAATAAAATTACACAATAGGCTAAAGAAGTTCCACCTACTATATTAAGACTTACATTATTTTAAGATTTTATTTTGACCTTAAAACAATTCAAGTTGGTTTGTACTCAGAAATGCAATTTTAAACTCTAATACACTTAATAATGATTATAATAGTGAATCAAAATGCATATAATAACTAAAAAGAAAACTATAATTTAAGAGCAGAGACATGGCTATATTGGTATAATTAGCCAAACATGTTTTAAATCATATTTAATGTAATGAGCTTTCAATTAATAAATTTAATCTTGCAAAAGATATTAAGCTATTTGTAGAACTCTATATACAACAAAACATGTCACTATATAGACTTTTTGACATTATAAACATATTTTGCTATGTTTTATCTTTATATATTTATAGCAGTCATATAGAAGAATAATTTTAAACATGAGTATAGCTAACTATGAAAAAAATAGCTAGACATCATTTGATTTTTAAGGAAAAGAAAGTGTTTCAGAGTCAGGGTTGTGTTTCTATACGACATGTTTATAATTCAATATGCTTTAAAGCTAATATTTATTTTCCTTTCAGTTTTACATAATCTGAAAAGACGGACATAAGAAACGTGAAATTTAAGTTTAGAGGGGTGGTTCAAGCGGATGGTACAGGGAGACCTTGAACTCGCCTCCTCCGGGGCTGACTGCCAATCTCCAGCTACACACAGACCAAATAAGAGCTGAGAGCAGGAGGCCTGGCCCCGCAGCACGGGCAGGCGGCCCACAGCGGACAGGGCCGGAGAGGCAGCCCCACGGTCTCACTGAGGCCCCGCCCCGCCGCCCCCACCACGGGCGGGAGGGATCGCATCCAAGTTCTGAAGGCCTTCCAGGGGAGGGAGAGACGTGTACCCCGGGTCCGGCAACACACCCCCTGGGACCTGCCGCAGAGAGACTAGCCCCCAAACCCCCTGACCTAGAGAAGAAATGGGGCTCACGTCCAAGGGCCCCCAAGAGCTGTAGGTAACTGAGATTCTCCTTTAAGGGGAACGCAGCCCAAAAGCAGCAGTTTGAAAAGCACCTGGACTGTATGTGAAGAGGATTCATTTGCGAACCTTAAGGGATCGCTAGAGCAAGGTGGACACGTAGGGCTGTCTCCAGCGGGGCAGGTGCCCGCAGACATCACGTTCACACCTCCTCTCCTCCAGCTTGTGTAGACAGTGCAGATGGACACACCTCTTCCTGCTGCCGCCCAGTGCGGCCCGTGGGGTAGGGGGCTATTTCACTGCCTCGGGGACGCCAGTGAGCGTGGGTGGCCGCAGCAACGCCCTGCTCCCTGGCCGAGGCTGGCAAGCAGGAGCAATCACAGGCTGCCCTCGTCCCGAGCTAAAGCCGGTGTGCACACACGGCCAAGGCACTTACCCTTTCCATCGCTGAGGCTGGTCTGTGCAAGCTGTCAAGACGTCTTCCCGCTGCTTTGCTGATGCCAGTAGACATCCCTGGTGCTCACAGTCACCAGCTGCCTCACTAAAGCCAGCAGATATGCGGGATCCACATAGTGGATGTCACTTGATTACCTGGCCTGATGGGCAAGGGTCTTGCGTTCCTGGGCTTCAGGAACACAGTTTTAACAATTGAAAAGATAATTATTGATGGGCTACCACCCCTCCATGAGGGCTTTCCGAGTGGCACTGTGGTAAAGAACTTGCTAATCAGGAGTCTCAAGAAATGTGGGTTTAATCCCTGGGTCAGGAAGATCCCCTGGAGGAGGCATGGAAACCCACTGCAGTATTCTTGCCTGGGAAATCCCATGGACAGAGGACCCTGGTGGGCTACAGTCCACGGGCTCATAAAAGAGTTGGGCATGACTTAGTAACTAAATACCAAGCACCACCACCCACCCCAGGGCACTGCTCAGTCAGCAGATTGAAACAGAGTCCCTGTCTTCCTGTGAAAAAACACTATTTACTCAGAGATGCAGCCCGGGGGACAGGCTTCAGGTTTGCCACATGCCTGAAGGCTCTGGAAGCAGCCTCAGGGAGCGTAAGCAGCAAGACGCTTTTTTCATCCACTCCCTTGGCTTGACTACAGCCTGACAGAACCTCCTAGAAAGGAGCCTGTAAGCAATCATCTGGAGCGCCAGTGTTTGCAACTATTGTCCAGGAAACAGCTTCAGATCTGCTCTGGAGGCCAGCAGGGTCTACAGCCACAGCCCCACAGAACTTATATGTGTGCATACTTCAAAAGCTGGTCCCTGAAGTCTAAGTTCCAGTCAACAGGAAACCAAGTGCCAAATGAGGTCCTTCCTCTTGGAGCACTGACAGGTCCTGGCGCACCCGTAACAGCGAGGATCTGTGGAGAGTAAATCAGGCTGCTTAGACAGCCACGGAGATGTGAAAGACAACCACGCGCTGGCCCAAGGTGTGAGTTTCCACACAAGCCATTCCTTCAAGACTGGGACCCTTCTCTTTCACTTGATACAAAGGAGCAAACACAGAGTCAGGAAAAATGAGGAAACAGAGGAATATGTTCCAAGGGAAAGAATTAGACAAAACTTCAGAAGAAAAAAAAAAAATATATATATATATGAAAAAGAGATAAGAAATCTACCTGCTAAAGCATTCAAAACAATGGTCATAAAAGTGCTCACTCAACTGAGAAGAATGGGTGAACACACTGATACAAAAATCATAAGTACTAAACAGAAATCATGGAACTGAAGAATAAACAAACCAAAAAATACAATAGAGGGGTTCAACAGCAGACTAGATGAAGCAGAAAAATGGGTCAGTAATCTAGAGGACAGGGAAATAGAACTGACCCAAATAGAGGAGAAAAAAAAAAAAAGTAAAGATAGTTTAAGGAGCCTGTGGGACCATATCAACCAGAGCATCATTCACCTTATAGGGGTATTAGAAAGAACAGTGAGAACGGGGAGGAAAACCTATTTGAAGAACCAAGGACTAAAATCTCCCCTAATCTGGGGAAGAAAAGAAACATCTACGTTCAGGAGGCCAGCAAAAGATGAACCAAAGGAGATTCACTCCAAGACACATCATAATTAAAATGGCAAAAGTTAAAGAGAGTATCTTAAAACCAGTAAGAAAAAACCACTTGCTATGTCAAAGGAAAACCGATAACAATATCAGCAGATTTTCAGCTGAAATTTTGCAAGTCAGAAAGGAGTGGCATGATGTATGTATCCAAAGTGCTGACAGGAAAAAAAACTTCTAACTGAAAATACTCTATCTGGAAAGATTATCATTCAGAATTGAAGGAGACTAAAGAATTTTGCAGACAAGCTAAAGCTAAGGAGTTCATCACCACTAAAGAAATGTTAAAGGCAGTTCTGTAAGCTGAAAAGAAATGGCACTAATTAATAACAAGAAAACGTAGGAAAAGAAAAACAAATCTCACATGGGAAAATAAAAAAAAAGGTAAATATATAGTAAACATCATGTATTCATTACACAGCTAGTATAAAAGTTAATAAACAAAATTAGTAAAATTAACTAAAACTCCAATAAGTAATATACAAAATGAGATGTAAAATATGACATTCAAAACATAAAACATGCAGGGGGATAAATATATAGAGCTTTGGAATGAGTTAAAAATTAATTTGCTAATAACTTAAAATAGAATGTTATATAAATAGGGTGTTATATGTAAATCTTACAGTAACCATAAGGGAAAAATATATAGTATAATAAATACAAAAATTAAAATGTTATACCAAGGAAAGTCAAACACAGGAGGAAAGAGTAAGAGAAGAAAAAAACATAATCAACTAAAAGCAACTAAGTAACCAGCCAGAAAACAATAAAGTGACAATAAGTAAATACCTATCAATAATTACTTTAATTGTAAATGTGCCAATCAAAATATAAGTGCCTATAGAGACTCACTTCAGCAGAAAGACCACAAAGTGAAGAGATAAAAAAATATATTTCATGAAAAGGAAAGATGGTGTAGCTATAATCATATTAAGCAAAGGAAACAAATATTATAATAAAAGACAAAAAATAATGATACATTATATAATTATATAATGATAAAGGAATCCATCCAAATAGAAAATATAGCATTTGGAAATATATATAAACTCCAAATAGGAGCACTAAAATATACATTGACACAATTTCTTTTGCTGTATGTCTCAGGGAACTCAAACAGGGGCTCTGTATCCACCTAGAGGGGTAGGATGGGAGGGAGGTTCAACAGGGAGGGGATATGTGTACACCTATGGCTGATTCATGTGGATGTCTGACAGAAAACAAAATTCTGTAATTATCCTTCAGTTAAAAAAAGAAATTTAAAGAACAGAAAAGAAGAGGAGCAAGAAAAATATGAAAAAAAATTAACTTTCTAAAGGAATTAGGAAAAAAAAAAAAGAACAAGAAAGAAGACTAAAAAACTCAAACTAAGAACTGATTCTTTGAAAACATTAAACTTTAGTTAGTTCATGTTGATGTTTGACAGAAAACAAAATTCTGTAAAGTAATTATCCTTCAATTAAAAAATAAATTTAAAGAATAGAGAAGAAAAGGAGCAAGAAAAATATGAAAAAATAATTAACTTTCTAAAGATATTAGAAAAAAAAAGAATAAGAAAGAAGACTAAAAAACTCAAACTAAGAACTGATTCTTTGAAAACATTAAACTTATTTAGACTTAAAAATACAGTAGGCTTAAATCAGAAATGAAAGAAGTTATAACTGACAACACAGACATACAAAAAATCATAAGTGACTGCTAGAAACAATTCAGTTCAGTTCAGTTGCTCAGTCGTGTCCAACTCTTTGCGACCCCATGAATCGCAGCACGCCAGGCCTCCCTGTCCATCACCAACTCCCGGAGTCCACTCAGACTCACGTCCATCGAGTTGGTGATGCCATCCAGCCATCTCGTCCTCTGTCGTCCCCTTCTCCTCCTGTCCCCAATCCCTCCCAGCATCAGAGTCTTTTCCAATGAGTCAACTCTTCACATGAGGTGGCCAAAGTACTGGAGTTTCAGCTTTAGCATCATTCCTTCCAAAGAAATCCCAGGGCTGATCTCCTTCAGAATGGACTGGGTGGATCTCCTTGCAGTCCAAGGGACTCTCAGGAGTCTTCTCCAACACCACAGTTCAAACGCATCAATTCTTCGGGGCTCAGCTTTCTTCACAGTCCAACTCTCACATTTATACATGACCACTGGAAAAACCATAGCCTTGACAAGATGGACCTTTGTTGTGGATCACAATAAACTGTGGAAAATTCTGAAAGAGATGGGAATACCAGACCACCTGACCTGCCTCTTGAGAAACCTATATGCAGATCAGGAAGCAACAGTTAGAACTGGACATGGAACAATAGACATGTTCCAAATAGGAAAAGGAGTAAGTCAAGGGTGTATATTGTCATCCTGCTTATTTATCTTATATGCAGAGTACATCATGAGAAATGCTAGAAACAATTACACACCAACAAACTGGAAAACCCATAACAAATAAACTTTTAGAATCATACAATGTTCCAAGACTGAATCAGGAAGAAACAGGAAATCTAAATAAACCAGTTACTTATAAGGAGATTGAATCAGTAATAAAAGCCTTTAAACAAATAAAAGGCCAGGACCAGACAGCTTCATTGGTGATTTATATCAAATATTCAAAGATTTAATACCTATCCTTCTTAAACTCTTCCCCCCAAAATTGAAGAGAAAACATTTCCACACTGATTTTATGATCAGTACTACCATGATACCAAGACCAGACAAAGACATCACCCTTCAAAAAAAAAAAATGTATATATAAATATATATATATATATACTTATGTGCCAATATCCCTGATGAACATGAACACAGATGCAATAATCCTCAACAACATATCAGCAAACCAAATTCAACAATCTGTTAAAAGGTTCATATAGTATAATCAAGCGAGATGTATTCCAAGAATGCAAGGATAGTTCAACATCCACATATCTATCACCATGATACACTCTATTTTCATAATGAAGGATATAAATCATATGATCATCTCAGTAGATGCAGAAAAAACACTTGAAAAAATGAAACATCCATTTATGAAGAAAAACTCTCAACAAAGTGGGTACAGAGTGAACACATAATTCAACATAATAATGACCATATATAACAAACCAGAGGAGAGGATTGTGGGGTGAACAAAATGGGTGAAGGAGGTCAAAAGATACATCTTGCCATCATAAAATAAGTCATGCAGACATAAAGTACAGCATGGTAGACAGTAATACTGTAGGGCATACTTGAACTCTGCCAAGTGAGTAAATCCTAAAAGTTAACTTTGTGTGATGACAGGTAGTAAATAGATTTAATTTGGCCATTACTTTGGAGAAGGAAATGGCAACCCACTCCAGTGTTCTTGCCTGGAGAATCCCATGGATGGAGGAGCTTGGTGGGCTACAGTCCACGGGTTGCAAAGAGTCAGACATGACTGAGCGACTTCACTTTCACTTTCACTTTGCAATGAATACCTCACTTCATGGCAAACAGATGGAGAAGCAATGGAAACAGTGACAGACTTTATCTTTTAGGGCTGCAAAATCACTGCAGATGGTGACTGCAGCCATGAGCTTAAAAGACGCTTGTTCCTTGGAAGAAAAGCTATGACCAACCTAGACAGCATATTAAAAAGCAGAGACATTACTTTACCAACAAAGGTCCATCTAGTCAAAGTAATGGTTTTTCCAGTAGTCATGTGTGGGTGTGTGAGTTGGACCATAAAGAAAGCTGAGCACCGAAGAATTGATGCTTTTGAACTGTGGTGTTGGAGAAGACTCTTGAGAGTCCCTTGGACTGCAAGGAGATCCAGCCAGTCCATACTACAGGAAATCTGTCCTGAATATGCATTGGAAGGACTGATGCTGAAGCTGAAACTCCAATACTTTGGCCACCTGATGCGAAGAGCTGATTCATTTGAAAAGACACTGATGCTGGAAAAGATTGAGGGAAGGAGGAGAAGGGGATGATAGAGGATGAGATGATTGCATGGCACCACCAACTAGATGGACATGATTTTGAGCAAGCTCTGGAAGTTGGAGAAGGAGAGGGAAGACTGGCATTTTGCAGTCCATGGGGTCACAAATACTTGGACATGACTGAGCAAGTGAATTGAATTGAATTGATTTCAATGTATATAAATGTCAAATCATTATGTGTACCTTTGAAACAAGTATGTCTACCATTATTACTAGTATGTCTATTATTACCTGACCTGTCTCCTGAGAAATCTGCATGCAAGCCAAGAAGCAACTGTTAGAACTGAACATGGAACAACAGACTGGTTCCAAATCAGGAAAGGAGTACATCAAGGCTGTATATAGTCACCCTGCATATTTAACTTATATGCAGAGTACATTATGTGAAATGCTGGGATGGATGACACAGAAGCTAGAATCAGGATTGCCAGGAGAAATATTAATAACCTCAGATACGCAGATGACACAACCCTTATGGCAGAAAGTGAAGAAGAACTAAAGAGCCTCTTGATGAAAATGAAAGAGGAGAATGAAAAAGTTGGCTTAAAACTCAACATTCAGAAAACTAAGATCATGGCATCTGGTCCTATTACTTCATGACAAAGAGATGGGGAAACAGTGGAAACAGTGATAGACTTTATTTTGGGGGACTCCAAAATCACTGCAGATGATGACTGCAGCCATGAAATTAAAAGATGCTTGCTCCTTGGAAGAAATGCTATGACAAAGCTAGACAGCATATTAAAAAGCAGAGACATTACTTTACCAACAAAGGTCCATGTAGTCAAGGCTATGGTTTTTCCAGTGGTCATGTATGGATGTGAGAGTTGGACTATAAAGAAAGCTGAATGCCTAAGAATTGATGCTTTTGAACTGTGGTGTTGGAGAAGACTCTTGAGAGTCCCTTGGACAGCAAGGAGTTCCAATCAGTCCATCCTAAAGGAAATCATTCCTGAATATTCATTGGAAGGACTGATACTGAAGCTGTAGCTCCAGTACTTTGGCCACCTGATGCAAAGAACCGACTTATTGGAAAAGACCCTGATGCTGGCAAAGATTGAAGTTGGGAGGATAAGGGAATGACAGTAGATGAGATAGTTGGATGGCATCACCGATGCGATGGATGTGAGTTTGAGTAAGCTCCAGGAGTTGGTGATGAACAGGGAAGCGTGGCATTTTGCAGTGCATGGTCGTGAATAGTTGGATATGCCTGAGCAACTGAACAGAAATGAACTGATGCCAATTATACCTCATAATTTCCATCTAGTCAAGGCTATGGTTTTTCCAGTAGTCATGTATGGATGTGAGAGTTGGACTGTGAAGAAAGCTGAGTGCCGAAGAATTGATGCTTTTGAACTGTGGTGTTGGAGAAGACTCTTGAGAGTCCCTTGGACTGCAAGGAGATCCAACCAGTCCATTCTGAAGGAGATCAGCCCTGGGATTTCTTTGGAAGGAATGATGCTAAAGCTGAAACTCCAGTACTTTGGCCACCTCATGCGAAGAGTTGACTCATTGGATAAGACCCTGATGCTGGGAGGGATTGGGGTCAGGAGGAGAAGGGGACGACAGAGGATGAGATGGCTGGATGGCATCACTGACTTGGACATGAATCTGGGTGAACTCCGGGAGTTGTTGATGGACAGGGAGGCCTGGCATGCTGCGATTCATGGGGTCGCAAAAAGTCGGACACGACTAAGTGACTGAACTGAACTGAATACCTCATAATTTAGGAGCATATGCCTTTATTCTTTGAGACACTCAACTAATTCTGATTCTATTTATCTAAAAGTAAAGTCACATAGAAAGAAGATGAGAAAGCAGGTCTCATATTGTAAGTTCAGCTCTCATTCTTTGGCACTTACCTCTGGTAGCTCAGCTGGTTCAGAATCCCCCTGCAATGAGGGAGACCTTGGTTCAGTTCCTGGGTTGGGCAGATCTCCTGTTGAAAGGAATGGCTACACACTCCAGTATTCTGGTCTGGAGAATTCCATGGACAGAAGGAGCCTGGCAAGCTACACTCTGTTGGGTTGCAAAGAGTCAGACATGACTGAACAATTTTCACACAGTAGCCAAAGTAAATTCCTGCATGTATTGTTCAATGTCACCAGAGAAGCAAGTATAAACAAATAAAGCCTTATTCTTACATTAATTCTGAAAATCCACTGCCCCAAAACACAAACTACCATGTCATGAAACTGAAACAGAATTTGCCTGAAGAGACAAATATGTGGATGTTTACCTACATGGGTCAACGCTCCACAGTGTTTTTAATTGAGTGTTATTTTTTGGCTTATTACAAGTATGTATAATGTTGGACTCCCACAAAAGCAGATCTTGAGACAAAGTATTTGAGGACAATTTTGGAGGAATCTGAAAACAGGAGGGAAAGCAGGGTATACACAGAAGAACAGAAAGCCCCCATATGGGCACATTTTCCATCTGGGAAATCAGAATTGGTGGGGACTTCTTAGAAACAGTTTAGACCAAATCTAAGAGTAGCTCATTTGAGGGGCAAGGAAGCTAGAGTGTTAATATTCTAGTTCCCATTCATTATTGGAGAAGGCAATGGCACCCCACTCCAGTACTCTTGCCTGGAAAATCCCATGGATGGAGGAGCCTAGTAGGCTACAGTCCATGGGGTCACTAAGAGTCGGACATGACTGGGAGACTTCACTTTCACTTTTCACTTTCATGCCTTGGAGAAGGAAATGGCAACCCACTCCAGTGTTCTTGCCTGGAGAATCTCAGGGATGGGGGAGCCTGGTGGGCTGCTGTCTATGGGGTCACACAGAGTCAGACACGACTGAAGTGACTTAGCAGCATTCATTATTATTTGAGAGCTGTTTCACAAAGTCCTTTTTACATATAAATTACTATTAACAATACAATGTCAAATTATATCTATAAATAAGAAACTATTGGTAATAAATGTCAAATTATTTCTCTGATGATATGACTGGTAGGAAGTTGGTAGCCTACACATTGTGGGTGGGATGCTACTATGGGTTCTGTTTTTTGCTTTTAGAATACCTCATTGCAAGTATTCATATTGATTAATATATCATTCCCTTGGGTATAGTAATTATACTTCTAGGAAACAGAAGTATGTGTACACTTGCAACCAGTATGTCTATTATTAGCCCAGTATAACTTATTTTATAAAACAGTATGTGTGCCAGAGGCAGTTTTTCAGATGTCCAATGAAGTATTCATGCCCCATTATTTATGGAATGCTGTGTTGGATACCTTCAGTTTACTCTCTAGATTGCTCTCCACTGTGTCAAATAGGTCCTTTGCCATATAGCTTCTTGTTGCAGATGGGCAGTGGGAAGCCCCATGTGCTATCAGAGAGAGACAGGGAAAGAACAGTCAAATACTAGATCCTCCCAGCTCTTCCTTGCAGTGTCTCCCCTTGTGAACTGCCTACTGCCCAACACCTAAGCCATAATTCCAAGGAGACAGCATTCTTCTGTTCTCTCCATGTTATCCTTCAGTGGATAATTCTCTCAAATTAACTCTGTTCCACTGTGCCTTTTACTTCCTGCCCTATGCCCTAACTGATACAATCATTTACTACATGGTAGGTGTTAACTCTTTGCCACCATTCCATCACTCACTCAGCACATATTCTTTTGAGGAAGACTAACAACGAAACTCCAGCACTTTGGCCACCTCATGTGAAGAGTTGACTCATTGGAAAAGACTCTGATGCTAGGAGGGATTGGGGGCAGGAGGAGAAGGGGACAACAGAGGATGAGATGGCTGGATGGCATCACCGACTAGGACATGAGTTTGGGTAACCTCTGGGAGTCGGTGATGGACAGGAAGGCCTGGCGTGCTGCCATTCATGGGGTCGCAAAGAGTCGGACATGACTGAGCGACTGAACTGAATTGAACAACATAAATAGAAATGAGTTCAACTGATGAACCTACATCAACACACCATGTAAACAGCAGGGGAGGTTATTCATGAATGGAGCCAGAAAGTATATGGAAAATATTTGTACTTTCAGACCGATTTTTCTGTGAAACTAAAACTGCTCTTCAAGAAGTCTGTTTTAAAAAGTGGAAGCTGTGATTACAAAGCAAGACCATTCTGCCTTGGGTGTCACTGGTCCCGGTTCTAGTCTGGGTGTTTCTACTAACCAGCTATGTAGCCTTGGACTCTTTTGAATTCAGTATCCTTATATGTAAAATTGGAGGAGAAAATAAACAGATTTAATATTTTCAAAAGCCACGTCTAGCACTGTATGGAAATTTTTTAGGCTTAATGATCAGATGAGAAAGGTAAATGATGAATTAGTGCCACCCTATGTGGAAAAAAAGACCCTACTGGCATATACTAAAGTATTAATATACACAGTCTTCTGTTACCAACTTTATTGACCTAATCTTCAAAGATATAGCACTACAGCAACAATGCTGTTGACAAAATAAGAATTTAAAAATTGTCAATAGGTATAAAGATGGGTAAAAACCAATATGATTAAATTATGCAGAGACAAATGGGCTGTCACAATTTAGGGGGGAAAAAAGCATTGCTCCAATTAAAGAAGGGAGGAAATTTTTTTTGATATTACTAGAAGGAAAAAAAGATGTAAGTTTTTAGCTGACCAGAAAGATCAAAATGATTGGCACAGCTGCTCAAGAAATAATTAAATGAAGGAACTAGAGATTAATCTAGAACAGGGAAAACTTGAGTGATCAAACATCAAAATAGTCTCACACAGAAGGAGTTGGCACATTCTTCTCTGAACGGAGTACAGACGTAGGTCTACTAAGTGGAAGTTCAGGGAGATAGATTTTGACTTCATATAAGTACTAATTTTTGTTTCATATATTAGAAAGTGTTTCTAGGGCATTTAATATTTCCCGGGTGTAAACAAGATATGGAGCTACAAAGATAGGCAGAGACTAATCCTTAAGTACAGTAAAAAACAGGCTACACTGAGAGGAAGTGAACACTCCAAAGGAAGAAGCCATCATGCAAAGGCTTACTGTTGACTTTTTTTTTTTTTTGTAACTTTCAATTTTGTGTTGGGGTATAGCTGATTAACAATGTTCTGATAGTTTCAGGTGGACAGCAAAGGGACTCAGCCATACATACATAAGTATCCATTCTCCCTCAAGTTCCCCTCCCATCCAGGCTGCCACATAACATTGAGAAGAGTTCCATGTCTTATACAGTAGGTCCCTGGTTATCCATTTTAAATATAGTTGCACGTAGGGAAATCTTGTATCAGGTGATTCGCTAAGTTAAACTGCTTTTTGCAGTCTCCATCACTGGATATATGGATAAAGATATAATATGTATATGTATATGTGTATTATTAAGCTATGAGAAAGAAAGAACTTTAAGTCCTATTTGCTTGTTAATAGCAAGTTCAAGTTGCTAATTGCAACACTGATGAACCTAGAAGGTATTATGCTAAGTGAAATAAGTCAGACAGAGAAAGGAAAATACTCTGTGACGTCACTTAAATTTAGAATCTAAAAAAAGAAAAAAAAAATGAACACAGAAACAGAGTGGAATGGTGGTTACCAGAAGCTGAGGAATGGGAAGAATAAGGAGATGCTGGTCAAAGAGTCCCAGCCTTCAGTAATAAGATCAAAAAGTTCTGGAAATCTAATATACAGTATGATGATGACAATAAATAATACTGCATTATGGACTTGAAATTTACTAAGAGAACAGACATTAGTCATTCTCATCACACACACAAATAGCAACTGTGTTGGGTCATTGATGTATTATCTAACTTGATTACAATAATCATTTCACAATGTATATGTATATGAAATCATTGCTGTATACAACCTTATTTGTCAATTATACCTCAATAAAGCCCAGTGGAAAAATGAAAGAAAAAAAAGAAATGAGTAAAATGTAATGGATTTATGAGAGAAATAATGAAGCGGAAAAGAATTGAATTTTCTGGGCATTGAAATGGACCAAGGGAATATTCTTGGAAATGGACCAAGGGAATATTCTTGGAAAGATTTTCCTGAGTAATCTGGACTTTCTGGGTAGGGGTTAAGGGATAAAAGAAGCATTTCACTTAGACAGAGGTCCCAAAGATCAAAGACCCTGGATGAAAATGTGCCTTATATCTATGAAAAATCATGAAGGGTCCAGTGTGACTGAAGGGGAGTGAGCAAGAGGGGGGACAAGCAGATGGAGCCTCAAAAATGGGCAGTCAGCTCATAGAGAATTCTGCAAGGTCCCTTAAAGAATCCAACATTCCGTCTGGGTGAAATCAACAGTGAATGCACATATTTCATCAGGGAGAGAAATGATGTGTCATAATTTAATTGAGACATCCCTTTTGCTATCATGAAGACAGAAGGGTTTGGAGAAGGATCTGGAAGGGTAAGTCCAGTTGGAAGAAAAAGCAGTAATCCAGGAAAGATATTTAGAAGTCTGCTGGAGGATAGAGCTAAGGATGTAGAAAGACGATTAATTTCTAGACACTTGTGAATGTTGAAAAAAATTTTTAAAAAATATAATGAAGATAAAAAAGTAGTTTATAGTTTATCATAGAATAATATCAAGATTTCTGTGGTCAGAGCAACTGAGACATCTTAGTTGACTTTCACCAAGATGGGGAAGATTTCTGTAGGAGCTAGTTAAGGAGATTCTCTGAGATTAGTTGTGGATGGCTTGTGTTCATCTACATACTTTTATATCTAGAAGAAAATTTGAGTAGGGGATTATAAATCTGGATCTCATCTCAGAGGAGAAGATGAGTCTGATATTAGCACCATAAGCTGTGAACCCTTTGACTGTGTGGATCACAATAAACTGTGGAAAATTCTGAAAGACATGGGAATACCAGACCACCTGACCTGCCTCTTGAGAAATCTGTATGCAGCTCAGGAAGCAACAGTTAGAACTGGACATGGAACAACAGACTGGTTCCAAATCAGGAAAGGAGTACGTCAAGGCTGTGTATTGTCACCCTGCTTATTTAACTTCTATGCAGAGTACATCATGAGAAACACTAGACTGGAAGAAACACAAGCTGGAATCAAGATTGCCGGAAGAAATATAAATAACCTCAGATATGCAGATGACACCACCCTTATGGCAGAAAGTGAAGAGGAACTAAAAAGCCTCTTGATGAAAGTGAAAGAGGAGAGCGAAAAAGTTGGCTTAAAACTCAACATTCAGAAAATGAAGATCGTGGCATCTGGTCCCATCACTTCATGGGAAGTAGATGGGGAAACAGTGGAAACAGTGTCAGACTATTTTGGGGGGCTCCAAAATCACTGCAGATGGTGATTGCAGCCATGAAATTAAAAGACGCTTACTCCTTGGAAGAAAAATTATGACAAACCTAGACAACATATTCAAAAGCAGAGACATTACTCTGCCGACTAAGGTCCGTCTAGTCAAGGCTATGTTTTTCCTGTGGTCATGTATGGATGTGAGAGTTGGACTGTGAAGAAGGCTGAGCACCAAAGAATTAAAGCTTTTGAACTGTGGTGTTGGAGAAGACTCTTGAGAGTCCCTTGGACTGCAAGGAGATCCAACCAGTCCATTCTGAAGGAGATCAACCCTGGGATTTCTTTGGAAGGAATGATGCTAAAGCTGAAACTCCAGTGCTTTGGCCACCTCATGCGAAGAGTTGACTCATTGGAAAATTCTCTGATGCTGGGAGGGATTGAGGGCAGTAGGAGAAGGGGACGACAGAGGATGAGATGGCTGGATGCCATCACTGATTCGATGGATGTGAGTCTGAGTGAACTCCAGGAGTTGGTGATGGACAGGAAGGCCTGGAGTGCTGCAATTCATGGGGTCGCAAAGAGTCGGACATGACTGAGCAACTGTACTGAAGCTGTGACCCCAGGTAAGATTATCCCAGGCTTCTGTATGGATATATAAGAGAAACACTAATGGGACTGGGCTCTGAGTCAGTTGAACATTTAGATTCTGGCTCTATGAGAGGAGAAAAAAAAAAGCCCCCCAGACCCACAGCAAAACCTTGAAAATGGCAACCATTGGGTAGGAAAATCAAGAATGTTGTACCATAAACACATGAACTGAGTCTTTCAAAAAGGATAGAATGACCAACCAGGTCAAATGTTATTACCAGTATAATGACCAACACATGTCAAACACTGTCTGTAGGCTGAATAATATCATATGGAAATTAATTTTCCTAAATATTAACACAGATAATATTGAATACCTTTGTAAGAGTTCAGGGGTGAAAATCTGGATGCATTTAAGAGAGAATGGCAAGTAGAAAAAATACTCAAAAAAACTAGTAGGGCTGGTTTCTGCAGAGAGGAGTGATTTTGTTATGTGTAGCATTTAAAATCGGAGAAGGCAATGGCAACCCACTCCAGTACTCTTGCCTGGAAAATCCCATGGACGGAGGAGCCTGGTGGGCTGCAGTCCATGGGGTCACTAAGAGTCAGACATGACTGAGTGACTTCACTTTCACTTTCCACTTTCATGCCTTGGAGAAGGAAATGGCAACCCACTCCAGTGTTCTTGGCTGGAGAATCCCAGGGACAGTGGAGCCTGGTGGGCTGCTGCCTATGGGGGACACGACTGAAGTGACTTAGCAGCAGTAGCAGCATTTAAAATAGAATTAATAAAAGTGTATTTGTACGGTGGCTAAACAGTAAGAATAGAAAATAATGAAATGAGAAGGTAACACTAAATGTGTAAAAGAAAGGGTTGGCCTTAACCAAGAATGAGGACAGTTTAGCCAGTGAAGGACAGACACAGATGATATGGACAGAAATGCATGTACATGGGAGTTGGTAGCTTGCACAAGTTCTCCAACAGTTTATTGTTTTCTCAGTGAAAAGGAAAAAAAAGTCAGCAGGTGAGTGTGAGAGGAGGAAATGAGGTATTAGTTTTTAAATAAAAAGGATAATGCAGGAGCCTCACTTGTGAGAACTGATGAGAGGGAGAGGAAAAGAAAACCGTAATTGCCTAAAAGCCCAGTAAGCTGAGTATTCAGGAATCCAAGTGAGATGAAGTTCAGTTGCTCAGTCATGTCTGACTCTTTGAGACCCCATGGACTGCAAAACGCCAAGTTTCCCTGTCCATCACAAATTCCTGAAGCTTGCTCAAACTCATGTCCATCAAGTCAGTGATGCCATCCAATCATCTCATCCTCTGTTTTCTCCTTCTCCTCCTGCTTTCAATCTTTCCCAGCATCAGGGTCTTTTCTAATGAGTCAGTTCTTCACATTGGGTGGCCAAAGTATAGAGCTTCAACTTTAGCATCAGTCCTTCCAATGAACACCTCAGGACTGATCTCCTTTAGGATGGACTAGTTGGATCTCCTTGCAGTCCAAGGGGCTCTCAAGAGTCTTCTCCAACATCACAGTTCAAAAGCATCAATTCTTTGGTGTCCAACTTCCTTTATGGTCCATCTCTCACATCCATACATGACTACTGGAAAAACTATAGCTTTGACTAGACGGACCTTTGTTGGCAAAGTAGCGTCTCTGCTTTTTAATATGCTGCCTAGGTTGGTCATAGGTTTTCTTGCAGGGAGCAAGCATCTTTTAATTTCATGGCTGCAGCCACCATCTGCAGTGATTTTGGAGCCCCCCAAAATTAAGTCTATCACTGTTTCCATTGTCTTCCCATCTATTTGCCATGAAGTGATGGGACCAGATGCCATGATCTTCGTTTTCTGAATGTTGAATTTTAAGCCAAATTTTTCACTCTCCTCTTTCACTTTCATCAAAAGGCTCTTTAGTTCTTCTTCACTTTCTGCCGTAAGAGTGGTGTCATCTGCATATCTGAGGTTATTGATATTTTTCCTGGCAATCTTGATTCCAGGTTGTGCTTCATTCAGCCCAGTATTTTGCATGGTGTACTCTGCAAATAAGTTAAATAGGCAGAGTGCCAATATACAGACTTGACATTCTCCCTTCCCATGACCAGTACTGTTTCTTCTTGACATGCACACATATTTCTCAGGAGACAGGTAAGGTAGTGTGGTATTCCCATTTCATGAAGAATTTTCCACAGTTATTTTGTGATCCACACAGAGAAAGGTTTTAGTGTAGTAAATGAAGCAGAAGTAGATGTTTTTCTGGAACTCTCTTGCTTTTTTGATGATCCAGCAGATGTTGGAAATTTGATCTCTGATTCCTCTGCCTTTTCTAAATCCAGGATGAACATCAGGAAGTTCATGGTTCACGTACTGTTGAAGCCTGGCTTAAAGGATTTTGAGCATTACTTTGCTAGTGTGTGAGATGAGTGCAATTGTGTGGGAATTTGAACATTCTTTGGCATTGCCTTTCTTTGGGATTGGGATGAAACCTGACCTTTTCCAGTTCTGTGGCCACTGCTGAGTCTTCCAAATTTGCTGACATATTGGGTTCAGCACTTTCACAGCATCATCTTTTAGGATTTCAATTAGCTCAGCTGGAATTCCATCACCCCCACTTGCTTTGTTCGTTGTGATGCGTCCTAATGCCCACTTGACTTTGCATTCCAGATATCTGGCTCTAAGTGAGTGATCACATCATCGTGGTTACCTGGGTCATGAAGATCTTTTTTGTATAGTTCTTCTGTGTGTTTTTGCCACCTCCTCTTAATATCTTCTACTTCTGTTAGGTCCATACCATTTCTGTCCTTTATTGTGCCCATCTTTGTATGAAATGTTCCCTTGGTATCTCTAATTTTCTTGAGATCTCTTGTCTTTCCCATTCTGTTGTTTTCCTCTATTTCTTTGCATTGATCAATTAGGAAGTCTTTCTTATCTCTCCTTGCTATTCTTTGGAACTCTGCATTCAAATGGGTATATCTTTCTATTTTTTCTTTGCCTTTCACTTCTCTTCTTTTCTCAGCTATTTGTAAGGCCTCCTCAGACAACCATTTTGCCATTTTGCATTTCTTCTTCTTGGGGGTGGTTTTGATCACCACCTCTGGTACAATGTTATGAATCTCTGCTCATAGTTCTTCAGTCACTCTATCAAGTCTAATCCTTTGAATCTATTTCTCACTTCCACTGTATAATCATAAAGGATTTGATTTAGGTCATACCTGAATGATCTAGTGGTTTCTGAATTTTGCAATAAGGAGTTAATGATCTGAGCCATAGTAAGCTTCCAGTCTTGTTTTTGTTGACTATATAGAGCTTCTTCATCTTTGGCTGCAAACAATACAATCAATCTGATTTCAGTATTGACCATCTGGTGATGTCCATATGTAGAGTCGTCTCTTGTGTTGTTAGAAGAGGGTGTTTGTTATGACCAGTGTATTCTCTCAGTAAAACTCTGTTAGCCTTTGCCCTGCTTCATTTTGCACTCAAGGGCAAACTTGCCTGTTACTCCAGGTAAATCTAGACTTTCTACTACTGCAATACAGTCCCACATGATGAAGACGACACCTTTTTTCATTTCCTTTTCATGACATGATTACAGTCATTGAATATGCAAGTCATCTTGATTACACAGTCACTTGATTACGAGATTATGCAGCATTTTTTTTTTCCTAACACCCTCAGCTGCAGTGGTGGGTTTGCTGAAAAAGTGAACAATTAGATACACCCAGAGTTAATATTTTGCAAAATGCTTATGATGAGATGAAAATGTCCAATTTTTAAAGACACATGTCTGGAAAGGATGGGCTTCCCACCTGACACAGTTGTAGAGTCCGCCTGGCAGTGCAGGAGGCAGAAGGGACATGGGTTTGATCCCTGGGTTGGGAAGATCCCTTGGAGAATGAAATGGAAACTTTAGTGTTATTGCCTGGGAATCCCATGCAAAGAGGAGCCTAGTGGGCTATATATAGTCTATGGGATTGCAAAAGAGTCAGACACAGACACATGTAGGAAAGGGTTATAATAATACATTTTTATCACATATCTTAACAATATGCCAGGTACTATTCTAAGTTCTTGACAATCATTCACTCATTTAAATGTCATCAACAGCCCTGTGAGGTGGATTTCCTATTCTCCCCATTTTTACAGATAAGAAAAATGAGGCATAGAAAGTAAGGAAATCTGGACCATGTCTGGATCTTGCAGATGATGGGGCTAAGTCTCAAAGCCTGGCCACCTTTTTCTATAGCTCATCCTCTTAGGGGTCTTAGGCAAGGTAAGGAGGAATGAACCTTCAAGGGACTTAAAGTTCAGGCATGAACCATAAATTATTAGAACTAGAAATCCTAGAAAAAGTGGGAAAGAACAAGATGGTGGATTACTATTTAATGTGTAAACCTGGGAAGATGCAGGGGTTAAAGTTGGTGATAATATATTAGTGGTTGGGGTGGAGAAGAGGGAATTTGAGGGAAAGACAACATCTCTGAAGCAAAATATGAGAACACTGAAATGTCTAGGATTATGAATTATAGGGAGTGGAAATAAGCAAAGACAAAATTCTGAAGAAATGCAGCAAAGTGGCTCATGGTTATAGTATAGTAAGAGATGGCAAAGGAGGATTATCTGAAATAAAAGCTGTTAGTAAGAGCAGCAATTTTAGAACTCAGCAAAAGGAAGAGCCATGATGTATGAAACAACACCTAGAAGGAATGAGGTGGAACTCTGTTTTTTTCTAGAAGGGTCCCCACAACATATTTTATACTGCATGTACCGCTGAACCAAATTATATACTCTAAATATAGTATGAATACCTTCGAATACCCCAAAATGTTCTGTTTCTCTGAAAATACAGGTATACACAAGTTCACGGAAAAAGTCTGGAAGAACATATTCCAAACATAATTGTAGTTCCGGGGAAATAAGTCAAATGGGAACTTTTATATGATTGTTTCAAACTTCTACAAGAATGTGAATATATGTACAAGCAAAATGACCAAAGAGTACAGACTTATGATTTTACAAAAGTTAATGCAGTTAAAATATCCCTTCATTCCCTCTTCAATTAAAAGTACATGGAAAACTCACTTTGATCAGTTTCTTCTATATATTTGAATATATTTATTTACCTTGGGTGTATGGTCATAATTTTTTATATAAAACCGTATATGCATGTTTACAAAAGTAAACATATCACAAGTACTCAGCTCAGTGTAAATTATCTAGAAGTGGACGTATTTGTATAACCAAAGAAATAAAAAAAAAATTACCAGTAATTCAGAAACATTCTTAGGTACCAACCAATCACCACTTCCTCCTTCCATGACATAAACTTATCCTGACTTCTTTAATAAATGTTATTTCCCGATTTTTAACTTTATAGGTATAATCATTCTATATCTTATATTTGAGAAAATTATATATGCTACTAAAACTAGTAGTAATTTTTCATTTGTGTATAGTATTACATTTGCAATATTCAGTTACTTGCTATTATAATTTCTGGTATGAATATTCTTATAGATGTCTTTAGCTACACATTTGCTTATATAATTTCAATATAATTACCTGATTTTACCAATAAATTGAATTCTATATCTTTTCTGCAAGTGTTCTTCTTATATTAATAGTCTGTTGCATTACACTGCATTTTCCCCCAATCATTTGTATTTTGACATGGTTGGTGGTATTTTGGCCTTGAAAAATATTTTATGCAAGATTAATATATGCTTTCTTTAATTACATTTATTTATGTTCAACAATACCATATCTTATAGAAAATGTATCCAATATTTCTTTAAATTCTGCCCTATTCTAAAATATAGATTAGTGTTAACAGTGGTTTTATAAAATAGTTTCAGAAACTTTCTTTATTCTCTGAAAAGTTTAAATAGCATTAGAATTTGTTCTTTTTAGATTAGTAATTAAACTGAAATTTTCTGGCACTATCTTTATTAGGTACTTAGATTCTGATAACTTCTACAATTATTTTATAATAATTGGCCTACTGAGATTTTATGTATATCTTTGAGAGTTAGTGACAGCCACTTAATTTTCTAAAGCCCTTCAATTCCATAGAGGGTTTCAAATTAGATTAATATAGTCTTTAGACATTTACAACTTTCTATTTGTTCTATTTCCATACACAATTTCTGATTTTGTATATTTTGTTCTCTGCATCTTTATTGCTTATGGCAGCTCATTACTTATCTTTTAATTATATTTTTCAAAAAGCCAATTCTTTGATTTATCAAATCTAATTTCTCTATAAATTAACCTTGTTATTTCCATACTTATTATACTCTGTTCATCCTCTTTCTAACTTTTTGAATTTAATGCTTAAGAAATAATCTGTAGTGAAGGATTTTTTTGTCATTATTTCTATTTTAATTTTGTCTTTCCAATTCTTATTTAGGAGAAACTTTTAAATTTCCTGCTGTATAGAGTTTCCTTTCTTTACTTTTCCTACTTAAAAAAATCATCTTTATATCATGATCAAAGAAAATGGTACTTATAACACAATACTTGTAATTTTTATCTTTAAAAATCCATTAAAATTTTCTCTATGCTCTGAGCAGATGATCACATTTGGTAGTGTTTTGTGTTTCATAAAATTATACATTACTAGATACTGATTAACTAATCCAATCAGTATTTACTAAAGGATCACTTATCTTTAGCACCTGAAATTGATGAAAAAAATAAAAAGTCTTTCCTTCCTGGGGCTTATATTCTAGCTGTGGAAATAAAACAAACCCTGCACATTTTAATTAAATATACTATATTGTCTCTTAATACAACCCATGCCATCAGGGAAGAAAGTGAAGCAAAATTTTGAAGGGTAGGTACTGAGAGGGTTTGCAATTTTGAGTATGATGGTTTGGGAAAGCTTCATTGAGAACATAAAGTACTTGACCAATGACCTTAAGGAGTGGGAAAGAGATCTCCCTGCTTGTCTGGAGGAAAGAGCATTCCAGACAGAAAAACAGCCTCTAAAAGCGCTCTAATATGAGAATGTTTCTAGCATCATTCAGAGCAGCAAACAATAAAAAGACTGCTCAAGGTCAAGGAAGGGATACGATTGTAGGACATGAAGTCAGCAATGTAATGAGGCTGCCGAAAGGACTTTGAATTGTACTCTGACAGGAGCATGGGGCACTGGAGATTTCTGAGAAGAATGACATGATGTCACTTCCAGCAAAATAGGACCATTCCTACAGATCTGTGATGAGGCAGAGACAGTCACGCAGGATCACAGATGAGAAATTATCTTGGTTCTGACTAGGACTGGAGTAATGAAGCAAGTTGTTGAATTTGGAATATTTTTCAAAGTAGATCCCAAAGTATATTTTCCTGCTATGCCTGTCAGCATATAAAGAAAATAGATCATGTAGGAAACCACAGTTGTGGTCTGAGCAACTGGAAATACAGAATTCATTAAAGAAGTCTGATGGTGGAGTAGGTATTGGGGGGTATCAGGAACTGAGTTCTGGATGCACTCAGTGAGATATCTGCAAGATGAATGAAGTCCAGTAGGACCCGAGGTGGCTGAGCTGTGAGTCACCAGCTACAGAGGGAATTAAAAACCAAGAGGCAGGAGGTTATAACTGAGGATGTGAATGAAGACTGAACAGAAGAGGTGCAAGGGCTGAGACTGTGACATCCTAAGGCTGCGAGAGGTCAGGAGTCAACAAAGGAAACTGAACAGGAGTGATGAGAGCAGGAAGATGAAGACAAAGACACAGAGAAGGCCTGATTAGAATCTGGTTCAGGACAAATCGAGGGACAGTGGAGATGGTGAGTGAGTGTTCTTTCAAAGTGTTTGTTTTTTTTTTTTTCAATTAAATTATTTTGATTTGATGATAATTACTTTACAATATTGTGATGGTTTCTGCCATACATCAGCATGGATTGGCCACAGGTATACGTGTTTATCCGCCATCCTGAACCCTCCCCCCGCCCCCACATCTCTCCCCATCCTATCCTTCTGAGTTGTCCCAGAGTACCAGCTTTAGGTGCCCTGCTTCATGCATCAAACTTGCACTGATCATCTGTTTTACATATGGCAATACACATGTGTTTCAATGCTAGCCTCTCAAATCATCCCACCCTTGCCTTCTCTGGCTGAGTCCAAAAGTCTGGGCTTTACATGTATCTCCTTTGCTGCCTTGCATATTGGATCATCAGGAGATCCACGTAATGGATACATATCTGACAGAAGAGAGTATGTATCTTCCTCTCTTGTTCCCAACCCAGTTCTGGTGTTTTCTCTCATCTTAATGGCATTGTAGTAGTGAGGTCAGTAATACAAAGCTTTACACATTTCTTAAAGATTTATCTATCAATGGCAATAGGTATAAGGTTCTATCCCTAAGACCTGTAAGCTGAAAGTTACAATGAAAGACTTCCAGTCTTCTCACATAGCACACAGTCCCCCTATACTCAGCAACCTAGTCACAAACCCACATGTAGAGAGTATAAAATAGCAGCAATGTGGTTTTAAACAATATGACATTCATTCAATGACCCACTTAAATTTTACTGAGTCCCTATATATGACAGAGATTTTCCTAGGACCTTAGCATGCAAACGGGTCACAGTGGAGAGTTCTGACAAAACAAGGTCCATTGGAGGAGGGAATGGCAAACCACTCCAGTGTACTTGGCATGAGAACCTCATGAACTGTATAAAAGGCAAAAATATATGACTTTGAAAGATGAGTCCCCCAGGTTGGAATGTGTCCAATGTGCTTCTGGGGAAGAGCAGAGGACAACTACAAACAGCTCCAGAAAGAAAGAAGCGGCTGGGTCAAAGCGGAAACGATGCTCACTTTGGGAAGTTGTCTGGTGATAAAAGTAAAATCCAATGCAGAAAAGAACAATATTGCATAGGAATCTGGAATGTTAGGTTCATGAATCAAGGTAAATTGGACGTGGTCAAGCAGGAGATGGCAAAAGTAAACATCGACATCATTAAGAATCACTGAAATAAAATGGATGGATTTAATTTAGATGACCATGGTATCTGCTACTGTGGGCAACAATTTCATAGAAGAAATGGAGCAGTGCTCATAATCAACAGAAGTCTGAAATTCAGTACTTGGGTGCAACCTCAAAAATGATGGAATGATCTCACTTCATTTCCAAGGCAAACCATTCAGTATCACAGTAATCTAAGTCTATGCCCCAACCACCAGTCCTGAAGAAGCTGGATAAGTTCTATGAGGACCTAGAAGACCTCTTAGAACACCAGAAAAGATGTCGTTTTCATCATAGGAGACTAGAATGCAAAAGTAGGAAGTCAAGAGATACTGGAGTAACAGGCAAGTGTGGTCTTGGAGTACAAAATAAAACAGGGCAACGGCTAACAGAATTCTGCTGAGAGAATGGACTGGTGAGAGCCAACACCATTTCTCAACAACACAAGAGACAACTACACATGGACATCATCAAATGGTCAATACTTCTACACATGGACATCACCAAATGGTCAATACCAAAATCAGACTGATTAAATTCTCTGTAGCTGAAGATGGAGAAGCTCTATACAGTCAGCAAAAACAAGACCTGGAACTGGCTCTGGCTCAGATCATCAGCTCCTCATAGTAAAATTCAGGCTTAAACTAAAGAAAGTGGGGAAAACCACTAGGCCATTCAGGTACAACTTGTATCAAATCCCCTATGAATATGCAGTGGAGGTGACAAATAGATTCAAGGGATTAGATTTGGTAAACAGAATGCCTGAAGAACTGTGAACAGAGGTTGGTAAGTGTGGGAGGCTGTGATCAAAACCATCCCAAAGGAAAAGAGATGCAAGAAGACAAAGTGGTTGTCTGAGGAGGTTTTACAAATAGCTGAGGAAAGGAGAGAAGTGAAAAGCAAGGCAGAAAGGGAAAGGTACACTCAGCTAAATGCAGAGTTCCAAGAATAGTAAGGCCAGAATAGAAGGCCTTCTTCTATGAACAATGCAAAGAAATAGAGAGAAACAACAGAAGGGTAAAGACTAGAGATCTCTTCAAGAAAAGTAGAGATACTGAAGGAACATTCCATCCAACAATGGGCACAATAAAGGACAGAAATGATGAAGAAAGGGTAAAGACCTAAAAGAAATAGAAGAGATGAAGTGGTGGCAAGAATACACAGAAAATCTGAACAAAAAAAGATCTTAATGATATGGATAACCATGATGGTGTTGTCACTCACCCAAAGCCAGACATTCTGGAATGTGAAGTCAAGTGGGCCTTAGGAAGCACTGCTGCCAATGAAACTAGTAGAGGTGATGGAATTCCAGTTGAGCTATTTCAAATCCTAAAAGATGATGCTATTGAAGTGCTGCACTCAATATGTCAGCAAATTTGGAAGACTCAGCAGTGGCCACATACTGGAAAAGGTCAGTCCTCATCCCAATTCCCAAGAAGGGCAGTAGTAAAGAATGTCCAAATCAACAAGGTTATTTATTGTCACTGGTTTATTTAACTTACACACAGAGCACATCATGCAAAATGCCAGGCTCGATTTGTTACAAGCTGGAATCAAGATTGTTGGAAGAAATATCAGCAACCTCAGAAATGGAGATGATACCACTCTAAGGGCAGAAAGCAAAGAGGAATGAAAGAGCCTCTTGATGAGGGTGAAGGAGGAAGGTGAAAAAGCCAGCTTAAAACTCAATATTAAAAGAAAACTAAGATTATGGCATCTGATCCCATCGCTTCATGGCAAATAGAAGCAGAAAAGGTGGAAGCAGTGGCAGATTTCCTCTTCTTGGGCTCTAAATTTCCTGTGGATGGTGACTGAAGACATGAAATTAGAAGATGATTGAATCTTGGCTGGAAAGTTATGACAAATCTAGACGGTGTGTTAAAAACAAAGACATCACTTTGCTGAGAAAGGTCCATATAGTTAAGGTTATGGTTTTTACAGTAGTCATCTACAGATGTGAGAACTGGACCACAAAGAAAGCAGAATGTCAAAGAATTGATGCTTTCAAACTGTGATGCTGGAGAAGACTCTTGAGAGTCTCTTGGACAGGAAGGAGATCAAACCAGTCAGTCTTAAAGGAAATCAAGCTTGAATACTCATTGGAAGGACTGATGCTGAAGTTTCAATACTTTGGCCACCTGATGCAAACAGTTATCTCACTAGAAAAGGCTCTGATGCTGGGAAAGATTGAGGGCAGGAGGAGAATGGGGGAACAGAGAATGAGATGGTTGGATGACAAAACCAACTCAATGGACATGATCTTGGGCAAACTCCGGGAGATGGTGAGGGACAGGGAAGCCTGCCATGCTGCAGTCCATGGGGTCACGAAGAGTCGGACATGACTTGGTGACTGAATAAAAACAAAAATAAGACTTAGCAAAGATAGTTCTGTGTAAAATTTGGAAAAAACAAAAATTCAGAGGGAGCAGGCTGGTGGCTGAGTCAATATTAAACAGAGTGATCTGAAGGAACCCCATGAGAAGAGGTAATAAGCAGATACCATCAGGGGAAATAACTTCCCTGGCAGAGGCCACATTTTAGAAAAACAAAGATGTTCTTCTGATGTGAAGAGCAGGTAGTAGATGTTACATTGGAAAGGGGTCTCCAGGCCCTTTGGTTCTGGAGAGGCTGATGAGTGGATAGCTGGAAGTCAGCAGAATGAATGGGTAAAGAACTCAGAGAAGAGAGAAATAAGCTGGTAAAACAATTTTTGCCTCCAGGTTTCAGGTTTGTGCTACAAGCAAGACTTAGACAAATACCGTCCTAGTTAGGGTAATTAGGCAACTAATTAAAAGCAATTAACCCAGCCTCCACCTACAAGATGAAGAAGTCGGAGCTGCAGCTCACTTTAGAGGTGGAAGCATCTGGCTGAAAAGAGCCTGCAGCTAGCTTTTGTCTGCTGCTGTGTTAATTGTAACTTGGTTGATTGAAAACACAATTTGGGAGGGAGAAGCTGTTCTTTTCAAAAGAAACTCATGTATTATGACAATCACCACTACTAAGATATCCATTTCTGTGCCGATATGATAGTAATATTATATTGTTAATTACACACAAAGTTGCACAAAGATACACATATTCTTAAGCTTCATGAGCTGCAGTAGAATTCTTAAGAAAACAGAAAAAAAAAAAAAAGGGATGCAAGATCTCAAGCACATTTAAGGTTGTTTTCACCTCATGGAAGCATAAGGTTATGGGTAAAATTTCTAACTAGAGTAGGTTCTAAAAGGAATATTTAATTTAGGATAAGAATCTGTATACATACTCTCATAGAAAAAGATACACAAATATCACCAGAACTGGTTGCACCCCCGTGTTTTTTTTTCCTTTTAGCACTGTAATGCTTGAACTAATTACCCTAGCATTATTCTTATTTGTTTAATTAAAACTTGCTTTTCCTTCTGATTGTGTATTTAGTTTTATCTGTTTATTTGTCTGTACCACATCTTAGTTTTGACACACAGGATCTTTTTTTTTTTTTTGACACACAGGATCTTTAGTTGGTGCCTGTGGGATCTAGTTCCCCTGCACTGCAAGCCCTGAGTCTCCTCCACTGGATCACCAAGGATGTCCATAGCATCATTCTGATTTTACAAAGTTAGCATTATCACTAGTTATACACAAAACACACAGACATTCAAACGAAATTACTGTATTTCTAGAAGTCTTGCTTTATCTGATGTTCCTTTCAAATATTTTGCCAAAGTTGACAGGATTCTGTGCTTAAGGGTCATAGTGGAACGGAATCCAAAGAGTTATGAAGTGTTAAGAGCACAGGAAGTAAATTAATAAAGCAAATATTTAGTGGCAAAATACCATAGATTAACAGTGAACTGTTAAATCAATTAAATAATACAAAATGAAACCTACCGAAATTCACTATAAAGGAAGATGAACAAAAACCATGGCAACAAAAAGCATGAGTGTGATAACTTTTGAATATTAAAGAATATTTACTCCTACCCCATTTACTACTGTGGTATGTCAACTCTAAATGATGTCTTAGCTAAACTTCACAACTCTTTAGTATCAATATTGAATATAAGAAGCCTCAGATTCATAAACGTTGAGTAATTTGCTCAAATTCACACAAACAAATGAAGGACCTGTTCTAAATTCTTGGTTCTTACACTAGCAAGAAGCTACTCAGATGACAATTCCATGTGGCCTTTTCAATCCTTAGGTTCAGATGTAGCTACTGATTGTGAATACAATTTAAGGAAATAATTGAGAGAAGAAAAAAAAAAGTTGAAAACACTCATTAAAGTTTAAAATGCTGTGCATCAGGAAAAATGTAAAGACAGGCTCATGGAACTAAAACCCCCTCCCTGGATTAGTACACTTTATTAAGGGATCTGGCTATGATTTTAGATGCATTCAAATTCTAACTAAACTACTTTCCAACTTTTTGTCTTTAGGACATTTACTTAATGTTTCTGTGGCTTAATGTCCTCATCTAAAATAGGAAAATACTACTTCCATATCATAATAATGTTGTTGTCATCTGCCCTTTTTTCTGTGTTGATATTTGCTGCTTTTATCTTAGTGTAATCCAAGGTAATCGCACCAAACTATACTTGCAATCATGGTATCTTTTGCTGCTCCCTACATAAAGCACATGGATACAGTGAAATGAAAATTCTGTTAAGAAAGTCGATGATAAGAATGGAGTAAATAAATGCCTATTTCACTTAGCAAGGAATGGCAATTGTCCACGAGTTTCTTTGCAGGGTAAATAATCCTTCAGAGTTCAGTCTACCAGAGAATATGATTTTAGATTATATATGAAATGAAATGGATGTACGAAAACTTTTCTCCACAAGTACAATTTATAAGTTTAGGGATAATGAAATCCAATGACTGGTAATGAAAGTCAAAATAAGATTATAAACTTCATTCTGTTAGAATAAATTACTCAACATAAAATGCAATGGGATATTTAGAAATATCCTATATGTTGACACAATAGTATGAAAATATCATTTCTATATATGTGGAGGAAATGTAAAAAGCTAGGTTATGTCAGTTAAACTTGTTGCATTAAGAAAAAAATGTATTTGGAGTGTTCTGGACATACTTTTTCTTTAATTCTATTTTAATACTGTTTCAAGTATCAAAATTAATTAGCTACTATACAATGTTATTTGAAATGTAAATTTTCACAGTTTCTTTTGGAGTTCTGTATTTCAATGCCCCTCAGAATAATAAGATATTCTTTCTCTTTGATCTACATTTAAAGCACTTTCAAAATTATATCATATGGGTATTGCTCTAAAACCAGAAATATGATGTACATACCCTGTATATCACTGCTTTATCTAAAAGACTTTATTAGAGAAGTCCATTAAAAGCTTCTGAAACTTCTTGATTTCTCTTTCTTCATATTTTCGATATCAGGATTTGTTCATAAGTGGGAAATGACAATATGTGAAATAAGCTGCCAATTGAAGGCAGATGTCTAATTGGAGAGTAATGTTTTAGTTTACTTTTTCCCCTATATCTCTGCTCTAGCAAGAAGCAATAGAAAATCTTGGTGAACAAGGAAGAAAAATTGCCTCTGAATCTCTTGTAATAGGTTAAAATTTCTCCCACAGAGAAATAAATAAATTACTAGCTAGCACATATAAGTAAGCAAGCAAACGAAAAAAATTCTATTAATAAAAATATTTTGATACATATATACAGGTGAAAAAAGTTATAACTGCTATGACACCTCATAAATCTAACCAATACAGAATTGTAAAGTAAAAATTAAAAATAAATAAATTAAAAAAAATAGTTTTAAAAGGTAAGGAAAAATAAACAAAAGGCAAAGATACTGAGACTTTATAATAGCATTCTCACCTATTATTTAAATAAGGATCCAAATAATGATACAGAATATCTAAATAATATATTTCATAAAGTTAATATTAAGTGTTTAGGTATATATGTTCACATACATCTTTACAAAGCTTTAAGATAATGCCAAGAGAACGTGCTGGTCATAGCAAACACCCTCTTCCAACAACACAGGAGAAGACTCTACACACGGACATCACCAGATGGTCAACACTGAAATCAGATCAATTACATTCTTTGCAGCCAAAGATGGAAAAGCTTTATACAGTCAGCAAAAAACAAGACTGGGAGCTAACTGGCTCAGACCACGAACGCCTTATTGTCAAATTCAGACTTAAATTGAAGAAAGTGGGGAAAACCACTAGACCATTCAGGTATGACCTCAATCAAATCCTTTATGATAAAAAAGTGAGAAATAGATTCAAGAGATTAGATCTGACAGACAGAGTGCCTGATGAACTATGGATGGAGGTTTGTAACTTTGTATAGGAGACAAGGATCAAGACCATCTGCAAGAAAAAGAAATGCAAAAAAATAAAATGGCTGTCTGAGGAGGCCCTACAAATAGCTGTGAAAAGAAGAGAAGTAAAAAGCAAAGGAGAAAAGGAGAGAGACAACCTTTTGAATGCAGAGTTCCAAAGAACAGCAAGGAGAGATAAGAAAGCCTTCCTCAGCGTTCAATGCAAAGAAATAGAGGAAAACAACAGAATGGGAAAGACTAGAGATCTCTTCAAGAAAATTAGACATACAAAGGGAGCATTTCATGCAAAGATGGGCTCAATAAAGGACAGAAATGGTATGGACCTAACAGAAGCAGAAGATATTAAGAAGAGGTGGCAAGAATACAAAGAAGAACTATACAAAAAAGATCTTCATGACCCAGATAATCACGATGGTGTGATCATTCACCTAGAGTCAGACATCCTGGAATGTGAAGTCAAGTGGGCCTTAGGAAGTATCACTACTAACAAAGCTAGTGGAGGTGATGGAATTCCAGTGGAGCTGTTTCAAATCCTGAAAGATGATGCTGTGAAATGCTGCACTCAATATGCCAGCAAATTTGGAAAACTCAGCAGTGGCCACAGGACTGGAAAAGGTGAGTTTTCATTCCAATCTCAAAGAAAGGCGAGGCCAAAAAATGTTCACATACCACACAATTGTACTCATTTTACATGATAGCAAAGTAATGCTCAAAATCCTTCAAGCTAGGCTTCAACAGTAGGTGAACCAAGAACCTCCAGATGTTCAAAGTGGATTTAGAAAACAGAGGAACCAGAGATCAAATTGCCAACATCCTTTGGATCATCAAAAAAGAGGGAATTCCAGAAAAATATCTACTTCTGTTTCATTGACTATGCTAAGGCCTTTGACTGCGTGCATCACAACAAACTATGGAAAATTCTTAAAAAGTAGGAAATACCAGAACACCTTACCTGCCTCCTGAGAAACCTGAATACAGGTCAAGAAGCAACAGTTAAAACCAGACATGGAACAACGGACTGGTTCCAAATTGGAAACGAATACGTCAAGGCTGTATATTGTCACCCTGCTTATTTAAATTATATGCCAAGTACATCATGCAAAATGCCAGGATGAATGAAGCACAAGCTGGAATCAAGATTGCTGGGAGAAACATCAATAACCTCAGATATGCAGATGACAGCACTCTATGGCAGAAAGCAAAGAGGAACTAACTAGCCTCTCGATGAAGGTGAAAGTGAAGAGTGAAAATCTGTCTTAAAACAAAACATTCAGAAAAACTAAGATCATGGCAACTGGTTCCATTACTTCATGACAAATAGATGGAGAAACAATGGAAACAGTGACAGACTTTATTTTCTTGGTGTCCAAAATCACTGTGGGCAGTGACTGCAGCCAATTAAAAGATGCTTGCTCCTTGGAAGGAGACCTATGACAAACCTAGACAGCATATTAAAAAGCAGAGACATGACTTTGCTGATACAGGTCCCTATAGTCAAAGCTATGTTTTTTTTCAGTAGTTACATATGGATGAAAGATTTGGACAATTAAAAAGGCTGAGTGCTGAACAATTGCTGCTTTTGAACTGTGGTGTTGGAGAAGACTCTTGAAGAATCCCTGGACAGCACAGAGATCAAACCAGTCAATCCTAAAGGAAATCAACCCTGAATACTCACTGGAAGGACTGATGCTGAAGCTGAAGCTCCAATACTGTGGCCTTCTCATGTGAAGAGCTGACTCACTGAAAAAACCCTGATAGAAGATAGAAGGCAGGAGGAGAAGGGGACGACAGAGGATGTGATGGCTGGATGGCATCATCAACTCGATGGACAAAAGTTTGAATTCCAAGAGATGGTGAAGGATAGGGAAGCCTGGTGTGCTGCAGTCCCTGGGGTCACAAACAGTCAGAAATGACTGTGTGACTGAACGGCAACAATGATAGCAGATAAGATGAACTTTCTGCAGAAATATCGAGAATGACTTCTTTCAAATAAGCAATGCAAAGAAAACATCATTTAATTGCCTGATTTTTGACCCTCGGACTTTAATAAGCCACAAATAATAATTTCAGACTTTAATAAGCCAGGGACATCATAATGATAAATATTTTCCAGTGGCAAAGCTACATAATTTGGCCAATAGGAATACAGAGCAGTGATACAATGTCTACAGTGCATCACAGAAGGAACATTGTATCCATGTGACCTATTAGCAGTGAACACTAGTAATCTGAGTATTTCCCAAGTTTTTTCCACTGTAAAGCTACTCATTGTGTAATTGATAAGTAACTAGGGAAATAATTTGATATTATGGAAATATTCTGTTTTTCTAACCTTTCACTCAATAGACTTAGCAATCCTGAATGATATTTTTTGGAATCAACTTTTGAAAGTTTTGCAGTGACAGTTTTGTAACTTTACTCTTATTTCTATGCTTATTAGTTGGCATTCTGCTGTAAGGAAGACATTTCTTTTCCTGCTTTCATTGCTTTTTTAAATTTACATGCAAACAGCTTTTTATATTATTTAATGGACTATTGTTCATTACTGTCATCTTTGTTATGATGTTTGAATTATACAATTAGACAGGTACAGCTATTCAAAATGGCTTTTTGTTACTTTTGACATAACCCATTTTTTAAAAAGGACTTTCTTACTTACTGGCATGTCCATACACATCTTGTACTTATCCTGTTTCAGCACTGGAATCAGTTACTTCCCCAGAGTCTAGTTCTTATTGGGGAATCATATTTAGCAACCAAGATTTCTGAGCTAGAGTGTACTGTCCTTTGCTACTGGAGTATCTGCTTCTGGGCCATTTTAGAGGAAAGAACTAGGTAAAACCATTGCACCACTCACCTACAAACATACCAAATACAAATATATGAAAGCTGTATTTAAATTTAAACTATATATGACATTTATATACTATAATTTCAATGTCTAAAATTTAAACTATGAACTCATAATATCATAGTGATAGCTGTAATTTCAATCCAACATTATAGGATCCCTTCTTGCCTTCCTCACTTCATATTAGTATTTCCCTTCTTTTACTGCATAAACTTTGTCTCCCAAGATCAATCTTCAATATATTCATATATTTTTCAACCTAATAACAACATAGTTTCAGAACAGATGCCATTATACCCATATGTGTATTATGTACACATACCACACTGCTAAAATCCAAACAAACAGCCTAAGAATATTCCAAAATTGCTTGTACTTGGTTTCCTCTTTGATCATAAGGTAGCCATTTGAGATACAGTGAGGGGGATCAAAACGTGCCACTCTGGGATGTTGATTTTTTCGATTTAAGGTTACTTAAGCAGCCAGTGCTGATACCCTGACCCTCCTTTGTCTCCCTGAAAGCAGGAAGTAAATCTTTGTTGTGAAGTTACCTTCCCTGTATTAGGAAGGTAGAAAGCATCCTTATCACCAGAGGGGGAATTCAAAACTGAGAAAGCTATAGAAACAAATCCTATTACTTAATTAACTTGTTACTCCAAGCCCAGACTTTTTGTTGGTTTTCCAAAACCCTCACAGATAATTGTCTAAAGGTATGAAAACTGCCTGCTTTGGTCACTTCTTTGAGTCTTACTTATATCTAAACATAAGACACAAATGAAGTGGTGACATCCAAATTTCTTACAATCTGAAATGGAAACCACCTCTCCTCGATTTCTTCTCTTTCTCTTCCTTCTTATAAATTTTAATTTCAAAATATCAATACTTTATGCTCAAGAGTTCTTGTGTGTAAAAATTCTAAATGTTAAAAATTACTCTGAAAGACATCTTGCTTTCTCTAGTTGGAGTAATTCAGCTATATGTGTTTTTAAATGCAGTTTCTGACATTGGTTTTAATATAAGATCTCATACTTTGCTTTCAATTGGTTTCATCAGTTATATCTTTTTACTCTTATTTTTTCTCTGGTTTTACATTTTTAAAAAAGCACTGTCACTTCCAAGTCCTACATGAGATAATACAAATATTTAGTTATCAAAAGATAATATTTGAATATCCTCTCTTCCAGGAGAAACAATGCTCTCTCCCAGCAGCTAAAACCACTTTAAACCTTCTAACATTTTTTTACATATTTTTTCAAATTCAAACTTGCTGAATATGATTCACTTGTAGTAGAAATCTTTCTGCTTAGCTGTATAATTCAATTACTTTGAGAACCATGTAGAGCCATGGAAACTTTACCATGATTGAAATATGCAATGTTTCTATCGCTAGAAAAATCTCCCTCAGTCCCCTTTAGACATTCCTTTCTCTCTGCTCCCCGTACCTGGGAACAACCTGGTTCTGTGTAAATACATATTCTTGTAAAATATAGCTGCAATTACAAACAAGCAGATTTTTATGGCTGGCTTAGTTTTATGTTTTTAAATCCACGCTTGTTATTCTTTTTATGGTGACAGTAATACATTATGAATAAACTAATACTTTATCCCCACTCCGTATTGGACATGTTTTCAGGTGATTCCAATTTTATATAAGTATAAAGAAGGCTGTTAAGAACATGTGCATCTAGGTCTCCAAGTGACCACATATGTTCTTCCTCTGAATGAGAATGATGACTTGTGTATGTTTAGCTTTATAAGAAATTACCAAAGATCTTCCAAAGTCACTGTATTAGTCTGTGTTCCAATTATAAGTAAGAACGTCAAACACTCATCCTTTATCCTTCCAAACACTTCATTTTTTTTTTTTTTGTCTTTAGCTGTCCTAGTAAATGTGTAGTGGTATCTCTTTTTAATATAGATTTTTCTAATGAAAAATGGTAACAAATATTTATTTCCCAGTTTTATCTCTTCTTTGGTAAAGTATTTGTCCAAATATTTTGCATTTTTCAGTTGTCAATTTATTCTTATTACTGAGCATAAAAATCCTTCATAAACTCTGAATATAAGTCCTTTAGAGAGATGCATTTGCAATCATATGTCTCATGTATATAGCAATATGCTCCAATATCAGGTGTGAGTTGAAGATTTATTATGTTATTTCAACATGAGCTTATTGAAGAGTCAAAATTTTTTGTTTAAAATGAAATATACACATCTATTTCTCTGTAACTTACAATATATTTATTATGATAATATCCCACTCTATTGATTATCATAGCTGCAGGGTAAATTTCAAACTCAATTACTGTGAGCCTTTTAATAGTTTTACTTCAAAACTTTGGTCCTTTGCTTTTTTTGTGTACATTTTAAATTAGTTGACAAAATCTATGAAAGTTCTGCTGGAATTTTACTGGGCTTATAATGAATTTTTAAATGAATTCTGGGAAAACTGACATCCTGACAGTATTAAATGGTTCAATTCAAGTATATTTATCCATTTATTTAGATAGTTTTTATCTTCTTTCATGGATGTTATACTTTTCAGCATATAAATCTGGGACATATTTCAATTTCTCTAAAATTATTTCATGGCTTTAATGTTATTGAACACATAGGACTTACTTTACTTTCCATAAACAATTACTCAATTCCATTGTAACAAGAAATGAAAATATATTTTGTGTGCTGTTTTGTATAGTACAACTTTGCTAAACTGGACTTGTTTCTCCTGGTGTTCAAAAAACAATTTACAGAATTGAAACAAATCTTATTTTCATCTTTATAGTAAACTTGAGGCTTCCCTGATGGCTCAGCGGGTAAAGAAGCATTTGCAGTGCAGTGTCCTGAAGTGCAGGAGACGTGGGTTCAATCCCTAGGTCAGGAAGATCACTTGGAGGAGGAAATGGCAACCCTCTGCAGTATTTTTGCCTGAAAAATTCCATGGAGAGAGGAGCCTGGTAGGCTACAGTCCAGAGGATCACAAAGAGTCAGACATGACTAAGCAAATAAGTACACACAGTAAACTCTCAACATTTACTTCGAATCAGTTTTTTGTAGTTAGGAATATCCATCTAGTCACACAGGGTTGGAGATGCATATTTGGTTCAGAGTAAAAATAATGGTTTTGAGCCATTACAAACTAAGATTCAATATAATCATATGTCGATATATGGGGTTATATAATGGGGTTCTCTTAATTAAATTATTTGGAGAATACAATCAATATTTACTAAAGGAGGCACTTAAAATTAAAATAAGTTCTGATTTGAATGTATATGTATATTCAAAAATGTATTTATTGTATACAATTAAAGTTCAAAGGTAACTGCCACAATTATTTAGAACCTAAACCTACAAATTAATATTTTTAGGAAGGGAATTTTAATACCGACATTGTTTAGAATTGCCAACAAACACTGTTAGTAAAAAGAACACCTCTAGTGATTTTAACACTGGCTTTAGATTTTAATATTTGTTTTAAATTTTAGATAACACAATCCTAATTGTTTGTATTTGGAGCAAATAATTTCCATCTTATCAACCTTGATATCCCACAATCCCTGACCAAGTTTTATCCATTACCAAGAATTTTTAATGTTTCTTATAATTTCTTATTCAACCAGTGTTTATTAGCTAATCAGCTAATACAAATCCTTTGAGAGAACAGATTTTTAACTTCAGTTTTAATAAAGCAAATCTAGGAAATAACAACCAATACAAAATATACATTCCATTCAAAGGATAGTAAGCATGTAATATTGCTTTGTAATTAAGTTTTAAAGATGCCATTACTTGAGGATATCTGTGCCTCAGAATTTTACATATGGAATTCTTTATGTTATTGAAAGACATAAAAAGCCTTAAAAATTAAAAAGCATAATAATTCAAAGAAGTGGAAAGATATTCCATGCTATTGGATTGAAAGAATTAATACTGTTAAGATGGCAATACTACCCAAAGCAATCTACAGATTTAATACAATCCCTATCAAATTACCCATGACATTTTTATATGGAACCATAAAAGACCCAGTATTGCCAAAGCAAACCTGGGGCGGTGGGCAGGGAAGCAGGAGGCATAACTCTCTCAGAGTTCAGACAATAGTAGAAACCTACAATAATTAAAACACTGTGGTACTGGTACAAAAACAGACATATGGAATAATGGAACAGGGTAGAGGGCCCAGAAATAAACCCATACACCTATGGTCAGTTAATGTTTGTCAAAGGAGGCGAGGATGGGACAAATGGGGAAAAGCAGTCTATTCAGCAAGCAGTGCTAGGAAAGTGGGGCAGCTGCATGTAACTCAAAGTTAGAACACAAAATGGCTTAAAGACATAAATATAAGACAACACAGTACGGAAATCCTAGAAGAGAACATAGGCAAAACATTCTGACATAAAATGTGCCAATGTTTTCTTAGGTCAGTCTCCTAAGGCAATAGAGATAAAAACAAAACAAATGAGGTCTCAAAGAGTAGGACATGACTGAGTGACTGAAAAAAAAAATCAAACTTAAAAAGCTTTTGCACAGCAAAAGAAATCATAAGAAAAATGAAAAGACAACCTATGGAATAGGAGAAAATATCTGCAAATGACAACTGACAAGTATTAAACACCAAAATATACAAATAGCTCGTGTAATTCAACCACAAAAAACTAACAACCTCATCAAAAAATGGGCAGAGGTCTAGATATTTATCAGACGACACACAGATGATCATTAGGCACATGAAAAGATGTTCAACACAGGCAATAATTAGAGAAATGCAAATTAAAACTACAGTGAGGTGCCATCTCTCACTGATCAGGACGGCCATCATGAAAACCTCTGCAAATAAATGCTAGCAAGGATATCAAGAAAAGGAAACTATTCCAGACTGTTGGTGGGAATGTACTCTGCATATAAGCTAAATAAGCAGGGTGACGATATACAGCTTTGACGTACTTCTTTTCCTATTTGGAACCAATCTGTTGTTCCATGTCCAGTTCTAATTGTTGCTTCCTGACCTGCATACAGATTTCTCAAGAGGCAGGTCAGGTGGTCTGGTATTCCCATCTCTTTGAGAATTTTCCACAGTTTATTGTGATCCACACAGTCAAAGGCTTTGGCATAGTCAATAAAGCAGAAAAAGATGTTTTTCTGGAACTCTCTTGCTTTTCCCATGATCCAGCGGATGTTGGCAATTTGATCTCTGGCTCCTCTGAGTCTGAGTGAACTCCGGGAGTTGGTGATGGACAGGGAGGCCTGGCGTGCTGTGATTCATGGGGTCGCAAAGAGTCAGACAGGACTGAGCGACTGAACTGAACTGGTGGGAATGTAAGTTGGTGCAGTCACTTTAGAAAATATGGCGGTGCCTCAGAAAACTAAAAATAGAACTACCATATGATTCGGCAATCCCACTCCTGGGAATACACCCAGACAAAACTCTAATTCAAAAAGATACATGCACTTCTATGTTCACAGCACCAGTATTCAAAATATACAAGACATGCAAGCAACCTAAATGTTCATCAACAGATGAATGGATAAAGAACACGTGATACAAATATACAATGGAATTCTACTCAGTCATAAAAAAAGAACAAAATAACACCATTTGCAGCAACATGGAAGCAACTAGTGATTATCATACTAAGTGAAGTAAGTTAGAAAGACAAATACCACATGATATTACTTAAAGGTGAAATCTAAAAATATGGCACAAATAAACCTATCCACAAAACAGAAACAGACTCACGAGAATGGATTTGTGGTTACCAAGGAGAGGGGAGGGAGGATGGACTGGGAGTTTAGGGTTAGTAAAGAAATTATAGTTCAACTTAAGAAAAGATCCTGATTTGACCGCATAAAAAGAAGGGGGGAAATTATGATGTTTAGACTGTTATACAAGTGAGTACCGATGGGATATTGATGATATTAAGGAATAACTGATTTTTTAAAGTCTGATGATGATATTGAAAAAAGGATAATAGTTAAAAGTATATAATAGGTTATAGAAATCAATGTATGTGGTTGAAATAACATCAACTATAATTTCATGCTGTTTGGGGCAATTTAAAAAATTGAATTTCATCTTACTGTACTTGTCACAAATCCTGTATCAAAATACAAGTGATTGCTTATAAATATTATATGTTATATTTTATTTATAAAGATTAATTGGTTTTAAATTTGAATAAGTAACTTACATCAGAAAGCATTAAATCTGTTTCAGAATAACATGTACACCCAATGCATTAAGATAATATAAAATGGGTGGCATATTTGTAGCCCATTGTGTTCTATTTATTAATAAATTAGGCACCAACCATCTACTTATTTTTCATAAAATGTGTTCATGAGAAGCACAGACATCACCCAAGTTAAATAAATCATATACTTATCTTCCAAGAAAGCCAATATTCTCATATATAAATGACACTGCAAAATGCCCTGAGAGAACACAGTTCTTATATCACTATATCAGAAAAAAAAATCAAGTTTACTTTTAACAGTATTAGGCCAGAAGCTGAATTTTCTAGAAGATATTTTCATAAAACTTTTACAATATAAGCACAGCTATGAACAATTATCTGTAACACTACTTTTGTAATACCCAAAGTGCAGGAAGGGCAAACTCTGAACTCCATAAATCACATTAAATTATATACATTGTGCATGTATTTGTGAATACTCATTTAGAAAGGTGAAACTCATCAGTAGTCTAATCAATATGTATTTTGATACCATGAAAACATTTTATACCATATATAGTATTAAATACTCTTATACTCCTTATAACAAATAAGATGATTATTTTGAAATAATGAAAACATTTTATACCATATATAACATTAAATACTCTTATACTCCTTATAACAAATAAGATGATTATTTTCACAATTCTGTCTAATTCTAAGTAGCTGGAACTTCTCAATATATTATCTGACTTACCTTTGTTTATTCTTTAAAATACATGTAATAAAAACATGAGTTTCCCTGGTGGCTCAGTGGTAAAGAATTCACCTGACAATTCAGGGCACATGGGTTTGATCCCTGGGTTCGGAAGATACCCTGGAGAAAGAAATAGCAACCCAATCCAGTATTCTTGCCTGGGAAATCTCATGGACAGATGAGCCTGGCAGGCTATAGTCCATGGGATCGTGAAACAGTCAGATATGACTTAGAGATGAAACAACAGCAGCAATGAGAAACATAGGTCCTTTTAGGCCATTTATTTCCTAGTCATCTAAATTAAAATTGCAGTTACTTCATTTGAGTCACTTAGATTGTATGTGAAAAACTAGCTTGCATAACTATATGATTTATAGGTGTGACATGAAATATTGAAATATTTAACATTCACAATGACAATTATGAACTAATTTATTGATATAACAAAATACTTAAGTTGCTTCAGAGTCACAAGAAACAGGTCATAACTAACAATTTTTTAGTAAATCTAAATATATCAAAATCTATAGTGAGTTTTAAATTGTGGTGCTAAATCTAAACATTTTAAAAAGTCCATCAGTTTCAAAGTTGACTTCACAGAGAGACTGACTAGACACTAAGTTTACTCACAAGGTCACAGGTAATGTTGGAGCTTCCCAGGTGGCTCTGTGGTAAAGAATCCACCTGCCAAGCAGGAGCTGCAGAAAACATGGGTTTGATCCCTGGATAGGGAAGATCCCATGAAGGAGGAAATGGCAACCCATTCCAGGATTCTTGCCTGGGAAATCCCATGAACAGAAGAGCCTGGTGGGTTACAGTCCATGGAGTGATAAAGAGCTGAATGTGACTGAGCACACACAGGGAATATGGGAAACATTTAACTATTTGCTTAGAAGCAAATTTTACCATTATGACTTAACTCACCTGTTATTTCACAGCCTGTGTTATTCATAAAAATAATATCGAATCACAAAAATAAAAACACATCTATATGGCAAGTACCTGCCTTCATGGATCAAAGCCTTGTTTGGCCAAGGAACTTGCATAATTCAATGAAGCTATGGGCATTGCTGTGTAGGGCAACCCAAGAGGGATGGGCCACAGTGGAGAGTTCTGACAAAACGTGTTCCACTGAAGAAGGGAATGGCAAACCACTCTCATATTCTTGCCTTGAGAACCCCATGAACAGTGTGAAAAGGCAAAAAGATACAACATCAGGAAATGAGCCACCGCAGGTTGGAAGGGGTCCAAGATACTACTAGGGAAGAGCAGAGGGCAATTACTAATAGCTCGAGAAACAATGAAGTGGCTGAGCTGAAGCAGAGCTGACACTCTATTGTGGTTGTAATCTGGTGATAAAAGTGAAGTCCAAAGCTGTAAAGAACAATATTGCATAGAAACCTGGGATGTTAGATCCATGAATCAAGGTAAATTGGACATGGTAAAGCAGGAGATGGGAAGAGTGAATACTGACATCTTAGCAATTGGTGAACTAATACGAACTAGAATGGCTGAATTTAATTTGGATAACCACCATATCTACTACTGTGGGCAAGAGTTTTTTGAAAGAAATGGAGTATCATTCATAATCAACAAAAGTCTGAAATTGCAGTACTTGGGTGCAATCTCAAAAATGACAGAATGATCTTGGTTAGTTGCCAAGGTAAACCATTCAACATCACAGTAATCTAAGTATATGCCCCAACCACTGAGGCTGAAGGAGCTGAAGTTGACCAGTTCTATGAAGAATTACAAGACCTTCTAGAACTAACACTAAAAAAGATGTCCTGTCATCACAGGAATTGGAATGCACAAGTAGGAAGTCAGGAGATACCTGGAGTAGCAGACAAGTTTGGCCATAGAGTACAAAATGAAGCAGGGCAAAGGCTAACAGAGTTTTGTCAAGAGAACACACCAGTCATAGCAAACACCTTTTTCCAACAAAACAGGAGAAGACTCTACACATGGACATCACCAAAAGGTTACTATCTAAATCAGATTGATTATATTATCTGCAGCTGGAGATGAAGAAGCTGCATACAGTCAGCAAAAACAAGACTGGGAGTGTGATTCAGATCACCCGTTCCTTAGTGCAAAATTCAGGCTTAAAGAAAGTCGGGAAAACCACTAGACCATTCAGGTATGACTTAAATCAAATCCCTATGATTATACAGTGGAAGTGACAAATAGATTCAAGGGATTAGAGCTGACAGAATGCCTGAAGAACTATGGACAGAAGATCCTAACATTGCACAGAAAGCAGTGACCAAAAGCATTCCAAAGAAAAAGAAATGCAGCAAGCCAAATTGGTTGTCTGAGGAGGCCTTACAAAGAGCTGAGAAAATAAAAAAAAAAAAAGTCAAAGGCAAATGAGAAAGGGAAAGATATACCCAACTGAATGGAGAGGATAGCAAGGAGAGAGGCCTTCTTCAATGAATAAAGAAAAGAAAGAGAGAACAACAATAGAATGGGATAGATGAGAGATCTCAAGAAAACTGAACATATCCAGGGAACATTTCATGCAAGGATGGGCACAATAAAGGACATAAATGGCAAGGTCCTAACAGAGGCAGAAGAGATTAAGAAAAGTTGGCAAGAATGCACAGAACTATACAGGAAAGATCTTATTGACTCAGAAGTTAGAGTCACTTACCTACAGCCAACAGTGAAGTCAAGTGGGCCTTAGGAAGCATTACTACAAACAAAGCTAGTGGAGGTGATGGAATTTCAGTTGAGCTATTTCAAATTGTAAAAGATGATGCTATTTAAGTGCTGTACTCAATGCCAGCAAATTTGGAAGCCTCAGCAATGGTCATAGGAGTGGAGAATGTCAGTTTTTACTCCAATCTCAAAGAACTGCCATGTGAAAAAATGTTCAAACTTTTGCACAACTGCACTCATTTTGCATGCTAGTAAGGTAATGCTCAAAATCCTCCAAGCAAGGCTTCAGCAGTATATGAACCAACAAAGTCCAGATGTACAGGCTGGGTTTAGAAAAGATAGAGGAACCAGAGATCAAATTGGTAACATTCATTTGATCTTAGCGAAAGCAACAGAATTCCAGAAAAACATCTACTTCTGCTTCATTGACTAAGAAAAACTTTTAACAGTGTGGATCACAACAAACTGGAAAATTCTTAAAGAGATGGAAATTCCAGACCACCTTACCTGTCTCATGAGAAATCTGTATTGGGTCAAGAACAAACAGTTAAAACCTTACATAGAGCAACTGACTAGTTCAAAACGACAAGGCTGTATATCTTCACCCTGCTTATTTAACTTCTATGCAGAGTACATCATGCAAAATGCTGGGCTGGTGAAGCTCAAACTGGAATCAAGATTGCTGGGAGAAATATCAATAACCTCAGATATGCAGATGACACCACCCTCATGGCAGAAAGTGAAGAGGAACTAAAGAATCTCTTGATGAGGGTCAAAGAGGAAAGTGGAAAAGTTGGCTTGAAACTCAACATTTGAGAAACTAAACTCATGGCATCTGGTCCCATCACTTCATGACAAATAGAATGAAAAAAGTGGACAGATTTTCTTTTCTTGGACTCCAAAATCATTGCGGATGCTGACTGCATCCATGAAATTAAAAGAAGCTTGCTCCTTGGAAGAAAATCTATGACAAATCTAGACAGCATATTAAAAAGCAAAGACATTATTTTGCCAACAAAGATCCATATAGTCAAAGCTATGGTTTTTCCACTAGTCATGTGAGAGTTGGACCATAAAGAAGGCTGAGTGCTGAAGCATTGATGTTTTTGAACTGTGGTGCTAGAGAAGAGCCGAGAGTCATCTGGACTGCAAGGAAATCAAACTAGTCACTCGTAAAGGAAATCAACCCTGAATACTCATTGATGACTGATGCTGAAGCTTAAGCTCCAATACTTTAGCTGCTGCTGCTGCTGCTAAGTTGCTTCAGTCGTGTCCAACTCTTCGCAACCCCATGGACTGCAGCCTACCAGTCTCCTCCATCCATGGGGTTTTCCAGGCAAGAGTACTGGAGTGGGGTGCCATCACCTTCTCCAGAATACTTTAGCTACCTGATGCAAAGAGCCAATTCATTGGACAAGACCCTGATGCTGGGAAAGAATGAAGGCAAATGAGAAGAAAGTGGCAGAGGATGAGATGGTTAGATAGCATCACCAATTTAATGGATGTGAATTTGATCAAAATCTAGGAGATAGTGAAGGATAAGGAAGCCTGGTGTGCTGCAGTCCAAGGGGTCACAGAGAGTTACCTATTCAACCAAAATATAAGGAAACAGCATATGATCAAACATTTTCAGTTCACGGTGAGATTTTAACAGGGAATAGATTTTCACCATGCCTGTGAATTAGGAGACCTCCATGGTAAATGGTACCCTAAAGATGCTAGTGCTTTCAAGTCAAGGAAGGAGCACTGCCAATGGTGGACATGGTTCCAAGTGAAAAGCACGTAGTTACAAATGTGACTCGGTAGAGTTCTTAGGGCACATTTTTTTCAACTAAAAGATTAATTGTGTCTTAGTGGGAAATAAGTCAGAAAGAGAAAAATATTGTATATTAATGCAGATATATATGGCATCTCAAAAGACAATGCTGATAAACCTATCTTCAGTGCAGCAATGGAGACACAGAGCACAGACTTGTGGACAAAGCTGGGAAAGGAGAGGGGGGCAAACTGAGAGAGTGGTATTGAAACATCCACCTCATAATGTGTAAAACAGACAGCTAGGGGGAACGTGCTGTGTAACACAGAGAGAAACCGGTACTCTGTGATAACCTGAGGGGTGGGCTTTGGTGGGAGGGAGGGGACATATTTACACTTATGATTCACATTGTTGTATGGTAGAAACAATGCAACACTGCAAAGCAGTTATCCTCCAATTAAAAGTAAATTTTTAAAACTGATGTCTTAATATAGTATCATATGGTGATGACTGTAACATCAGCTATAATATAATGCTTAGTACAATATACCAAAGGACAATACATGACTATGAGTGACTGGCTAAAATACATGACAGTAGTAAATAAAATTTTCCAGGAATAAATTATTTCATAATATATATGTAAAAGATAATACCTATGCTATTTAATCAATTAAGAGATTTTAATTGATACTAGTGAACACTGAAAATATTATATGGACTGATAGTTATCAGTAGAAATACAAATAAAAATAATAAGTTAATTATATATTTCTTAAATATTAGTAAATATGTATGATTTCAGTCACGGATGAAGTCTTTTTAAAAGAGCAGCAGATTCTTACAATGGAAAAGGTTAAATTTTACATTGGTTTCGATAGATTGTTTGATGTTTATGATTTGCAATAGAAAAAAGATAGCGTATATTAATACTGAAGTTTCAACTTGCTCATTTTTCCAGAAATTTTGTTGATTTTATGCTACTAAATCTAATATTACTTCTATAGCTCAACAGATTTTTATGTGAAATTATCATTCTTTTCACTAATAATTAAATTTTCATTACAGAATTATCTTTGAAGACTAAGCTTTCATTCTTTCATTTAACTATCACGTTTTACTTCTTTAGAAATCTATTGATCTAATCTAGTTTAAGACTGTATGCTCACAGATTCAAACTAATGGAAGAAAAAAAAATGAAATAGAGATGACTTTAATATACACATAGAACAATGAATAGCAGAGGTACAGAGGTGTAAATGAAGTATTAAATCCTGAATTACAGGTAGTTTACACTTTTCCAGAACAGAAGACAATTACTTCTGAGTCTGGTATCATTTTTCATGTTTCTCTGTTAATACAGAAATGTGAGAGACTTTACAAATTCAAATTGTAAAAAGGTGCCAATAAAGTAGAACTATTTCAATCAAAGGTAATGGATTTTTTTTTCATATGCTTGTTTCTTAACTGTGAAGCTTTCTCTGAGTTAATATGTTGTATACAGAATCTACTTACAGAACCTTAAACCAGATTGATGGTGTAACCATTGAGTATGTATTGAAAATACTTCTCATGCACTATTCTTTTAAGCTCAAAATTTCCAAATGTTTCTGAAACACAGGTATGCCTCCCCACTCCTCCTTGCCCCCCAGAATCCTTCCTCTCTCACCATGTTTCTTGGCAATGATGATAGATGTATATTAGAATGAACTGAGAGTTTGGACATAAGACGTTGGAATGAGTTCTCATTGAGGTTAAAGTTTTGTTTGGAAATCAGGTAGGGTTCCTCTGTAATTACTATCATAGTATTAGGAAATGTCACTCACATAGAATCCTTTTTATGTGTAAAATAACGTCAAAGCACTATATGGTAAGATTCTCCTGTAACAAAAGTCTGTGACTCAAGGAATAACTTATATATTTTTTTTAATTGTCAGTAACCTTACAATTTATGAAAGTGAAAGTGTTAGTCACTCAGTCATGTCTGACTCTTTGCAACTTAATGGACTGTAGCCGATCAGTCTCCACTGTCCATGAGACTGTCCAGGCAAGATTACTAGAGTGGGTTGCCATCCCCTTCTCCAGGGGACATTCCCAACCCAGGAATCAAACCCAGGTCTCCCACAAAGCAGGCAGATTCTACCATCTGAGCCATAGTGAGACATTCTAAAGGCTGACTTGTCAGGAGTGGGATTTATCAGTTCAGTTCAGTCGCTGTCTTGTCTGAATCTTTGCGACCCCATGAACTGGAGCACAACAGGCCTCTGTCCATCACCAACTCCTGGAGTCCACCTGAACCCATGTCCATCAAGTCAATGACGCCATCCAACCATCTTATCCTTTGTCGTCCCCTTCTCCTCCTGCCTTCAATCTTTCCCAGCATCAGGGTCTTTTCCAATGAGTCAGCTCTTTGCATGAGGTGGCCAAAGTATTGGAGTTTCAGCTTCAACATCAATACTTCCAATGAATATTCAGGACTGATCTGCTTTATTTATTTTTTCTTCTTTCTTTATTTTTTTACTTTACAATACTGTATTGGTTTTGCCATATATTGACATAAATCCACCAGAAGAATACATGAGTTCCCAATCCTGAACCCCTCTCCCACCACCCTCCCCATATCATCTCTCTGGGTCATCCCAGTGCAACAGCCCCAAGCATCCTGTATTCTGTATTGAACCTAGACTGGTGATTCGTTTCTTACATGGTAGTATACATGTTTCAGTGCCATTCTCCCAAATCATCCCACCCTCTCCCTCTCCCACAGAATCCAAAAGTCTGTTCTATACATCTGTGTCTCTTTTGCTGTCTTGCATACAGGGTTATTATTACCATCTTTTTAAATACCATATATATGTGTTAGTATACTGTATTGGTGTTTTTCTTTCTGGCTTACTTCACTCTGTATAATCGGCTGCAGTTTCATCCACCTCATTAGAACTGATCTCCTTTAGAATGCACTGGTTGGATCTCCTTGCAGTCCAAGGGACTCTCAAGAGTCTTCTCCAAAACCACAGTTCAAATGCATCAATACTTCGGTGCTCAGCTTTCTTTATAGTCCAACTCTCACACCCATAAGTGACCACTGGAAAAACCATAGCCTTGACTAGATGGACTTTTCTTAGCATATTCAAAAGCAGAGACATTACTTTGCCATCTAGGTTGGTCATAACTTTCCTTCCAAGGAGTAAGTGTCTTTTAATTTCATGGCTGCAGTCACCATCTGCAGTGATTTTGGAGGCCAAATAAGTAAAGTCAGCCACTGTTACCACTGTTTCCCCATCTATCTGCCATGAAATGATGGGACCAGATGCCATGATGTTAGTCTTCTGAATGTTGAGCTTTAAGCCAACTTTTCCACTCCCCTCTTTCACTTTCATCAAGAGGCTTTTTAGCTCCTCTTCACTTTCTGCCATAAGGGTGGTGTTGTCTGCATATCTGAGGTTACTGATATTTCTCCTGGCAATCTTGATTCCAGACTGTGCTTCTTCCAGCCCAGCGTTTCTCATGATGTACTCATAGAAGTTAAATGAGCAGGGTGACAACAGACAGCCTTGACATACTCCTTTTCCTATTTGGCACCAGTCTGTTGTTCCATGTCCAGTTCTAACTGTTGCTTCCTGAGCTGCATACAGATTTCTTAAGAGGCAGGTCAGCTGGTCTGGTATTCCCATCTCTTTGAGAATTTTCCACAGTTTAATGTGATCCACACAGTCAAAGGCTTTGGAATAGTCAATAAAGCAGAAATAGATGTTTTTCTGGAACTCTTGCTTTTTCCATGGTTCAGCGGATGTTGGCAATTTGATCTCTGGTTCCTCTGCTTTATCCAAAACCAGCTTGAACATCAGGGAGTTCACGGTTCACATATTGCTTAAGCCTGGCTTGGAGAATTTTGAGCATTACTTTACTAGCATGTGAGATGAGTGCAATTATGTGGTAGTTTGAGCATCCTTTGGCATTGCCTTTCTTTGGGATTGGAATGAAAACTGACCTTTTCCAGTGCTGTGGCCACTGCCGAGTTTTCCAAATATGCTGGCATATTGAGTGCAGCACTTTCACAGCATCATCTCAGGATTTGAAATAGCTCAACTAGAATTCCATCACCTCCACTGTTCGTAGTGATGCTTCCTAAGGCCCACTTGACTTTACATTCCAGGATGTCTGGCTCTAGCTGAGTGACCACACCATCATGATTATCTGGGTCATGAAGATTTTTTGTACAGTCTTCTGTGTATTCTTGCCACCTCTTCTTAATATCTTCTGCTTCTGTTAGGTCCACACCATTTCTATCCTTTATTGAGCCCATCTTTGCATGAAATGTTCCTTTGGTATCTCTAATTTTCTTGAAGTGATCTCTAGTCTTTCCCATTCTATTGTTTTCCTGTCGGGAGCCACGTTAGGCATTACTGACAAAATGGAGGCCTGGCCCCAGCCCCCTCTCCTCATTCCGCAGCCACAGACCTGGGATGGAGGAGTTAGGCCTGGTAATTCTGACTTGTTTTTTCCTCTCCTCAGCTGAGTTGACTGAAAAGGAATATTAAGGTGCTTACTGTTCTTGAGAGGAACATGAGAAGGCACAAAACCTTCTGCAGCTGTGCTCAGAGAATAATTCATAAAGTTAATCATTGACATTTGTTTAAGGACTTTTACAAAAGAGTGTTCCGAGATAAGCACATAGGCTGCAGCTTGAGGCCATGGGAGAGATTGCTATCTGAAGCCTATTTGTGAGGAAAATGTTTATGGCAAAGAAGTTTACTGAATTTAGGGCTTAGAAATAATTAAAATAGTTAGAAGTTAAAGATTTAAGGAATGTTGTAAAGTTAGCATATTTTACTATAGCTTATAGAAGTTAGGACTTTTTAGAGACACTATAGCTAGAAGCCTTTTTAAGAGATAGTGAGCTTAGCATTTTAGGGGCAAACAGGATTTAGGAAGATAAGTAGTAAACTGGGGAATGTAGCATGAATTACAATGTAATCACAAGTTAACTATAGGACACATTAGAGGAAGTAGATAATAGATGGTGAGGCTGATTCTGAGAGAATCACCGAAGCAGGAACTCTGTTTGAAGAGCAACAATGATTTATGGAGATAATAAATCTGGGTGAGAGGGAACTGAATATGTCAAACCTCTGACCTAATGTTTTTGTAAAAGTATAAAAGAGAATCTTAAACTTGAAATAAATAGGAAGTCCAATAAAACTGAGAGGCTGCCTCATTGCCAACACTGTTCATCTCCTCAGTTTGAATCCCTGGCTGCTGGAGCTGGACTCTGGCATTTTCCTCTATTTCTTTACATTGAGTGGGATTTATAGATTATTCTAATACCTAAATTGAATAATTTATAGATTATTCAACAATACCTACCATATAAAAATTATTTCATATGTGTGTATCTGTGTGTGTGTATTAAATAAAAAAGAAAGAGAAAGTGTATATGCATTCACTCACAGTAATGACATGCTGGCTAATGTGGACAAGCTCTTACTGAGAATGATTTTTCTGTATATATCAGTAGAGAAATTCAAGATTATAATACAAAAAAGGCAACCTGAATATTTTGTAACCCATCATTTAGGGCAACATTTTACCTAAGACTATTTTGGAAAAAGTAGCTGAAAGAATGAGGAGCTGTGGATGGATTTCACCAGCCATTTGGAGATAGGCAGAATTTGGAGTCCAGGGTCTACCAAAGAAGTGGTGACTTATTAATCCTCCAATTGTTTCATTTGGTTCTCTGAAGGGCTAAATGATTATAAGAAGGGTTTTAAGAGGAAATAAAAACTAGAACTATATTAGCCTTCACATGTGCTGAAGCCCAAAGTCATGTTATTTTAAATACTTTACTGGATTATATTAATCCAGGGATGATAGTGTACCTCCTTTCACTGCAAAAGCAAAGGTAAATACACGTGGCATGACTTAAAGTTACATGTAGCCTCATTCTTTTTTTTTTGTATAAGTGTCTATAATTCAGTCACTCAAAAGTACCAGCATGAGAGGAAACAAGGTGATGGGACAGAAAGCCAGAAGAAAATTAGATAACAGAAACACAACTACAGAATGCTGACGATGATAGCATTCATGTAAGACATTAAAATAAAAATAATTATTCACAGGGATAAAGTTATTTCAGCAGAGAACTGAAGTCTAAGAAAAAGATTCAAATGTTAATTCTGAGAGTGAAAAATTCATAAATTAAGTTTAAGAATTCAATAAGCCAGTTAAGTAGCATGTTGCATAGAGAAAAAGAGGATTAAGGAATTGAGGATATATCCAGAGAAAACACCCAGGCAGAATGAACAAATAGTGCATAATGAATGGAAAAACCCAAAAGAGGTCTTAATAGATCTATGGATGAATAGATTATGAAACTGTAATATGTATGATGGAAAGTTATATAATTGATATATAAAATGAAATATTATTCAGCTACAAAGCAGAAGTCCTGCCATATACAACATGGATGAAACTAGATGGCATTATACTAAGTAAAAGAAGCCAGACATAGAAAAACACACACTATATATCTCACCTATATATGAAGATCCAAGAAAGCCAAACCCATAGAACCAGAGAAGGACAGTGGTTGCCAGGGGCTGTGGATGGATTGAAGGGCAGGGGGAGTATTGTTCAAAAGCACAGAATTTCACTCATAAGATGAGTAAGTTCTGAGGATCTAGCATAGTGATTTTAGTTAAAAACAAACCTACAATATGGTGATTATAGTTAACATTATGCATTGTTCTGTGTATTTGAAACTTGCTAATAAGAAAGTGGATCTGAGGTGTTCTCAGCACACACACAAATACTAACTCTGTGAGGTGGTATGTTAATAAACTTGCGGTAATCATTTCACAATGTATATTAAATCATTATAAACCTTGAGTTGTACACCTTAAAAATCATGTTGAGAGGGAGGGGACATACATATACCTATGGCTGATTTGCGTTGATGTATGGCAGAAACCAACACAATAAAGCAACTATCCTCCAATTAAAAATAATTTTAAAAAGAAATTAACACAACACTATAAATCAACTATACTTCAATATAATAAGTTTTAGATAAATTAAAAAAATCATGCTAAACAGTCTTAATATACATAACCTTTATTTGTCAGTAATACCTCAATAAGGCTAGAAAACACTCGAGCATGCAAAAAATTAAAAACAAAAAAACACTAAAATCAAAGAACTCCATAGGAATCTATTGTTAAAACCTATAGTTAGAAGTGTATATGTTAATAAGACAAGGGCTACCAGGGCTCAGTGGTAAAGAATCTGCCTGCAATGCAGAAGTGGGTTCAGTACCTGGGCTGGAAAGATCCTCTGGAGGAGGAAATGACAACCCATTCCAGTATTCTTGCCCAGAGAATTCCATGAACAGAGGAGCCTGGTGGGCTTCAGTCTATGGGGTCTCAAAGAGTTGGATATGACTGAAGCAACTGAGTACTCAAGAATACCCCCAAATTAGGGAAATACAAAAAAAAAAAATAGATTAAAGAAGTGCTACAAAGAAAATGAGTCCTTAAGAACATCATGGAAGAACTGCTTAAAAAAAAAAAAAAAAAAACTCAAAGGCATTTTTACCAAAGCCAAATACAGGTAATTCATCAGCCAGAAACCTGGCTAATGGGTAAAATCAGGCAGAAGAAAAACAGGAAAAGAGTAACCGAAAATGTGTATTTAAATGAGATTTTTGGCTGTGCATAGCACTGTCTTGTCGTATTTAAAATTTCATTAAAGCACACAAGAATTGGAGTAGGAAGAGGCAACCCACTCCAGGATTTTTGCTGGAGAATTCCATGAACAGAGGATCTGGGTGGGCTACAGTCCGTGGGGTGGCAAAGAGTCAGACACAACTGAGCATACATGCACACAATAAAGGATCGCTGCTTCCCCTGGGAATACAGAAAACTCCAAGAGAACATCAGCCTCACACTTCATTCAAGTGAGCAACAGCCAAATAAAATGCAGAAACAATTTTGGGGAACTAGTCCAAGAACTGAAGTTGCAAGGCTCTTAAAGGGAACGGCATGTTGAGGAGTAACAAGCTCTTCTGAGGACCAGAGGCACAGGAACTGTAGGCAGGATGAAAAGAGAAATAATAAAACCTAACACTGTTGTAAAGGGGAACTGTAGGGAAGGGCTGGACACCAGTTCCCCCAGCCACAAGCCCTACGCATAAAGGGAGGTGCACACGGAAAGCATGCATTCATTCACAAGCTCTTCTACATGGGCCTCTTCTAGATATTTAATAGGAGTCTGTGAGCCAAGGAGCAGACGAGAGTCTCTTTATGCTCCCAGACCACCACAAGGGATGATCTGATCCCAGTGGAGAATGGGGAAGCAGTGTAGAGTTTTTCTCACCCTCATGGTGGAGCAGCAACTGATGCTCCTCTCAGACACAGGCCTGTGAGGATATGTTTAGAGAGGAACCCATCTGCATCTTGGGAAGAGCTGGGAAAAACCACCTTTATGCCCTCAAAGTGAAGTCGCTCAGTTGCGACCCCATGGATTGTGGCCTACCAGGCTTCTGCGTCCATGAAATTTTCCAGGCAAGAATACTGGAATGGGTTGCCATTCCCTTCTTCAGGGGTTCTTCCCGACCCAGGGATTGAACCCTGTTCTCCCACATTGTAGGCAGACACTTTTACCATCTGTGCCACCAGGGAAGATGGATTATGCCCTCAAGGGCAAGGCAAAGATCCTTGGCTTCTGGGGGAAAAACAGGTGCAAAACCCTCTGCCCTTGCAGGAAAGCAAAGAAAAACCGTCCCCGAATGCGTCACCAGAACAAGATGGTGTTCCTCAACCACTAGGCAAAGAAGACCTTCTCCTACACGAGACCACATTAGACACAAGGTAGAGTGCAGCTGCTGTGGGTGGAGTGGAGGCAGGAATAAGAAGGAACATCCCGTGAGGCCAAACACAGCTGCCGGCCAAAGACTGGATGGAGCAGGAGAGCCCCACGCCCCCTACACGGAACACAAAGCTTAGCACTGACACCGCCAAGCATGCAGCAGCAGCAACTGACTCTGGAGAAGATGCAAGAGCAGAGGGACAGACCTCTCTGTGATTCAAAAGCACAGGAACCAGGCGAAACATGAGGGGAAGATGGACGGAAACACTAGGTTGTCAGGATCACAGAACTAACAGGAAGCGCACGCAATGATAGCCCGTTGCTGAATGAATGTGAAGTCTGGGGCACTGGAAGTCAGTGATATGGACAACAAAGCACAAATCTTTCTCAATGGTTCACCCTGTTAACCTAACTCTCCATCATAACAGCCCGACAAAGCAGTAGGCATACTCATTTCTGGCTGTAAAAAATATATATCTCAGTCTCATTTGGTCTTAATTTTATTTCTGGGCAATATATTATATCAGAAATGAAAAAATTCCTTTAACAGTCTAATAACTAGTTAAGGGTAAGGAGTGATTCTATTGAACTGGAAAATGGGTCAACAGAACTTTCAAAATAAAATGCAAATAAAAAATTTAACAATCATATACAACAGAACATCTAAGACCTGTGGGTAGTACTGTATTTATTTAGGGAACATTTCATGCAAAGATGGGCTTGATAAAGGACAGAAATGGTATGGACCTAACAGAAGCAGAAGATATTAAGAAGAGGTGGCAAGAATACACGGAAGAACTGTACAAAAAATATCTTCACAACCTAGATAATCATGATGATGTGATCACTAATCTAGAGCCAGACATCTTGGAATGTGAAGTTAAGTGGGCCTTAGAAAGCATCACTATGAACAAAGCTAGTGGAGGTGATGGAACTCCAGTTGAGCTGTTTCAAATTCTGAAAGATGATGCTGTGAAAGTGCTGCACTCAATATGCCAGCAAATTTGGAAAACTCAGCAGTGGCCACTGATTACTTTTTTCCAATTTGATTACAAATTGGACTTACACTTGGAGATCTAGATTTCAGCAGACACCAGGATAAGTATCAAGAAAATCACATCATAGTAAAATTGCTGAAAATTACAGGCAAAAATTCCAAACAGCCAGAGAACAAAATTACACAAAGAGCAACACTAAACTTAATGACAGCTAACTTCTCAGACACCACTAAAGCCACAGGTAATACAAGAAAATCATTAAAGTGCCAAAAGAAATGCTTCAACACAAAGTCCAGGGAATCTTTTTTATAGTGAAGAGAAAATACTGTTACAGTTAAATAAAAGCTGAAGATGGTGGCTAAAGACCTGCACTGGAAAAAGGGCTAAAAAAAACATTCTTTAGGAAGAAAGGGAACAACACCAGATAAAAACTCAGTATCAGAAACAGCAAACAAGTGGGAAAATACACAGTACATTTTTCTATTGATTTCTTGAAGGTAAGTGACTATTTAAGAACAGCATTGAAAATATGTAGAAGGAAATACAGGAAAATAGAACAAAGTAAAGAGGATGCAAAGTATAAAACATAAAATGAGAACAAAAAAGGAAATGGGATTTTAGAATCAAAGATGAAGTGGAAGGCAGAATAACATTACGTTTAAACGTTGAAATTTTGAAGATGTCTAATGTAAATTCAAAAAAAATCAAAAATAATTAAAAAATATATATATATATGAAACAAAGTCATTAGACTATAAATTAGAGTCAAGAAGTAGACCTACACACATATGGTCACTGATTTTTTTTCTTTTACCTTATTTCTCTTTCTTATTTTTCAAATTGTGAAAATATGACAAATGGTCATTAATTTTTAACAAATGTCAAAGCATTTCAATGAGTTAAGATTAATACATTCTACAAATTGTGTTGGAACAAGTTGATAACATTATACTATGTATATATTTTGTGTATATATATCTTTACCTAACACTATATGCAAAAATGCCAAAATTACATTAAAATGGAACAACTTAAATATCAGACCTTAATCTCTAAAGTCTTCTAGAAGAAAATATAACAAAATTATTTACCTTGGAATAGGTAAAAGATATCTTATGTAGGATACAAAAAGCATAAACTATGAAAGAAACTGATAATTTAAGACATTTTCCCCCTATTCAAAAGACATTCTGAATAAAATGGAAAGTAAAGCTACAGACCAATAGAAAACATCTGCAAAACTTATACCTGATAAAGGAATTATACAAAAAAATACATATATATATATACATACATACATAAATAAAATATATTTTTAGAGTAATAAGAGAAATAACTCACTAGAAATAAATAACAGACATTCAAATAATAGGAAATAAACATGAAAAACTGCTCAGGATAATGTCATTTAGGCAAATGCATGTTAAAACTACAAGATGCTACAGCATACCTACTAGAAGGCCTAAAACTAAAAATCAAATCTTCATATCTGTTGTGGACTGGTGTGTTACAATTTTAAATCCAGTTGCTGATGGCTTAAGTAGAGTTGTTTGAGCTAAGGGAGAGTTTTGTTTACATTGGGGAGGCTGTCAGGATGATGTCAGCAAAACTGTTGTGCTCACTGCTTACTGCAATGAACATATGGGAGGAATGACTATCAACATTTAAACCCTAAATACCAAGATTTTGTGAGGACTTAATGAGAGTATTTGGTATAGCAAGGCTACTCTTTGCCAGCTGTGGTGAAAACCTCCGTGGTCAGAGAACTAAGATCATCCTGCCCGTCAGCACTGGCGCCTTGGTTCCACCAGCATCGTGCTCCGGCAGGGGGCCTTTCCATTTGCATGGGCACCTGGAAGTCAGCTACTGGTTGGCTAAGCTAACTCTTCTGAGAATCAACCCACAGAAAGCTACACTTGAGCTAAATTTAGACATTTTGTACTTTTCATCTTCTCTTTGCCTGGAACAATAGTGTGACTAATCCATCCTTGGTTTGGAGTATGTTCTCTCTTTATTGGCTTCTTAAGAGACATTATCCTGTATGATATTGGGTTGTGAAATATTATAATTTCCACCGTGAACCTGTGGGAAACACAATACTGCAAAAGACAGTCTCAGTCGGTGCACAATTTGTCCCAAATGTAATTGGTGTGATTGGCAATCCAACTCAAACTAATAATAATATTGATCAGTGCTGTAGCATATACCATACTCCATGTCAAATCTGAAAAACAGGTAGATAAATTACACTAAATTTATGATTGACTAAAATCTGGTAGAGCCCAACATGACAAACTTTAAACTTAATGAACTATTTACAATCTATGACATCCTACTGAAATCCTAAGCAGCTCATGAATGGACAAAATTGTGCTATTATAGTTGGAATACTAAAGCCAGCCACAATACCTATCTTAATACTGCCCTAGCATATTACATAAAATGTGGAACATTGTATTAAGGGCCTCTATAATAAAACATTTTGAACACTGCTGTGAAAGACAGGAAGACAATAATTAATGTTTCTCTTGTTGCCCTGCCAAAATCACTCAAGAGGTGCTTAAGGGGTAGACTGGATTATGTCTTAAATTCTGAGAATCCCTAGAGACCTACTGAAGACTTTGTCTCAACAAAACTTAAAAAATATTTTAGATGTTGGTCTGATCACCTAACCCAGTGAGTTATAGTCTATATCATAAACAGCCAGAGAGAAATTCCAGAGGTCTTATTAGGAGCAAGTGAGGCTGCTTCTGTCCAGTTACAGGAACTCTGGAATTTGTTACTTGCTGTTTATAATACAGACTACAAATCATTAGGTTAGGTGATCATGCCAACATTTAGAGTATCTTTTAAGTTTTGTTGAGACTAAGTTTTCAACACATCTCCAGAGATCCTCAGAAGAGTGAAAGAGGGGAGTGAAAAAGCTGGCTTAAAGCTCAACATTCAGAAAACTAAGATAATGGCATCTGGTCCCATCACTTCAAGGCAATAGGTGGGGAAACAATGGAAACAGAGACAGACTTTATTTTTCTGGACTCCAAAATCACTGCAGATGGTGACTGCAGCCATGAAATTAAAGACACTTGCTCCTTGGAAGAAAAGCTATGACCAACCTCAGTTCAGTTCAGTCGCTCAGTTGTTTCCGACTCTTTGTGACCCATGGACTGCAACACTCCAAGATTCCCGGTCCATCACCAACTCCCGGAGCTTGCTCAAACTCATATCCACTGAGTCGGTGATGCCATCCAACCATCTCATCCTCTGTCGTCCCCTTCTCCTCCCGCCTTCAATATTTCTCAGCATCAGAGTCTTTTCCAATGAGTCAGTACTTCACATCAGGTGGCCAAAGTATTGGAGTTTCAGCTTCAGCATCAGTCATTCTAATGAATATTCAGGACTGATTTCCTTTAGGACTGACTGGTTTGATCTCCTTGCAGTTCAAGGGACTCTAAAGAGTCTTCTCAGTTCAAAAGCATGAGTTCTTCAGCACTCAGCTTTCTTTATAGTCCAACTCTCACATCCACACATGACTACTGGATAAACCATAGCTTTGACTAGACAGACTTTTTGTTGGCAAAGTAATGTTTCTGCTTTTTAATATGCTATCTAGGTTCATCATAGCTTTTCTTCCAAGGAGCAAGTGTCTTTTAGTTTCACGGCTGCAAACACCATCTGTGGTGATTTTGGAGCCCCCAAAAATAAAGTCTCTCACTGTTTCCACTGTTTCCCCATCTATTTCCCATGAAGTGATGGGACTGGATGCCATGATCTTTGTTTTTTCGTTGAGTTTTAGGCCAACTTTTTCACTCCCTTCTTTCACTTTCATCAAGAGGCTCTTTAGTTCTTCTTCACTTTCTGCCAAAAGGGTGGTGTCATCTGCATATCTGAAGTTATTGATATTTCTCCTGGTGATCTTGATTACAGCTTGTGTTTCTTCCAGTCCAGCGTTTCTCATGATGTACTCTGCATAGAAGTTAAATAAGCAGAGTGACAATATACAGCCTTGACATACTCCTTTTCCTATTTGGAACCAGTCTGTTGTTCCATGTCCAGTTCTAACTGTTGCTTCCTGACTTGCATACAGATTTCTCAAGAGGCAGGTTAGGTGGTCTGGTATTCCCATCTCTTTGAGAATTTCCCACAGTTTACTGTGATCCACACAGTCAAAGGCTTTGGAATAGTCAATAAAGCAGAAATAGATGTTTTTCTGGAACTCTCTTGCTTTTTCAATGATCCATCAGATGTTGGCGATTTGATCTCTGCTTCATCTGCCTATTGTAAATCTGGACTGAACATATAGACAGAATATTAAAAAGCAGAGACGTTACTTTGCTGACAAAGGTCCATTTCGTCAAAGCTCTGTTTTTTTTTTCCAGTTGTGATGTATGGATGTGAGAGCTGTACTATAAGGAAAGCTGAGCACTGAGAATTGATTTTGAACTGTGGTGTTGGGGAAGATTCTTGATAGCCCCTTGGACTACAAGGAGATCAAACCAATCAGTCCTAAAGGAAATCAGTCGTGAATATTCATTGGAAGGACTGATGCTGAAGTTCCAATAATTTGGCCACCTGATGCTGGGAAAGACTTAAGGCAAGAGGAAAAGTGGACGACAGAGGATGAGACGGTTATATATCATCACTGACTTGATAGACATGAGTTTGAGCAAGCTCTGGGAGTTAGTGATGGACAAGGAATCCTGGCATGCTGAAGTCCATGGGGTCACAGAGAGTCAGACATGACTGAGTGACTGAACTGAACTATTAGGAGCAAAGGGTTTCCCATGTGGCACTAGGGGTGAAAAACCCATCTGCCAATGGCAGGAGATGCAAGAATCTTGGGTTTGATCCCTGGGTCAGGAAGATCCACTGGAGTAGGAAATGGCAACCCACTCTAGTATTCTTGCTTAGGGCTGCACAGAGTTGGACATAATTGAGTGACTAAGCACAAAACAACACAGAAAGATGCAAACAGCAGAGAAAGGCTCAAACAATATTCTTTAGAGTAGGAAGAAGCAGATCCCTTTTGCTCCTAAAGGCATGATTTCACACCTGGAGGAGGAGGATTATTATTACCTTTTGACTCCAGTAACTTAAACCTGGGCTTCCCTGGTGGCTCAGTGGTAAAGAATCCACCTACCAATGCAGAAGATATGGGTTCAATCCCTGGGTCAGAAAGATCCCCTGGAGTAGGAAATAGCAACCCACACTAGTATTCTTGCTTAGATAATTCCATGGACAGAGGACCCTGTGGGCTCTATAGTCCCTGGGGTTGCAAAAAAGTTGGACTCAACTTAAGGACTAAACAACAACAACTTTACTACAAACTCAGCCCACAAGAATAGATAAATCTACAAGTGATAATATGGGAAACATCAGAGTCACTCAGAACCTGTACTAGACAAGAAATTACAAATTAGAATGCAATTCCAACTAATTGAGTTGGACGGAGAAACCCAGAAGCTAGTAGATTTATGTTTCAGAACAAAACTGATCCTCACAGGAGCAGAGAATATGAAACTCAGACCCAGGAGCAGTGATGCTATGTTCAATCAACATCTTAGAGTGTTTGGATAAAGTTACAGTTAGCCAGGTATCTACTGAAGACATTATCTAAACCTTTCCTCAAAGAAAATTATAGAGCCAATTGTTTTCAGTGGTAAATTTCAATTAAGAATTTAAGGAAGACTTGTATCCATCTTTCATGACTCTTAAAAGAAAATAGAAGAGGAGAAGGTACTTTCTATTTATTTTATGAGACTTACTCTGATATCAAAATCAAAGATTTTACAAAAAAAAAAACTATAAAATCAATATTCATCATGAACATAGTCACAAATATTCTTATCTATGAGGAAATCAATACTGATGATATCTATAAATGGTAGTATGTCATGACCAAGTGACTGTTATGGATTTTCATGATTTCACTGAACACAATGGACTAATACAGGCCAAATGGAGCTGGACATTTGTAGGATGCAAGGTGAGCTGGTCTATAACATGCACAAGCCCTAAGGATGCCTGAAAGTTCGGCTCCTAGTCAAATACTCACCATATTAACTCGGTCAGTCTATACTTGCATGCGATCCTGGCTAAATTTACTGTTAACAAACTGAACAGTTGTAACTCACTGTTGAGATTTATTGATTGAGGAATCCTTAACTTATGCATACCCTGAAATTAATGAGATGCAGCTGAAGGTTTCCTGGGTTGGATGGTTTGCTTTAATTAAGACTGTTTGAGCCCACAGAGCCTTATTTCTTATACGTAGAGTAGGGATGCTGATTAATGTGTCCGGAAATCCCCGGCCCTCCAGAACCTGACTATGCATGCTACGTTGCCTGCCTCATTTCCTTCTTAGAGTAAACCAGCTACTAGCTGATTGTGTTTTGTAAATTTGATTTTTAATTTAAAACAAAAGCCACTGATTCTGGCCAAATAGATTAGGCATTACAGTAAGACTGCAGAGTTATCTGACTGATAATTTACATTTTATTCCTTTATACCACAGAACCTCATTAAGAAACTATATTAGAAAATGTTTTAAAAATCATTCGTATTCTTATAGACCACTCAAGAGTCTATAAACCAACCATACAAAACATGTATTAATTTAATAGAGAAAATAATTTTTAAATGACTTAAGATATTAAATATTCAGTCACTAAGTCATGTCCAACTCTTTGCGACCCCATGGACTGCATCAGGCTTCCCTGTCCTCCACTAGCTCTTATAGTTTGCACAATCTCATGTCCATTGAGTTGGTGATATTAAATAAGTTTTGAATAAACAGTGTTGCTGTTTATCAGTATTTGTATAGGCTTCCCAAGTGCTGCAGTGGTAAAGAATCCACCTGCCAGTGCCGGAGATGCAGGAGACATGGGTTTGATCCCCAGGTCAGGAACATTCTCTGGAGGAGAAATGGCAACCCACTCCAGCGTTCTTGGACAAAGGAGCCTGGAGGACTACAGTCTATAAGATCGCAAAGAGCTGGACACGACTGAGTGACTGAGCACACACGCAGGCACTCAAGTATTATTTAAATTCCTATTAAATTCTGGGCTTGATTTTCAGAGTGATTTGAATAATTTATTCTAAGCTTTTGCATAGAAAAATGTTTCCAATGACTAAAGCAACTTCATAAAAGAAAACAAAAGTAAGACGTTCCACCCTATCATATGCAACGTACAGGGCCATAATGGTTTCAAAATACTACTAGAGCAAGAAAGAGTTAAACAGAAGTTAGAAATTGACATGCATTTCATATTAAATTATAAATTTTATACTTATAATTTATGGCATTTAAGTTTTAAAGTTCTTAGCGAAGCAATGGAGAAAAACAAGGGGATTGCGGCATAGAGATAGAGGAACTGGCTCATTATGTGGAGAGAATTACATTTCTCTTATAACTTTGAACTGTCTTGCTCTTGTGCCTACATAAATTAGAAAAATTAGAAATCTCAACTATACTTTTTGTTTATGTAAATGTTATGAGATTGAACATCCAACTTACAAGTTCAAATAATTCTTATAAAGGTTTATTTTACATTTTCAATGAGCCATAAAGTTGATTTCACCCTCCTTCAACTTTACACAAATAATTGAAAACAACTTCACATGCATCTGAATTAAAAAGCTATTCACATTTCAGTAATTCACCTTCTTAGCTTGTGGGACAGGGATTAATTTAGGGTTGTTCACTTTCCCTTTAATACCATTGTGTATATGTGACTATATATACATGAATGGATAGATTCTCCTTTTTCATTAGAGTTATTTTCTATAGAGTTGCTGAGAACATCAAATTAGCAAAAACAAAGTCATTGCCCTTAGGGGAAATAAAGATCAGGTGCCCCTGAATCTCTGGCCACAACACTTTCATCAACTCATCTATCAACACTTTATTTTATGTGTGTTTCTGCTTGAAGATACCTTAACTGACATTTATTTTGTACAAATAATTGTATTGTCTCTGGATGATTAAAGTCAGGGACTTTGGAACCCATCTGTGTTACACAGGTTGGTTTCCCAGTGTTCTTGTAGCATCAAAGGGTATTTATGGGCGAGGTGCTATGATTTATCAATTTTACTAAATTGCCATATTGTTCATTTTAGTTTGGAAGCATTATTGCTTCCATTTCACGTTAGGAAAATCTGACACTCAAAATTACTTTAATTTGCTCAGTGCTGCCCAACCATCAAGTGATGAAGACTGAGTTCCACTGTCTAATTAATCTTCAAAACTTAACAAATTTAACCTGTACTTTCCATAAAAGATACACGAGGGTTGGGTCCACAGTTCCTAACACACAGTATATCAAGATGTGTCTCTAAACCCTGTTGTCAAGAAAAAAAGGAGAGGATTCAAATCAATACAATTAGAAATGAAAAGGGAGAAATTACAACTGACACCACATAAATACAAAGGATCCTAAGAGATTACTACAAGCAACTATATGCCAATAAAATGGACGACCTGGAAGAAGGGGGACAACTCTTTTCTCAAGATCAAACCAGGAAGAAATATAAACAGAGTAATCATAAGTAATGAAATTGAAGCTGTAATTTAAAATTTTCCAATAAACAAAAGTCCAGGATCAGATGGCTTCACAGAAAATTCTATCAAATATTAAAAGCCAACACCCATCCTTCTCAAACTCTTGCAAAAAGTTGCAGAGGGAAGAACACTCCCAAAATCATTGTACAAGACCACCATCACCTTGATACCAAAACCAGATAAAGATATATTAAAAAATGAAAATTATAGATCAATATAACTGATGAACATATACACAAAAATCCCCCACAAAATACTAGCAATCAGAATCTCAAAATAATTAATAGAATCATACACCACAATCAAGTGAGATTTACCCCAGCAATGCAAGAATTCTTATATACACATCAATATGATATACCATAATAACAAATTAAAAAATTTAAAAACATATATGATCATCTCAATAGAGGTAGAAAAAGATATGACAAAATTCAACACTTATTTATGATAAAAATAAAATAAAACTCTCCAGAAAGTGGGCATAGAGGGAAACTATGTCAACATAATAAAGGCCCTATTTGACAAATTCATAGCAAACAACATTCTCAGTGGGAAAAAAGAAAGAAAGAAAGAATTTATTCTATAATCAGGAACAAAACAAGGATATCCACTCTCACCACTGTTATTCAGCATAGTTTTGGAAGTCCTAGCCACAGCAATCAAAGAAAAATAAATAAAAGGAACCCAACTTGGAAAAGAAGTAAAGCTGTCAGTGTTTGTAGATGACATGATACTATACAAGAAAAAGCCAAAAGATGCCACTGGAAAACTACTAGAACTAATCAATGGATTTGGTAATTTTGCAGGATACAAAATTAATATGCAGAAATCTCTTGATTCCTATATGCTAATAACAAGAGATCAGAAAGACAAATATAGGAAACAATCCTATTTACCATACAACAAAAAGAATATCCAGAAATAAACCTAATGAGACAAAAGACTGGTATTCAGAAAACTATTAAATAATGATGAAAGAAATCAAAGATGACACAAACAAATGGAGAACTATACCATGTACTTAGACTGGAAGAATCAATATTGTGAAAATGACTACACTATCAAAAACAACCTCTGGATTCAATGCAATCTGCATTAAACTACCAATGGTTTTTTCACAGAATTAGAAAAAAATTTATGATTTTTATGGAAAGAAACAAGACCCCAAATAGCCAAAGCAATCTTGACAAAGAGAAACAAAGCTGAAGGAATCAGACTTTCTGACTTCAGAAGATAATACACAACTACAGTAATCAATGGTATGGTCCTGACACAAAAACAGAAATACAGGTCAATGCAACAGGATGGAAAGCCCAGAAATAAATTCATGCAACTATGGTCACCTAATCTACGACAAAGGATGCAAGAATATACAGTGGAGAATAGACAGTGTTCAATAATTGGTGCTGGGAAAACTGGACATCTACATGTAGAAGAATGACATTAGAAAATTAAAAAAAATATATTTTGAACAGAGATTCAAAATAGATTAAAGACCTAAATGTAAGACCAAACACTATAAAACTCTTTTAGGAAAACATATCAAAAACATTCTTTGACATAAATTACAGCAACAGCTTTTTTGACCCAACTCCTAGAGTAATAAAGATAAACAAATTGGACCTAAATAACTTAAAATCATATACCCCAAGGAAACAGTAAACAAGAGGAAAACACTACCCTCAAATGGAAGAAACTATTTGCAATGAAGCAACTGACAAAGGATTAATCTCCAAAATACACAAACAGCTCATGCAACTCAGTAACAAAACAATGAAAAATCCAATGAAAAAATTGGCTAAAGAACTCAATAGACAATTCTACAAAGAAGCCATATACAGGGCCGAGTCACATGAAAAGATGCTTAACATCACTAATTATTAGAGAAGTTTAAATCAAAACTACAATGAGATATCACTTCATACTGATCAGAATACCCATCATCAAAAAAATCTACAAAAAATAAATGTTGGAGAGGGTGGGGAGAAAAGAGAACTTTTTAATACTGTTTTTTGGGCTCCCAAATCATTGCAGATGGTGACTGCAGCCATGAAATTAAAAGATGCTTACTCCTTGGAATAAAAGCTATGATCAAGCTAGACAGCATATTAAAAACCAGAGACATGACTTTGCCAATGAAGGTCCATCTAGTAAAGGCTATGGTTTTTCTAGTAGTCATGTATGGATGTGAGAGTTAAACTATAAAGAAAGCTGAGCACCAAAGAACTGATGCTTTTGAACTGTGGTGTTGGAGAAGACTCTTGAGAGCCCTTTGGAAAGCAAGGAGATCCAACCAGTCCATCCTAAAGGAAATCAGTCCTGAATATTCATTGGAAGGACTGATGCTGAGGCTGAAACTCCAATACTTTGGCCACCTGATGTGAAGAACTGACTCATTTGAGAATACCCTGATGCTGGGAAAGATTGAAGTAAGGAGGAGAAGGGGATGACAGAGAATGAAATGGTTGGATGACATCACCAACTCAATGGACATGGGTTTGGGTGGACTCCAGGAATTGGTGATGGACAGGGAAGCCTGGCGTGCTGTGGTTGATGGGGCCGCAAAGAGTCAGACACGACTGAGTGACTGAACTGAACTGAACGTATACTGTTAGTAGGAATGTAAATTGATACGGCCACTATGCACACTACTATGGTGGTTCCTTAAAATAACTAAAAATACAACTACCTTGAAAAGCAAGTTAGTCAATCAGTCATGTCCAATTCCTTGTGACCCCATGGACTGTAGCCAACTAGGCTCGTCCATGGAATTCTCCAGGCAAGAATACTGGAGTGGATTGCCATTTCCTTCTCCAAATACCTTATAATCCAGCAATCCCACTACTGGGCAGATGCCTGAGAAAATAATAATGTAAAAAGACACAAGTACTTGAATGTTCAGTTCAGTTCCCTTAGTCATTTCTGACTCTCTGCACTGCTATGGATTGCAGCACGCCAGGTTTCCCTGTCCATCACCAACTCCCAAAGCTTGCTCAAACTCATGTCCTTCACATCGGTGATGCCATCCAACCATCTCATCCTCTGTTGTCCCTTCTCCTGCCTTCAAACTTTCCCAGCATTAGTCTTTTCCAATGTTCACTGCAGCCCTACTTAGTAGAGCCAGGATATGGAAGCAATCTAAGTGTCCATCGACTGATGAACAGATAAAGATATGGTACACTTATAAAATGGAATTGCAGCCAAAGATAGAGAAGCTCTATACAGTTAAGGGAATGGCAAGCCACTTCAGTATTCTTGCCTTGAGAACCCCATGAACAGTATGAAAAGGCAAAATGATAGGAGACTGAAAGAGGAACTCCCCAGGTCATTAGGTGCCCAATATGCTACTGGAGATCAGTGGAGAAATAACTCCAGAATGAATGAAGGGATGGAGCCAAAGCAAAAACAATACCCAGTTGTGGATGTGACTGGTGATAGAAGCAAGATCCGATGTAAAGAGCAATATTGCATAGGAACCTGGAATGTCAGGTCCATGAATCAAGGCAAATTGGAAGTGGTCAAACAAGAGATGGCAAGGGTGAACATTGACATTCTAAGAACCAGCTAACTAAAATGGACTGGAATGGGTGAATTTAACTCAGATGACCATTATATCTACTACTGCGGGCAGGAATCCCTTAGAAGAAATGGAGTAGCCATCATGGTCAACAAAAGAGTCCGAAATGCAGTACTTGGATGCAGTCTCAAAAATGACAGAATGATCTCTGTTCGTCTCCAAGGCAAACCATTCAATATCACAGTTATCCAAGTCTATGCCCCAACCAGTAACACTGAAGAAGCTGAAGTTGAACGGTTCTATGAAGACCTACAAGACCTTTTAGAACTAACACCCCCAAAAGATGTCCTTTTCATTATAGGGGACTGGAATGCAAAAGTAGGAAGTCAAGAAACTCCTGGAGTAACAGGCAAATTTGGCCTTGGAATGCAGAATGAAGCAGGGCAAAGGCTAATAGAGTTTTGCCAAGAAAATGCACTGGACATAGCAAACACCCTCTTCCAACAACACAAGAGAAGACTCTACACATGGACATCACCAGATGGTCAACACCGAAATCAGATTGATTATATTCTTTGCAGCTGAAGATGAAGAAGCTCTATACAGTCAACAAAAACAAGACCAGGAGCTGACTGTGGCTCAGATCATGAATTCCTTATTCCCAAATTCAGGCTTAAAATGAAGAAAGAAGGGGAAAGTGAGACCTAAATCAAATCCCTTACGATTATAAAGTAGAAGTGAGAAATAGGTTTAAGGGACTAGATCTGACAGAGTGCCTAATGAACTTTGAACGGAGGTTTGTGACACTGTGCAGGAGACAGGAATCAAACCCATCCCTAAAAAAAAAGAAATGTAAAAAAGTGTGGAGGCTGTCTGAGGAGGCCTTATGAATAGCTGTGAAAGGAAGAGAAGTAAAAAGCAAAGGAGAAAAGGAAAGATATACTCATTTGAATGCAGAGTTCCAAAGAATAGCAAGGAGAGATAAGAAAGCCTCCCTCAGTGATCAATGCAAAGAAATAGAGGAAAACAATCAAATGGGAAAAACTAGAGATCTCTTCAAGAAAATTAGAGATACCAAGGGAACATTTCATGCAAAGATGGACACAATAAAGGGCAGAAATGGTATGAATGTAAGAGAAACAGAAGCTATTAAGAAAAGGTGGCAAGAATACACAGAAGAACTATACAAAAAAGATCAACACGACCCAGATAACCACGATGGTGTGATCACTCACCTAGAGCCAGACATCCTGGAATGCAAAGTCAAGTAGGCCTTAGGAAGCATCACTACAAACAAAGCTAGTGGAGGTGATCAAATTCTAGTTGAGCTATTTCAAATCCTAAAAGACAATGGTGTGAAAGTGCTGCACTCAATATGCCAGCAAATTTGGAAAACTCAGCAGTGCCACAGGATTGGAAAATGTCAGTTTTCATTCCAATCCCAAAGAAAGGCAATGCCAAAGAATGCTCAAACTATCACACAATTGCACTCATCTCACACGCTAATAAAATAATACTCAAAATTCTCCAAGCCAGGCTTCAACAATACATGAATCATGAACTTCTATATGTTCAAGCTCATTTTAGAAAAGGCAGAGGAATCAGATATCAAATTGCCAACATCCGCTGGATCATCGATAAAGCAAGAGAGTTCCAGAAAAACATCTATTTCTGCTTTATTGACTTTGCCAAAGCCTTGACTGTGTGGATCACAATAAACTGTGGAAAATTCTGAAAGAGATGGGAATCCCAGACCACCTGACCGGCCTCTTGAGAAAGCTGTATGCAGGTCAAGAATCAACAGTTAGAACTGGACATGGAACAGCAGACTGGTTCCAGATAGGAAAGGAGTACATCAAGGCCGTATATTGTCATCTTGCTTATTTAACTTATATGCAGAGTACATCATGAGAAAAGCTAGCCTGGATAAAGCACAAGCTGGAATCAAGATTGCTGGGAGAAATATCTCAGATATATAGACGACACCACCCTTGGAAGAAAGCAAAGCAGAACTAAAGAGCCTCCTGTTGAAAGTGAAAGAGGAGAGTGAAAAGTTGGCTTAAAGCTCAATATTCAGAAAACTAAGATCATGACATCCAGTCTATCATTCATGGCAAATAGATGGGGAAGCAGTGGAAACTGTGGCAGACTTTATTTTTTTGGATCCAAAATCACTGCAGATGTTGACTGCAGTCATGAAATTAAAAGATGCCTACTCCTTGGAAGGAAAGTTATGACCAACCTAGACAGCATGTTAAAAAGCAGAGACATTAGTTTTCCAACAAAGGTCCGTCTAGTCAAGCTATTGATTTTTAGTAGTCATGTATGGATTGTGAGAGTTGGACTATACAGAAAGCTTAGTGCTTTTGAACTGTGGTGTTGGAGAAGACTCTTGTGGGTCCCTTGGACTGCAAGGAGATTCAACCAGTTCATCCTAAACGAAATCAGTCCTGAATATTCATTGAAAGGACTGATGTTGAAGCTGAAACTCCAATACTTTGGCCACCTGATGAGAAGAGCTGACTCATTAGAAAAGACTCTAAAGCTGGCAAAGATTGATGGTGGGAGGAGAAGGGGACGACAGAGGATGAGATGGTTGGATGGCGTCACCAACTCAGTGGACATGAGTTGAGTAAACTCCAGGAGTTGGTGATGGACACGTAAGCCTGGTGCCTTCAGTCCATGGGGTCACAAAGAGTCAAACACAACTGGGTGACTGAACTGAACTGATACAATGGAATATTAATCAGCCATAAAAAAGAACAAAATTGGGTAATTTTCCGGTACGGATGCATCTAGAGTCAAGTTGGAAAGGGAAAAACAAATATTGTATATTAATGCATATATATAAATCTAGAAAGATGGTACAGATGAGCCTGTTTACAAGACAAGAATAGTAACGCAGACATAGAAAATGGTCTGTAGACACAGCAGGGGTAAGAAGAGGGTGGGAGGAACTGGGAGATTAGAACTGAGTTATGAACACTACCATGTGTAAAATAGATAGCTGGTGAGAACCTGCCCTCTGGCACAGGGAGCCCAGCGTGGTGCTCTGTGGGTGACTGAGGTGGGTGAGATGGAGGGAGATCTGAGTACAGGGTGAGAGGGGGGTGGATGTAAACCCGCAGCAGAAACTGACACAACATTGTAAAGCAATTCTACTCCAAAAAAGTAATTAATCCTGTAATATTGTCTTGTTCATACCTAACCAGTTTCATAAAACCTCAGGTTATATACATATAGGTAAAGTGCAGGTTTAAACAGACTGATGTATTTCTTTAATATTTTGGTTTACTATGGGATTAATGTAAATATTTTGCTTAATCCTATGTAAAGACTCTGTGGAAGTGGAATCAACAATGATAATCAGGAAGTGCAACATTGAATTAAAAATAAAATACAAATTGATGTTTGACTATATAGTATTGAAGTATAAAATGATGAAAATAAGGTGTGATCACACCTTTTCTGATTTGGACTGCCAAAACATTTAATATATTCGTTATCTTTAACTGCTTTTGAACTGTGGTATTGGAGAAGACTCTTGAGAGTCCCTTGGACTGCAAGGAGATCCAACCAGTCCATTCTGAAGGAGATCAGCCCTGGGATTTCTTTGGAAGGAATGATGCTAAAGCTGAAACTCCAGTACTTTGGCCACCTCATGCGAAGAGTTGACTCATTGGAAAAGACTGATGCTGGGAGGGATTGGGGGCAGGAGGAGAAGGGGATGACAGAGGATGAGATGGCTGGATGGCATCACTGATTTGATGGACGTGAGTCTGAGTGAACTCTGGGAGTTGGTGATGGACAGGGAGGCCTGGCTTGCTGCGATTCATGGGGTCGCAAAGAGTTGGACACAACTGAGCGACTGAACTGAACTGAATATTTAACAAACCTTTTTCACCAATTAACTTATAAAATAAATAAAACAGAATCATGGAAAAGTTAACACTGAATGTACATTAGCCTACGTTTAAAAGTTAAAAATTTTTGAAGTACAACTTATTTTCATCTGATTCATAGTTAAGAATTACAAAGACCTACTTCATTTTTAATTTTCACTAGAAAAAGAGGTCAGTTGCCAAAAGATTTACTTACATTTTAGACCACCTTGATATTCCTTTTATATTTATAGGCATTAAAGAATGATAGAAAATAAATTATAGAGGACGAGGACACCTACAAGGCAATAAAAGTGCTAATTTTGGAATAAAATATTGCTACAATTATGAGGGACATTTTGTAATTATACAGCGATCAACCATTCCAGTATTCTTGTCTGGAGAATCCCATGGACAGAGGAGCCTGGCGCACTACAATCCACACGGTTGCAAAAAATCGAACATGACTGAAGCAACTTAGCACAGGCATGCCCAACTCTATTTCTATTTTCTTGCCTGGTTGTCATAAACAGTCCTTTTTGAATTTGCAGTAATAGGAGCATTAAGAAAGAATACTGATGGCTCTTTTGAATAGCCAACGTGTTTTGCTTAAGGATTATGCAAATCAGTTCTTAAGTCTCATTAAAAGATTATACTTAAGCTGAACACTAAAAATTCTCAGTTAAAATTCAGGTCATCCAAGCATGCAGTCAGTAGGTAACACCTTACTTTTTATTGTGCATGCTGCTTCAGTAATATGAATGTTCTACTTGTATCTCCTATTTTTTATGTATCAAGTATCTAGGACATCCTCTCTTCATTTATTATGGTATATGCATATATATTTTACTATGTATGGCAGAATGTTTCCATGCAAATTTGAGGTCCATTTTAAGAGAAATAAAATTTTCAATATATTGTCTGAAATCTTCAATGCAGTAAATTTTAGAACTGCATGTATAACTCAACACTGGGAACACAAGGATTGGGAAAAGTTAGAGAAACAATTAAGAAGACCCCTGCAAACTTAGTGCACTTTGTTTTGCCTTCTTTGTGTGAAACAAGGAAATCAAGTGCTACTAACCAAAATGTTAAAGATTAAATGTGTTTGCCTAGAGTCTGAGCCTAAAGCAATGGCACCCCACTCCAGTACTCTTGCCTGGAAAATCCCATGGACGGAGGAGCCTGGTGGGCTGCAGTCCATGGGGTCGCGAAGAGTCGGATATGACTGAGCAACTTCATTTCCCCTTTTCACTTTCATGCATTGGAGAAGGAAATGGCAACCCACTCCAGTATTCTTGCCTGGAGAATCCCAGGGACGGGGGAGCCTGGTGGGCTGCTGCCTATGGGGTCGCACAGAGTTGGACACGACTGAAGCAACTTAGCAGCTAAGGGAACCTAAACTTTTAGTGACTGACTTTGTCAAACTGTGTTAAAAACTGAGGCTCAACTTGATACATGTATTGATTAGCAATTTAAAATACATTTTAGATCATTTAAGTGGAATCATGAAAATCTCTGTTAAATCATAGTAATATTAGAACAGTTAAAATTAAACTTACAGAAGTTTGAATGTCTGGATACGTCTAAACAATTCAACAAATTTCACCAAGTGATGCAAGGATTATAATTTATAAAGAAAGCAATAGTTCCCAAAAGACAAACAGAGCTAAGAAGGAATTTAGGTGCTCAAACCAAAAATTCTCCCACACTTGATGCTTGCAGTATTTGTTTTCCATTCATATTTATTTACAGAGAATTGGCTTGCTTCATAAATATAAAATTATGTTCAGGCAAAAAAAAAAAATCTACAAGTACATAAATATCCTTGGAAACACTGATGATTGTTTACAGCAATATCCTTGAACGAGGAGAGGATCAAAGGGTCCTCTGTGTCTCTGTGTGTGTCTGTGTCTGTGGCGATAGATTTTTGGTCTTAATCTTGTTTTTAAAGCACCCTACATTACCTTGATAATATATAATTGAAAGTACATTAGGGGACATTCAGACAAGCTGCTTGTGTTTTCATTCCATTCGCTTGTGAAGTTCTATATATACTGTTTGCCAAAAATGACTTTCCCTCTTGGAACTTTTCAATGATGAGCTATACTTTCCAAATGTATACCAGTGCTGTGATTTATTTTGAAGGGAGTCTCATTAAATTGTACACTGCTGTACTGAAGTACATAGGAACACTAAAAGTGCTGACACAGATATTTTTCAAATTACTCTTCAAGTTGGTTGATTTTCGGAGAATGTTAAATCAAGGATGAGAGCTTCTTCTTCTTCATCTGCATAGAGATGAAGGTGCTGCATGTACTCGTTATTTCTTCCTGCACTGTCAGATATAAATATTTGATGGAATAAAATAATCTATGGGAATGTTTAATAAAATCACTACTTTTTATATTACAGGTTAGCTATTTTAAAAATTACTTATAGTAATAAACATCTCTTTGTTCAAAGGCACAACGTCTATATAATTGATGATTAATATTATATTTTTATATCAAATTTCAATGCCGTAGTGATAGTTAAGGATGTGATTTAACAAGTAAGTTCCTTCAAGTGAAAGAGAAGAAAGTGTAAGTTGCTCAGCCATGTCCAACCCCATGAACTATACAGTCCATTGTTTCTCCAGGCCAGAATACTGGAGTGGGTAGCCTTTCCCTTCTCCAGGGGATCTTCCCAAACCAGGGATGGAATCCAGGTCTCCCACATTGCAGGCAGATTCTTTACCAGCTGAGCCACAAGGGAAGCCCAAGAATACTGGAGTGGGTAGCCTATCCCTTCTCCAGCAGATCTTCCTGACCCAGGAATTGAACCAGGGTCTCCTGCATTACAAGCAGATTCTTTACCAACTAAGCTATCAGGGAAGCCAAAGTTTATTCATGAAATATACTCAAATAATTAATATCTGCAGCCTGCCTAAAAGTAAGTTTGTTACACTAGTAACTGCTTTCACTTTAAAAATATGTGCCTTCTTTAAAGAATTTAGTTATGTTTAAAATGATAATAGTGTGTCAATTTTCCAGATATTCCTTTGGCATGTTTTATCTTTAATATCAATGAATTTTAATGTTTGTTGTATTAGAATATATTTCACAAGTATAAACATAGAACAAAATACTGTGATGCTTTATATCTCCTCCCATTGATTTTAAGTTTCTGTGATCTAACATCTTAATGCAGTTGGAGGGTGGGAGAAAGGTAATAAGTTATACCATCCAAATTTGTTGTCTTGAAAAAAATTCTTACTACATATATGTAAGTAAATGAACACATAAAATTTCTGGATTTGATAACACCATTGCTTATGATACTGACTGTTCTCTTCACTGGTCCACGCCTGCAACTGTACAGGACTTCAAGTATATGAGTGCAAGAGTGATGGTCCAGTTTGCACAATTATCATCTTACAATGAGTGAAGCAGGAAAAAATCTGAAGCTGTCCACTCTTTCAGAGAAGCTCAGGATCCTGTAATCTGACTTGACTCATGTATTCCACATCCTCAGTGGATTCTGGAGGCAAATTCAAGCCTGAGGATTCCAAGGCTCTTTAAGTTCATTTCCATGGTAATTCCCTGTCTTTATCAAAGTTAAAGCTAAGCATCTTATGAAGATGTTCTTGAAATCTGTCTTCAAAAATGTTGGAAAAGAATTTCCTGTATTCTGTTATTTTATCAAAAGTACTTCTATTCTGCAGTGATATTTTAAGTAACTGATTGAATTTTACTAGTTGTGATACATGGTAGGAAAACAGCTAAATAGGTGTTCCTCTCTCAGCTAAAGTGAAGACTTCTTTTAGTACACTATTTCCTCTTAACTTTAATATAATCATATTTATGATTAGTTTTGTATAAAATTTGATTTAACTATTTTAGTGAATTTATCAGAACATAGTTATAATTTAGAAACCGCATGCTGTATAAGCTGATTTTTCAGTAGATCTACCTATGACTTTGTGACAAGAGCTGCTTATGGACCACAGACTGGAATGTGATGTTGGTGTCTCTGGACAATAGTCATCCATCCATGTTGTGAAAGCTGACTCATTGGAAAAGATTCTGATCTGGGAAAGACTGACAGCAGGAGGAGAAAGAGGCACCATAGGATGAGATGGTTGGAGGGCATCACCACCTCCACAGACATGAGTTTGACAAACTCCAGGAGACAGTGAAGAACAGGGAAACTTGGCATGCTTCAGCCCATAAGGTTGCAAAGAGTCAGACATGACTTAGCGATTGAACAACAACAATACGGTGTCTGTCACTGGGTCAGCTGGCCACCTTTTCAAATATTGTAAGCATCAGGAAGCTAGGACATTAGTGCTATTCACCATTACGTCCACAGCACCCGAAAAGTGATCCTTCATAGACAATGAGACTTATTGAATAAAGAAATAAAGGATTTCATGTTTTATTTAATAGTTGTCTAATATAAATAAATTCTTAGACAATTCAGTTTGATTCACTTTTGAAATTTATCCATATTAGAGGATAATATTTTGCTTATGGGTAGTATAGCTAGGAGGTCTAAAACTGATTGAAAGATCGCATACTATGTGTCATTCCTATTGGAGCATTAAATTTGGTTCCAGCATTCTTATACTAAATTAGGTCATAAATACATGTACGCAAGCAACCAAGTTATACTAACACCAAATGTATACAGTAGAAGAGAAGAGAGTGGTAAGAGAAAACTACGAGTAGCTACACCTACATCATGGCATCTGGTCCCATCACTTCATGGGAAATAGATGGGGAAACAGTGGAAATTGTGTCAGACTTTATCTTTTTGGGCTCCAAAATCTCTGCAGATGGTGACTGCAGCCATAAAATTAAAAGATGCTTACTCCTTAGAAGAAAAGTTATGACCAACCTAGATAGCATGTTGAAAAGCAGAGACATTACTTTGCCAACAAAGGCTATCTAGTCAAGGCTATGGTTTTTCCAGTGGTCATGTATGGATGTGAGAGTTGGACTGTGAAGAAAGCTGAGCACCGAAGAATTGATGCTTTTGACCTGTGGTGTTGGAGAAGACTCTTGAGAGTCCCTTGGACTGCAAGGAGATCCAACCAGTCCATTCTGAAGGAGATCAGCCCTGGGATTTCTTTGGAAGGAATGATGCTAAAGCTGAAACTCCAGTACTTTGGCCACCTCATGCGAAGAGTTGACTCATTGGAAAAGACTGATGCTGGGAGGGATTGGGGGCAGGAGGAGAAGGGGACAACTGAGATGAGATGTCTGGATGGCATCACGGACTCGATGGATGTGAGTCTGAGTGAACTCCGGGAGTTGGTGATGGACAGGGACGCCTGGCGTGCTGTGATTCATGGGGTCTCAAAGAGTCGGACATGACTGAATGACTGAACTGATACCCACATCCGGTCTGACTCATGAAAGTTTTCATGGACTTGGGAAGAACTTAATACAGTTTGAGAAAGCTCTTCAAATAACTATGATAAATTTATATCTAAGTAAGTAATTTTCCTAAATGAAACTCACTCTAAAACAAAATTGGCCATAAGGGAATTCCTACTCTCTTTAGGGACAGGACTGTAGACTCTACATTCTCTTTTTTACTTTTTCTTTGACTAAATTCTATTCACACTTTCCCAGTCTCAGATGGGCTGATATTTGTTGCAAATCAATATTTACCTTCAAATAATATTCCTTTGTACATATATAGTACAAGTCGTTTACCCATTCTAATGTTATGTTTGATAGTTATTTTATCTTTTTTCCTTGCTAACATGCTTCTTTATTGTTCATTGTGTAAATGTATAAGCTTGCTGCATATGCCCAAAAGTAGAATTGCTACCTCATAAAATGCACACATATTTAATTTCCTTAACCAGTGTTATATGTTCTTTTTCGAAGTTTTGTAGCAATTTTGACTTGATTACAGGCAATGTGTACTCCCATCAAGGTCCATCTTCTAATAGTTAACATTAGACTTTAATTTCTGATAATCGATTGAATGTAAATAAGATTTTTATTTACTAATCATTTGTTTATTGATCTTTTGTACTTCCAATCTGTAAAATTCCAGTCTTTTCTCATTATATTATTGTCATCATTTGTGAGGATTTCTTTAAAATTACACATAGAGATTTCCTATGTTGAAGATACCCTATTTTTTAGCCTTTTTGTTCTGGTAGCATTTATTTTGAAAAATCTCTCAATGTAACTATAGAACTTTTCAGATGCTCCTCTTATGATTTAAATTATTTGCATGTTGTTTAACTAGTATTTCCTACTTCACGCTCACAATGGCATTCTGATATACTGTATTAAATGCTGTTTAAAATCATAAATACTATTCTGCAAACTCTACCTCTGTCACACAGTATTCAGATGTGTGATTTAGCTTTTTATTTCATTCCATTGATTGATTTTCTCTGTTCCTCAATATCTGGATACCTGATGAGAAACAGTGCTTTAGGTATTCTTGGGACAATATAAATTTAGTTTTAGATATATGTTCAGTTCAGTCACTCAGCCATGTCTGACTCTATGTGACCCCCTGGATTGCAGCGCACCAGGCTTCCTGTCCATCACCAATTCTCAGAGCTTGCTCAAACTCATGTCCATCAAGTCAGTGATGCCATCCAACCATCTCATCCTGTCATCCCCTTCTCTTCCTGCCTTCACTCTTTCCCAGCATCAGGGTCTAAAAAGCTAAATCAAACAAGAAAACATGGTGAAAACAGCTGTGGTGGTTGCACTGAATATTTAAATGCATTGCAGAAAAGTTGAATGTTTTCTATATTGAATTTATCAGATTTTCAGAATGAGCAAGACTAGTGATCTCTTCAAGAAATTTAGAGATACCAAGGGAACATTTCATGCAGAGATGAAAAATAAAGACAATAAAGAACAGAAATGGTATGGACCTAACAGAAGCAGAAGATATTAAGAGGTGGCAAATGACATCCTGGAATGCGAAGTCAAGTGGGCCTTAGGAAGCATCACTATGAACAAAGCTAGTGGAGGTGATGGAACTCCAGTTGAGCTATTTCAAATCCTAAAAGATGATGCTGTGTAAGTGCTGCACTCAATATGCTAGCAAATTTGGAAAACTCAGCAGTGGCCACAGGACTGGAAAAGGTCGCTTTTCATTCCAATCCCAAAGAAAGGAATGTTCAAACTACTGCACAATTGCACTCATCTCACATACTAGTTAAGTAATGTCAAAATTCTCCAAGCCAGGCTTCAACAGTACATGAACCATGAACTTCCAGCTGTTCAAGCTGGATTTAGAAAAGGCAGAGGAACCAGAGATCAAATTTGTGACATCTGCTGGATCATCAAAAAAAGCAAGAGAGTTCCAGAAAAACATCTATTTCTGCTTTATTGACTATGCAAAAGTCTTTGAATGTGTGGATCACAACAAACCGTGGAAAGTTTTTAAAGAGATGGGAATACCAGACCACCTGACCTACCTCTTGAGAAACGTGTATGAAGGTCAGGAAGCAATAGTTAGAACTGGACAAGGAACAACAGCCTGGTTCCAAATAGGAAAAGGAGTATGTCAAGGCTGTATATCATCACCCTGTTTATTTAAATTATATGCAGAGTACATCATGGGAAATGCTGGGCTAGATGAAGCACAAGCTGGAATCAAGGTTGCTGGGAGAAATATCAATAACCTCAGATATGCAGATGACCCCACCTTTATGGTAGAAAGCAAAGAAGAAATAAAGAGCCCCTTGATTAAAGTGAAAGATGAGAGTGGAAAAATTGGCTTAAAGCTCAACATTCAGAAAACTAAGATCATGGCATCTGGTCCCATGACTTCATGGCACATAGATGAGGAAAAGTGCAAACAGTGAAAGATTTTATTTTGGGGGTCCAAAAATCACTGCAGGTGATGACTTCAGCCATGAAATGAAAAGTCACTTGCTCCTTGAGAGAAAAGTTATGACCAACCTAGATAGCATATTGAAAAGCAGAGACATTACTTTGCCAACAAAGGTCCATCTAGTCAAGGCTATGGTTTTTCCAGTAGTCATGTATGGATGTGAGAGTTGGACTATAAAGAAAGCTGAGCACCAAAGAATTGATGCTTTTGAACTGTGGTGTTGGAGGAGACTCTTGAGAGTCCGTTGGACTTCACAGAGATCCAACCAGTCCATCCTAAAGGAAATCAGTACTGAATGTTTGTTGGAAGGACTGATTTTGAAGCTGAAACCCTAATACTTTGACCACCTGAATCAAAGAACTCACTCATTGGAAAAGACTCTGATGCTGGGAAAGATTGAAGATGCAAGTAGAAGGGGATGACAGAGGATGAGATGATTGGATGGCATAAGCAACGCAATGGACATGGGTTTGAGTAAACTTTGGGAGTTGGTGATGGACAAGGAAGCCTGGCGTGATGCAGTCCATGTGGTCGCAAAGAATTGGACACGACTGAGTGACTGAACTGAATTAAACTGATATTGAATCTTCCATGAAGTAAAAGTGATATTTCCACAATATGCAGGTGATAGTTAATGTTTATCAATGTAGTTTTTAACTTCTCAAATGTTTTAATATATACTTTGTAGATCTATTCCTAGATACTTTAACATATTCATTCATAAATTATAGTTTGCTAAATTTTCTAAGGACTTGCCACTGTGCACACAACTGTCACTTTTTATATACGTTGATTTCAGCAATCTTTCTCATCACTTCTAGTACTTATATACCCTTTGGATTATAAGGTTAGTATTCAAAAATTAATGGAAGCTCTTGAAAATGCATACATCACTGATAATCAAAAGTAAGTGATTTTAAGAGTATGCCAACAGTTTTATGCCAACAAAAATAAATGTTTTAATAAACTATACAAATTCCAAGAAGGACACACTATGAAAACTGAGTCAAGAAGAAACAGCAAATTAAAAAATGTATAAAAAGTAAGTGCTGTATACTGGATTAGTAATTTAAAAACTTCCAGTAAAGAAAAACGAAGTCTTCACTGGCTTCTCTACCAGTTACTTAAGTAATTCTACCTAATGCTTTAAAAAAATAATACCAACCCTTCATAAGCTGCTATAAAAACAGAAGAGGAGCAGTTTTAAGTTTATTCCGAGGCCCACAATACCCTGATACCAAAAGCCTAGCAAAGCATCACAGGAAAATTACATACATTTCAGTACATACATACCAGTACATCTTTCAACAAGATGAAAAAACACTAAAAACACATAATGCCATATCCACTATAATCAAGTTGGATCTATACCATAAATGCAAGATTATCTTAATATTCTATGCTGAATAAATATAATACCTCCAATAGAATAAAGGATAAAACCACATCATCATCTCAAAGGCAGAAAAAAGCATTAGAGAAAAGTCTAATACATTTTCATGATCAGAACCTCAGCCAAATAAGAAAAGGTATGTCTTCCTCAAACTCATAAATGAGATCTATTGAAGACTCACATGTAAGAGTGTTTCACAGTAAAAGACAACGCACATCCAAGCAACAGAATATTATTCATCACTGAGAAGAAATGAGCTATTAAACCACGAAAAGGCATGGAGGAAAATTGAATGGAACTCATTAACTGAAAGAAGCTAATCTAAAAAGACCAAAAACTACTTCCAATTACATGGCATTTTAGAAAAGGTGAAACTACTGAGACACTGAATATTCTAAACAAACTTAGAATAGTTTTTAAAAGCAGAGACATTACTTTGGTGGCAAAGGTCCATCTAGCCAAAGCTAGGGTCTTTCTATTCATCAGTATGGCTGAGAGAGTTGGACCATAAAGAAGGCTTGAGTGCCGAAGAATTGATGCCTTTGAACTGTGGTGCTGGAGAAGGCTCTTGAGAGTCCCCTGGACAGAAAGGAAATCAACCCTGAATATTCACTGAAGGACTGACGCTGAAGCTCCAATACTGTGCCACCTGATGCAAAGAGCCAAATCATTGGAAAAGACCCTGATGCTGGGACAGATCGAAGGTGGGAGGAGATGGGGACAACAAGAGAAGAGATGGTTGAATGGCATCACTGACTCAAAGGACATGAGTTTGATCAAACTCCAGGATACAGTGGAGAACAGGGAAGCCTGGCATGTTGCATCCAATGGGGTTGCAAAGAGTGGGACACAACTTAGCAACCAAACAACAAATGGAAACACTAATAAGATGTGGGTTGTGGGCCCAGGGAAGGATGAATAGGGAGAGCAAAGAGGATCTTAAGATGGTAAAATACGTTACCATAATGATACATCCTGTTGTACATTTGTCCAAACCCACAGAATGTACAATAGTAAACTGGAATGTCACCTATGGTTCTGATGCTTACTATACATAAACGTACTTTCTTCAGTTATGACAAATATGGCATTCTGGTTGTCGATGTTAATAATGGGAAAGGCTCTGCTTGTGTGAGGCATGCAGTATATACAAAAATATATATCTTCTCACTTTGCTGTAAAGTTTAAACTGCTCTAAAAAGTTGTTCTATTTTTTAAAAGTTATATTCCCTCTTCAAAATTTCATACATATTAATTTTATCAGCTCACCAGAATACCTAGAAACCTTAGTCTAACCTATTTACATAACATTTGAATTCTACATGGTTCATTCCAAAATAAGGTAACATTTAGGACACAGACCCCAGAATTATTGGTTTAATTTGCAAATTTGTAACGAATATAATGATCAAATGTAACCATAATGCTCTTCATCAAATGAATATGGGAAAATCCAAAATGAGTTCATGGTCCATTTTCTTCGCTCGCTGAGGTTAAACACATCACAGAGTTTGCATCCCTTTAGAGATATATGTGTGTGTATGACTTGGTGATACATGTCATTGTGATGCTGTGATGAGTAGCTTAATAATACTCTTGCTACAGAACTAATGGGATATTAAAGGTTAATGCCTATCTAAGTTAATGCCTAGACTAAATGTGAAAGGAAAATAATGATAATACTTGTAGAGATCAATAATACATGAACCGTGAACTTCCAGATGTTCAAGCTGGTTTTAGAAAAGGCAGAGGAACCAGAGATCAAATTGCCAACATTCGCTGGATCATGGAAAAAGCAAGAGAGTTCCAGAAAAACATCTATTTCTGCTCTATTGACTATGCCAAAGCCTTTGACTGTGTGGATCACAATAAACTGTGGAAAATTCTTCAAGAGATGGGAATACCAGACCACCTGACCTGCCTCTTGAGAAACCTATATGCAGGTCAAGAAGCAATAGTTAGAACTGGACATGGAACAACAGACTGGTTCCAAATAGGAAAAGGAGGACGTCAAGGCTGTATAGTGTCACCCTGCTTATTTAACTTATATGCAGAGTACATCATGAGAAACGCTGGACTGGAAGAAGCACAAGCTGGAATCAAGATTGCCAGGAGATATATCAATAACCTCAGTTATGCAGATGACACCACCCTTCTGGCAGAAAGTGAAGAGGAACTAAAAAGCTTCTTGATGAAAGTGAAAGAGGAGAGTGAAAAAGTTGGCTTAAAGCTCAATATTCAGAAAACGAAGATTATGGCACCTGGTCCCATCACTTCATGGGAAATAGATGGGGAAACAGTGGCTGACTTTTTAGAGCCCAGAAAAATAGTCACTGCAGATGGTGACTGCAGCCATGAAGTTAAAAGACACTTACTCCTTGGAAGAAAAGTTATGACCAACCTAGATAGCATGTTGAAAAGCAGAGAAATTACTTTGCCAACAAAGGTCCGTCTAGTCAAGGCTATGGTTTTTCCAGTGGTCATGTATGGATGTGAGAGTTGGACCGTGAAGAAAGCTGAGCACCGAAGAATTGATGCTTTTGAACTGTGGTGTTGGAGAAGACTCTTGAGGGTCCCTTGGACTGCAAGGAGATCCAACCAGTCCATTCTGAAGGAGATCAGCCCTGGGATTTCTTTGGAAGGAATGATGCTAAAGCTGAAACTCCAGTATTTTGGCCACGTCATGTGAAGAGTTGACTCATTGTAAAAGACTCTGATGCTGGGAGGGATTAGGGGCAGGAGGAGAAGGGGACGACAGAGGATGCAATGGCTGGATGGCATCACTGACTCGATGGACGTGAGTCTGAGTGAACTCTGGGAGTTGGTGATGGACAAGGAGGCCTGGTGTGCTGCGATTCATGGGGTCTCAAAGAGTCGGACACGACTGAGTGACTGAACTGAACTGATAATGCCTACTGTGTGTTAATTTTAAGCATTCCTTCCAGGGAAGTATGTTCCTACCCATTTGCAAATGAGGAAATTGAAATTCAGACTTTAATTTATCCCTGCTAAATTGTTAATATTATTGTTCCCATTCGACCTTTTAAATGAAAAATATTATATATTAAGATTTTAAAATTATATTCTAGTTAAAAGTAGCTGGGAAAGAAAATACATATCTAATAGTTTGTAAGTCATGAAACAAGATATAATATGGAAATCTCAAAACTGTTTCTAAAATATTTGCACCAACTTGTTAATTCTTACAAAAATTATGCTTTGGACCAACATATTATCATTTAATATTTGCTAATATTTGCTTAATATTTAAGATTAATCTAATACTATTTTATTTAATAACAGAAACTATACATATTTTAAATGAGCTTTGACAAACTTTATAAATCTGCATTTCAAGTAATGACAAATTAATTTCAGAATATGTATAGCTTTAAATAACTTGCTTTAGTATATACTGAACAAATATATTTATACATATTCATAAAATATCTGGTGAAAGATTTGACCCTAGAAAACACATTATGCCACAAATTATGTTTCCAGATTCAGTCTGTGTGTCTAATTATTTGCAGGATTGGAATTTAAATGAAAATAATTTGCAGGTGCTATGTCATACCATTCACTTTCTCAGTGAGTTTTAATTTTACAGAAAAAAAAAAAAAGGGTGACATCTAGTGCTAATTTAGTCAGTTCCTGGAATTATTTCATGGTTCAATATGACAAAGATTTCCATATTTAAGCAAACGTTGTACCATGTTTATTTTAAGTTTTTTAAACAAGAAACTTTTCTGACCCAGATTTTATGGAGCACAGATGGATTAAGAGATGTAAATACACAGATAGCTGGCAAACAGATGGCATTGACTTTTCTATTTAAATGCTGTCCCTGGTTGAATGTGGCCTTAACTGATATTTTTCCATGTATTTTAACATTTGGTGTCTTTAATAAAGTGGGATAGAAACTAACAGAAATCGTGGGAAATGTATGTATGTTTAAACTAGGTAGTGGTAGAGAAAGTTGTTCAATCACGTCCAACTCTTTGTGACCCCACCGACTGTAGCCCACCAGGCTCCTCTGTCCATGGGGTTCTCCAGGCGAGAATACTGGAGTGGGTTGCCATGCCCTCCTCCAGGGGATCTTCCCAACCCAGGGAGTGAACCCAAGTATCCTGCATTGCAGGCAGATTCTTTAGCATCTGAGCCACCAGGGAAGCCCAAATCAGGTACAATTTTTCCTTATTTGGGGAATATTACTGCATCACAACTAATAAAATACAATTTTAGAATTATGCTCACACAGTTTTTTTTAATATTATTACTCTTTTTCCAAAGCAAACTTGGATCTTTAAGCACATAAAGCATTTTCCTATAACTAACAAGTGAATGGACTAGGTTATCCATTTCAATTTCAAATCAGATGTGTATATGTTACTCACTGCTTAGACTTTATGAAAGCAGACATTTTTGCAGTTAGCATTTATAAAAATAAGATGCTAAAATATCTAATGTACATTTTTAAATACTCTAAAGCATGAAATAGTAGTTTAAGTGGTTATTTCAGCATCAAGAAAGATATAACAAATTTTACAAAAATGTTTATTAACCTTTAAATACAGTGTTACATGAATTATACTCCTAAGCTAATTTCCTTAGGATTTTTATATCTTTTAAATTTCACTTAAGTTATTAAGAGTGGCCATGTCACCACATCTGCAATGACTGTTTTCTTTGCATATTTGAATTTTATGAAATCTCTCAGGCCTCTTGCAGGAATCTGATCTTACCTGTAACTCACACATTTCATCCTGTTATGCCTCTAGTTTTCACTGTATCCTCAAAAGCTTGCATACATTATGCTTTTTAAATATTGTTCCTAAGTTTTCACACATATGACTATTCTCTATGCTATAAATTCAAGGACATAAGTTTCATCCTTGTATCCACATATATGTTACACATTGAAACAAACATGATTCAATTGAATATGTTTTTATCTAAGCTTGTTTATATCTAAAGAATTGATATTTTCAAACTGTGGTGCTAGAGAAGACTCTTGAGAGTCCCTTGGACAGCAAACAGTTCAAACTAGTCCAGTCTTAAAGGAAATCAACCCTGAATACTCATTGGAAGGACTAATGCAGAATCAGAAGCTCCAATACTTTGGTCACCTGATGCAAACAATGACTCATTGGAAAATACCCTGAGCTGAGAAAGACTGAAGGCAGAAAAAGACAGAGGATGAGATGTTTGGATGGCACCACCGATTCAATGAACATGAACTTGGGCAAATCCCAGGAGATGATGAGGGACAAGGAAGCCTGGCATGCTGCAATCCATGGGGTTGCTAAGAGTCGGACATGATTTGGAGATGGAAGAGCAACAACATCCAGAGAATATGTAATTATTGTGTGTGTGTGTGTGTGTGCACGTGCTCAGTCAAGCCTGACTCTTTGTGACCCCATGGACTGTAGCCCGCCAGGCTCCTCTGTCCACGGAATTTTCCAAGCAAGATACTGGAGTGGATTGCCATTTCCTACTCCAGGGTGTCTTTCCAACCCAGGATTCGAACATGCATCTACTTGTGTCTCCTGCATTGGCAGGTGGATTCTTTACCACTGTGCCACCTGGGAAACCACAGTAAATAACTTTGGTTCAAATTTACTGTATCAATAGTTAAAATATGTCCATTTTATCATATGCACCACTCACTCAAGAGAATAGTAATCTAGAATAGAGACTAACATGAAAATTCTAAAATGGCAAAATATACCATCTGAAATTATGCACACTTTCATTGAGATTAACAACACATAAGAAATGTAAGACAGGATTACTGAACTGGAAAGAAAGTCATTAGAAAATATCTAAACTTAAGCACCACAAAATTATAAATCAGAGACTGAGAAAAAATTAGAACCACGTGGGACACAATGAAGACATCTATCATGCATGTAAATAGAGGCCCCATGGGAATGGAAAAAGAACTGATATATGAGGAGATAATGGACAAAACATTTCTGAAACCAATAGAAGAAACAAACCCCCAAATTCAAAGATCTACAAGGATCCCAGGCAGAATAAGAAAAAAATATATATCACACAATTAAAAACCAAAGACAAGAGATGAGCTCAAAGCAAATCCAAGAAAATACATATTAGATTCCAAGGAACAACAGTTAAACTGAGATCTGACTTGTGAAGGTTAGGTTGGATCCAGAAAATAATGCAAGGACACTCTGTTTCCAAAACACACTCAGAGTCCAAACATGAATCATGGTGAGTTTCAGACTGATATCTAGGAAGATGAAACAGGGAACAATATGGAAAAGATTTTCAATGTATAGTAGACATGATTTGATGGATTACATATTAGAGGAAAAGCAAATATTTAAATAAAATTATATACACAGTCCAGGTTTTTCCTTCATTGTTGTTTTAACCAAGTTGCTGATTCCAATTGTAGATATGGGTAAGCCTGGGGTAGTTTGTGTGGGAGGAAGAAATGGTCAACTATATTTACTTACGTTGAGTTGAGAGGCATAGTAGATATCTAAGTAAAGAGATATGCAGATACATTCTTTGAGGAGCTAGGAAAATTTGTGAGAGGGTTATATTTAAATATGGTAGTCAAGGTGACTTCACTGAAATGATGTTTTGGTTGACTCAACACTTTACTCCTCTGTAATAGAATCGTACATTCATACTTGTTCCTTTCAAGGCTGAATCGCCTTCCAGTGTTGAAAGAGTAAATTTTCTTGTCTCATGCGGTTGGCACTGTCATGCAATTTGCTTTGCTTACTGTATTATGTGGTTATATGTAATTCCACTGAGATACAATTGTGTTTACATGGTCTAGTTTGTTTTGGTATCTGCCATGAGAAGAACATGCCTCAAGTAGCTTCTGGTGTCTTAATAACAGAAGTGGAATGGACCTGACTTGAAGCCTGGATTTAGCTTAACTCAATGTCATTAATATCACCCAGACTCTCCACTCTCAGATCACATACTTATAAAACAAGCATCTGCTTTATAAATCAGAGGAGCTTAAGTTCATTTTAGCTCACCTACAATATTCTGTTAGGTTCAGAAGTATAACATATGATGTCTTTATTAAAAAAAAAAAAAGATTAACAGAGACATTGGTGCAAGAACTGTGGTATGGGCTGTTCTACCATGAAATATGTGCCACTGGCTGTGGGAAAGTGCACTGAGAAGTGATAAGAAGATATAAGATAGCAACACAGTGTGGTGAAAGTTTTGTGTAATTCTTGCCCATGGTAGCCCAGCAGTGATGCCACTTGTGGCTCAAGTCTGCTTGGCAGCTGCACTTAACAAGGGTAACAAAAAAAAAAAAAAAGGACTCAGAAGAATCAACTGGTACTTCAAGAAAATTTAACTGAATAGGGAGACCCCAGAAATTCTAGGACTTCGATTTAGAAAATGAATTTACTCTCAAGAGAGACAATGTGTACTCATTAAATCATGAACTCAGGGAGAAGAGACAATTCAGATGTCTGCCCTTACACCACAGCCTTAAGACAGAAATCACATTAAGGTCTTGAAATTAGGACTGATAAGGTACCCTTTCAATTGGACCTAATGGGTCCAAGAAGACTACAGGCATTGTCCCATGAAGCCTTTTATACCATCAAATTTTTCCTTAAATCTAGACAGAGAGAATAACAAATTGTGGGCATAACTTTTGGCACATAAGATGAAACAGAATCAAATAAATAGGATATCTCCAAGCTTTTATTAAGTTACATTGGCCAGAGCATTATCATCCTGAATTAAAAGACATTGAGACTATTCAAGATATTAAAAGATTTCTACTACTCTCTCCAGAGGTGGCCAAGGAGGATGATGAAAAAGCAAAGGATACCCAAAAGATAGGTAAAGTGCCAAATAAATTAACAGACTGAGGAAATGCATTCAGGGAGCAAAATACAGATTTCATAAAAGATAGAGAGATAGTAAAGAATCTGCCTACAAGGCAGGAGACTAAGATTCGATTCCTGGGTTGGGAAGATCCCCTGGAGAAGAGAATGGTCATCTACTCTAGTATTTTTGCCTGGAGAATTGCCTGGACAGAGAGCCTGGCAGGCTAGAGTCCATTGGGATCACAGAGAGTCAGACATGACTAAGTGACTAGCACTTCCACTGTTTCAGAGAGATGTCAAAGACTCTGGGACCAGTCTAAGAGAACATCACAAAACTGGCCCACTGATTTCCAAATTACTGTGAACTACTGATGTTGAAGTTGAAACTCCCATACTTTGGCCACCTGATGCGAAGAACTGACTCATTGGAAAAGACCCTGAGGCTGGCAAAGATTGAAGGCGGGAGGAGAAGGGGATGACAGAGGATGAGATGGTTGGATGGCATCACTGACTCAATGGACATGAGTTAGAATAAACTCCGGGAGTTGTTGATGGAAAGGGAGGCCTGGCATGCTGCAGTCCGTGGGGCTGCAAAGAGTCGGACACGACTGAGCAACTGAACTGAACTGTGAGTTACTGTGAGCTAGTGGCTTCTGGGTGCCAGCCCTTTTTTGCATTACTAAATTGAAGTATTCCTGCAGTTATCCTGCCTCTATTCTGGATGTGGGGGAAGAATGTAGGACTAGCATTTGATTTCCTATGTTTCTTGCTCAAGAGGATTGATTCACTTCTGGACTTGGGAAAGATCACTGAAAAGTTCATAAAGATACTGAGATGGATTATAATACAGCAAAACTACAGCCATTTTAAACCACATTAGAGCAGTGGAACCATGTCATGAAAATACTCTGGGAACAAGTTTACATGCATAAGAAACATCAAGTACCCAGGCCCTGACATAAAGGTTAGAATCAAAAGCAAATTGGAGGGACTTCCCTGGTGGTCCAGTGGTCAAGACTCCTCACTGACAATGCAAGGGGCAGATTTGGTCCATGGTCAGGGAACTAGATCCCATATGCACAACTAAGACCTGGAGCAGTAATATATAATTATATATATAAAACTCTGAGCACACAAGACCAGTTTTGTCATACACATACACACACCTTACATTAGTTTAGTTTGCAAGGCTAATTTAACCTGAGTCATTTCTTATTACACCTCTGGAAATCATCAGCAAAGCAAACTGTTCCCTAAAGTTGATGTGAGGTAACTACTGACCAATTTCCTATTATTTAAAAAGATTCTAATATTAGAACCAATCATTGAAAAATAAGCAGTCAATGCTTTCTCTTTTATAAGCTGCTTGATAAAAATATGCCCTTGAGACTCATCTTATGTTTGGGTTTGAATGCTCACAGTATTCTGTCTTCCTGGTGTGTGCATAACACATTTTTACTAATTATTACTTTGGTGATCCATTGGCTTTCAATCTATTATGCAAGTTTTTGACAAAAGCAAGAAGAGCACAAAATTCAATGTAGCTAGATCCAATTAGTCAAGAAAGAATAACAGTTATAGAAGGGATGAAGGCAGGGAAGAAATGGACCATGAGTACATAAAGTTATATGTGGGGCCTTGCTAGAATTTCAGATTTCACCTAAAGAGAAATGGGTATTAATGGATATTAATAACAGGACATGACTTAGCAATTAAGGTTCACTTCCATTTCGCTATGTAGTACTGGAGGTGTCAAGTGCAGAATCATCCTGCAACAATCCAGGCAAGGGATGAAGGTGGTAATGAATTGGGATTTTAGTGCTGGTCTGATGAGAAATGTTTAGATTTGGGGTTTATTTTGAAGGTTGGTCTTGATTTATCTGGAGTATTAGAATCATCAAGAACAGCAGCAAGTTTCTGGACTAAAGTGTGAGATTGACAGTAATGAAGGTGAAGATGATTGACTGCAGGAGGAGTTTTACTTTGCATGTATGTGTGTGTGTGTATGAAAAGTGAAAAAGTGAAAGTGTTGGTCACTCTTCTTGTCTGACTCTTTGCGACACTATGGACTCTAGCCTGTCCCAGGCTCCTCTGCCCATTGAATTCTCCAGACGAGAATACTGCAGTGGGTTGCCATTCCCTTCTCCCAGGGATCTTTCTAACCCAGGGGTTGAACTTAGGTCTCCTGCATTGCAGGTGGATTCTTTACTGTCTGAGTCACCAGAGAAGTCATGTGTGTATATGTACATATCCATTTTTGTGGGACAGAATGGTTTTAGAAATTGGCTTTTGTACATAGCCAGTTTGAGCTGCTGGTTAGATATCCATGCAAGATATTAAGGGGGCTATTTTGCCTAATAGTTTGGAGTCCAGGGGAGATATCTAGATGTGAATATACGTTTCAGAGTTATTTGTCTTTAGATGCCATTTGAAACCATAAGATAGCATATGATTATCAATGAATAAAGCTGAAAGACTGAACCCTGGGGCATTCCAAGGCAAAATAAGATATGAAAAGAAAAATGCCAACTAATTTCAAACTAAGCATAGTCATCTAGGACCAAAATAAAGACATTAAAGTTCCACAGACACTAACTGAAGAGAATGTTGTCAAGGGAAAATGGTAATTAACCAGATCAAATGCTTTTGTACACCAAGTAAGAATAGGGATAAGAAACTCATCACTGGATTTAACAATACAGATGTGATTTTCCAGTGACTTCCCATACTGATAATGTTGGCAAAATCCAGTTTCAATAGGGTGGTAAGGGAAGAAAATATGATTGAGTGATGGTTTGGTCAAAGAATAAAAGTGGCAAGGGAACTGAAGGTGTAACAAGGAATATAATTATAGTTACTTGCCATGAAATTTAATCTACCTAAGAATAAAGATAAGGTGCCTGGGATAGAAAAATACTGATATGATCACAGGAGTTTAGATTTTGTTAAAGTTGTAAATTTCTGTAAATGTAAGATATTGATATTGCTAAGCTAGAAAGTGGTAATCCAAGAAGAGAATAGTTAAGGAGATATGACTACTAAATACAGTGTCATATCCTGGAAAGTGAAAGTGAAGTTGCTCAGTCATGTCTGACTCTTTGCGACTCCACGGACTGTAGCCCACCAGGCTCCTCAGTCCATGGAATTCTCCAGGCAAGAGTACTGGAGTGGGTTGCCATTTCCATCTCCAGGGGATCTTCCTGAGCCAGGGATCGAACCTAGGTTTCCCGCATTGCAGGCAGACGGTTTACCGTCTGAGAGGTTCAAGTATTCCATAAAAACTAAAGAAAAATGACAGAACTGAGACAGAACTGTGTTAGAGTGTCTCCTGTGGAGGTACGGGTCAGCAGTGGACTGCCAGAGGGACAGGGGCTCTGGGTGCAGCAGACTTGGGTATAACGTAAGCCCTCTTGGAGGAGGTCACTGTTAACCCCACCATAGAGCTGCCAGAACGTACACAGGACTGGGAAATAGACACTTGGAGAGCAAAAACAGAATGTTCTGCGCACAAGGACCCAGGAGAAAGGAGCAATGACCCCACAAGAGACTGACCCACACTTGCCTGGGAGTGTCCAGGAGTCTCTGGTGGAGGCGCGGGTCGTTGGTAGCCTGCTGCAGGGTCGGGGGCCCTGAGTGCAGCAGTACGTGCATGGGACCTTTTGAAGGAGGTCACTGTTATCTTCATTACCTCCACCATGGTTTGGCCTCAGGTAAATAACAGGAAGGGAACACAGCTCCACCCATCAACAGAAAACTGGATTAAAGATTTACTGAGCATGGCCCCACCCATCAGAACAAGACCCAGTTTCCCCCTCAGTCAGTCTCTCCCATCAGGAAGCTCCCATCAGGAAGCTTCCATAAGCCTCTTATCCTTCTCCATCAGAGGGCAGACAGACTGAGAACCACAGTCACAGAAAACTAACCAATCTGATTACATGCATCACAGCCTAGTCTAAGTCAATAAAACTATGAGCCATGCCATGGTAGATCCACCCAAGATGGACGGATCATGGTGGAGAGTTCTGACAAAATGTGGTCCACTGGAGAAGGAAATGGCAAACCACTTCAGTATTCTTGCCTTGAGAACCCCATGAAGAGTATGAAAAGGTATGACACTGAAAGATGACCTCCCCAGGTCAGTAGGTGCCCAATACGCTACTGGAGAAGGGTAGAGAAATGATTCCAGAAAGAATTAAGACACAGAGCCAAAGCAAAAACAACACCCAGTTGTGGATGTGACTGGTGACAGAAGCAAGGTCCAATGCTATAAAGAACAATACTGCATAGGAACCTGGAATGTCAGGTCCATGAATCAAGGCAAATTGGAAGTGGTCAAACAGGAGATGGCAAGACTGACAACATTTTAGGAATTAGCAAACTAAAATGGACCGTAATGGCTGAATCTAACTCAGATGACCATTATATCACACTACTGTGGGCAGGAATCCCTTAGAAGAAATGGAGTAGCCATCATAGTCAACAAGAGTCCGAAATGCAGTACTTGAATGGGATCTCAAAAATGACAGAATTATCTCTGTTTGTTTCCAAGGCAAACTATTCAATATCATGGTAATACAAATCTATGCCCCAACCAATAATGCTGAAGAAGATGAAGTTGAACAGTTCTATTAAAATCTACAAGACCGTCCAGAACTAACCCCAAAATGATGAGCTTTTCATTATAGGGGACTGAAATGCAAAAGTAGGAAGTCAAGAAACACCTGGAGTCACAGGCAAATTTGGCCTTGGAGTACAGAATGAAGCAGGGCAAAGGCTAATAAGACTTTTGCCAAGAGAACACACTGGTTATAGCAAACACTCTCTTCCAACAACATAAGAGAAGACTCTACACATGGGCATCACCAGATGGTAAACACTGAAATCAGACTGATTATGTTCTTTGCAGTCAAAGATGGAGAAACTCTACACAGTCAGCAAAACAAAACAGGTAGCTGACTGTGGCTCAGATATTGAGCTCTGTATTGCCAAATTCAGACTTAAACTGAAGAAAGTAGGGAAAACCACTAGGTTTTGCTTTATACCATTCAGGAAAACCTAAAGCAAATTCCTTACGATTATACAGTGGAAGTGAGAAATAGATTCAATGGATTAGATCTGTTAGAGTGCCTGATGAACTATGGACAGAGGTTCCTGACATTGTACAGGAGACAGGGATCAAGAACATCCCCAAGGGGGAAAAAAATGCAAAAAAGCAAAATGGCTGTCTCAGGAGGCCTTACAAATAGCTGAGGAAAAAAGCTAAGCTAAAAACAAAGGAGAAAAGGAAAGATATACCCATTTGAATGCAGAGTTCCAAAGAATAGCAAGGAGAGATAAGAAAGCCTTCCTTGGTGATCAATGCAAAAAAATAGAGGAAAACAATAGAACGGGAAAGACTAGAGACCTCTTCTAGATAATTAGAGATACTAAGAGAACATTTCATGCAAAGATGGGCACAATAAAGGACAGAAATGGTATGGACTTAACAGAAGCAGAAGATATTAAGAAGAGGTGGCAAGACTACACAGAAGAACTATACAAAAGATCTTCTTCTATACATGAAGATTTTCTTCATGACTCAGATAATCATGATGGAATGATCACTCACCTAGAGCCAGACATCCTGGAATGCGAAGTCAAGTGGGCCTTAGGAAGAATCACTTCAAAGAAAGCCAGTGGAGGTGATGGATTTCCAGTAGAGCTATTTCAAATCCTAAGAGAGAATGCTGTGAAAGTGCTGCACTCAATATGCCAGCAAATTTGGAAAACTCAGCAGTGGCCACAGGACTGGAAAAGGTCAGTTTTCATTCCAATCCCAAAGAAAGGCAATGCCAAAGAATGCTCAAACTACCACAGAATTGCACTCATCTCACACGCTAGTAAAATAATGCTCAAAATTCTCCAAGCCAGGCTTCAACAGTACATGAACCATGAACTTCCAGATGTTCAAGCTGGATTTAGAAAAGGCAGACGAACCAGAGATCAAACTGCTAACATCCGTTGGATTATCAAAAAGGAAGAGAGTTGCAGAAAAACATCTATTTCTGCTTTATTGACTATAGAAAGCCTTTGATTCTGTGGATTTCAACAAACTGTGGAAAATTCTTAAAGAGATGGGAATACCAGATTACTTGACCTGTCTCTTGAGAAATCTATATGCAGGTCAGGAAGCAACAGTTAGAACTGGACATGGAACAACAGACTGGTTCCAAATAGGGAAAGGAGTACGTTCTGGCTGTATATTGTGACCCTGTTTGTTACTTATATGCAGAGTACATCATGAGAAATGCTAGGCTAGAGGAAGCATAAGCTGAAATCAAGATTGCTGGGAGAAATATCAATAACCTCATATTCAGATGACACCACCCTTAGGGCAGAAAGCAAAGAACTAAAGAGTCTCTTGATGAAAATGAAAAAGGAGAATGAAAAAATTGGCTTAAAGCTCAACATTCAGAAAACTAAAATCATTTCATCTGGTCCCATAACTTCATGATAAATAGATGGAAAACAGTGGAAACTGGGAGACTTTATTTTAGGGGGCTACAAAATCCCTGCAGGTGGTGACTGCACCCATGAAATTAAGACACTTACTCCTTGGAAGAATAGTTATGACCAACCTAGACAGCCTATTAAAAAGCAGAGACAATCCTTTCCAACAAATGTCTGTCTAGTCAAGGCTATGGTTTTTCCAGTAGTCATGTATGGATGTGAGAGCTGGACTATAAAGAAAGCTGAGTGCAGAAGAATTGATGCTTTTGAACTGTGGTGTTAGAGAAGACTCTTGAGAGTCCCTTGGACTGCAAGAAGATCCAACCAGTCCTTCCTAAAGGATTCATTGGAAGGACTGGTGTTGAAACTCCAATACTTTGGCCACAAGATGTGAAAAACTGACTCATTGGAAAAGACCCTGATGCTAGGAAAATTGAAGGCAGGGGGAGAAGGGGACTACAGAGGATGAGATGGCTGGATGGCATGAGTTTGAGTAAACTCTAGATGTTGCTGATGGACAGGGAGGCTAGGTGTGCTGCAGCCCATGGGGTCGCAAAGAGATGTGACTGAGTGACTGAAATGAACTTAACTGGAAGAAAAATTAGTAATGTAGAAACTATATTTAATAAGGATTTATCTATACTTATAACTTCCCTGGTGGCTTAGACTGTAAAGCCTTTACCTACAATGAGGGAGATCCAGGTTCAATCCCTGGGTCGGAAAGATCCCCTGGAGAAGGAACAGGCAACCTACTCCAGTATTCTTGCCTAGAAAATCCCATTAATGGAGGAGCCTGGTGGGCTACAGATCATAGGGTCTCAAAGAGTCAGGCACGACTGAGCGACTTCATTTTATCTATACTAGTTTATCCATAATAATAAATATACAATGTAAATAAGAGATATATTCTAAACTGTTCCAGAGTAATTAATAACAGCTCTGTATTTTAATTTCTTTTATAAACCTCACAATATTATAAACTCTAACAAGTAATTAAAAATGGAATGCTTGAAGCTAGGTATTGATTTTTCAGTTATTAATAATAATATTGTGATAAGACCATATGAGTGAGTAGTTGAAACCGAATGGAGAACTTTAGAGCTCAGATTGTTAAGGAGCTGGGAAGTCACTGACTTATAGGTCAAAGAAATAACCAAAGTGAAAAGTGAGAGGTGATTAAGTGCTGGGGAAAGTTCTGGAAGCAGCAGTGTACAGTAGGAGAAACATACTCCATCTCCCAGCCCATTTGATGAGGGCTGAGGAAGAGAAAACCTCACAATTTGACAGGTTGAAAGGTCAAATGTGTAGTCAGAAAAGAGCCAAGCTTTAGAAAAAGGGCTTGAGGTTATAGAGATTTTTTCAGAACACTGACTAAGATAAAAAAGCAGAGAGAAATATAGTAGGAGTTAGGACAAATGGGAGGAATGGTTAGCAAAGTGTTTGTTGCTGCTGCTGCTAAGTTGCTTCAGTTGTGTCCGACTCTGTATGACCCCATAGACGGCAGCCCACCAGGCTCCTCCATCCATGGGATTCTCCAGTCAAGAACACTGGAGTGGGTTGCCATTTCCTTCTCCAAGGCATGAAAGTGAAAAGTGAAAATGAAGTCACTCAGTCAGATCTGACTCTTTGCGACCCCATGGACTGCAGCCTACCAGGCTCCTCCATCCATGGGATTTTCCAGGCAAGAGTACGGAGTGGGGTGCCATTGTCTTACCTGAGCAAAGTGTTTCAGTTCAGTTCAGTTGCTCAGTCATGTCTGACTCTTTGCAACCCCATGAATCGCAGCACGCCAAGCCTCCTTGTCCATCACCAACTCCTGGAATTTACCCAAACTCCTGTCCATTGAGTCGGTGATGCCATCCAGCCATCTTATCCTCTGTCGTCCCCATTTCCTCCTGCCCCCAATCCCTCCCAGCATCAGAGTCTTTTCCAATGAGTCAACTCTTCTCATGAGGTGGCCAAAGTATGGGAGTTTCAGCTTTAGCATCATTCCTTCCAAAGAAATCCCAGGGCTGATCTCCTTCAGAAGGGACTGGTTGGATCTCCTTGCAGTCCAAGGGACTCTCAAGAGTCTTCTCCAACACCACAGTTCAAAAGCATCAATTCTTTGGCACTCAGCTTTCTTCACAGTCCAACTCTCACATCCATACATGACCACTGGAAAAACCATAGCCTTGACTAGACGGACCTTTGTTGGCAAAGTAATTTCTCTGCTTTTTAATATGCTATCTAGGTTGGTCATAACTTTCCTTCCAAGGAGTAAGCATCTTTTAATTTCATGGCTGCAATCACCATCTGCAGTGATTTTGGAGCAAAGTGTTTAGAGCTAGTTAATTCCTGAGACTGAATGATAAAGAAGATGTCCTGGACTTCTTGTGATGACTGGAATAAACTGGGAAAAAACAGCATAACAACGCGAGTCTTGATCTTCTTAGAGCAAAACATGTAGTGGCGATGTAAGCATCCACAGAAAGAGTATGTTGGGGAACTTTCCAGAGGCACTGAAGTGTTAGGACTCACTCCCTGCTGATGGTTTTTTTCAGGGAGGTAATGAAGGGCTGTTTTACTAACATATAAGATTTTCTCTGTGACTGGTAGGGTCAAATATATAAATATGGAGCTAGGGGAGACATAAGGACTCCAAATAAACACCTGGAAACATCGATTATGGTGTTTAAAGTGTGCAACTGAATGAGGTGAGTCTTGTTAGAGTTAAAATAGAAGAGGATCCAGGACCAGATCTCAGACTAAACCAATTATTACAGGTGAAGAGATAAGTACAAAAACTGACCTAAGATAAAGATTAAGAGAAAATAGTATAAGTATTAAAGAAGTCTATTTGGTGGTTAGGAAGATTTACATTAATAATATGCCACATACAAAAGTCAAATTGATAAGAAATCTTGAAATAATCTGAAAGTATTAGGATTCTTAACAGAAAACCAAACACTGTCAAATTGTTTGTCACTGAGTTTTATAAATCAATGCAGCATTTTACCTTTCTCTTCTGCAGCACTAATTTTATCATGAATTGATTAGTATATTTTACACACTTACCATTATAATTGAAGGCTCTATGCTACAAGAATCAATTTTTAATTGTCTGTTTGAAATTATTAAATCATTTACAAATCTAACAACATATTAAATATGCCAGGTATTTAATTATAGTTCAAGTATTTAAGGGATTTCCACATTTGATTTTCATCAGAGCATTTAAACTAGAAAACTTCGCTGAAATACTTATGTTTTATGTCAAATGGACATTTTCGAAGAGTACTCTAATTATTCTGAAGAATATCACATTACTCTTTTAGAAATATGAGAATTCAGACATCAAGATGAAATAGTATAGTTGTTTTGTCATAAAATATGAAGATGAGTTTGTACAAAATTCTACTAAATTAAAGGTGATTTAGAGAGACAAATATACTCTGGGAAATAGATTTCTGAAAAAATATTAGGAAAAAATGAATTTTTACAGAAACTCTTTAAAAGTCATTACTGTGAAAAAAAAAAAAACTCACTTGATATATATTGAGTGAGAAACAGTGAACAGAGAGATGTCTAACCTGAAAGTGGTATTTCTCAGAGCCATGCCATTACAGGATGACATAGAAAGTGAAAATTAGGAAGTTGTTTAAACTTTATGATGGCTGGTTATTACAATTTTAACCAAAACTCCGCTATCTTGGACCATTGTAGGCAGATGACAAGTTTTATTTATGATTATCAGTGGCATTTACAAAAAATAACCAACATTAATTCTGGCTTATGTTTATGAAATGAGTTTGATTAAATTACGCTTGTCTTGGCTGTTTTGTCTGATTGAGGCATCTTCAAGCCTGGTCTCCATTTTAACAACAGAGAACTACAGTAAATATGAAAATATTAAAAAGGATTTTCTTCTGTTGTTATTTTAATCCAGTGGTTCCCAACCAGAGGTGATCTTGCCCTAAGGGACATTTGGCAAAAACTGGAGACATTTCTGCTGTTACAACTACGGGAGCTACTGCATCGAGGGGTAGAGGCCAGAGCTGCTGCTGAACATCCTCGAGTTCACACGATGACCACATGATAAGATGCTGTCCCACCCAAAATGTCAGCGGTACCTTTTCTGAGCAATTTTCCTCTCACATCTCTTGTGATGTGATCTTATTCACATCTATAGTTTGCATTTCCACATCTAAGCAGAGGACTATTAACTTATCTACGTTACATCTTGTAATGTAGCTCCAGACCCTTTGATTTCAGTCTCTACTTGGTATTTGCTTTTGATGGTTTCACAGAGGCATCTGAGTTCAACATCATATCTAAATTCCTGTTCATGTTTCAGCTCAATAAACGGGGCTAATCGCCATTCAATTTGAACATTCAAAAAACATGGAAATGTCTTTATTCTATTTCCCAGCTGCCATTTGTTATAAGAAGGTGAACAAAAGGTATACACTTCCAGTTATATAATAAATATTAGGGATGTAATGTACAATCTGATGATTATGGCTAACACTACAGCTCTATGACACATAGTGGTGGTTTTGAGTAAATTGTAAGAGTTCTCATCACAAAATTTTTTCCTCTATTCTTTTTCCCTGTTCTATTTATCTGTGTGAGAAGATGGATGACTAATATAATAGGCTCGACCATATATATTTCATAATATATATGTAATCATACATATTAAATCATTAATCAAACCAACATGCTACATTCTTTGAACTTAATACAGTAATGTGTATCAACTATTTCTCAGTAAAACTGGAAGAAAATAAAGTTTATTTTAATCATGGACATTCTAAGCAAAAAACAAGATAATTTTGTAATGAAATTAAATATGGGACCCAAAGTGCTGCTGGATCTAATATTTCTCCTTCACCACTAAATTCATCCTATTTGTAGTTAACTGCTCCAGGAATAATCATTCCTCCCATGACATTTTGTCCTTGTCCAAACTCATTCTCCCTCCCGACACTGTGGCTGGTGCTGACATTAAAGTGAAAGTGAAGTCGCTCAGTCGTGTCCGACTCTTTGCGACCCTGTGGACTATAGCCCACCAGGCTCCTCCGTCCATGGGATTTCCCAGGCAAGAATACTGGAATGGGTTGGCACTTCCTTCTCCAGGGGATCTTCCCAACCCACAGATTGAACCTGGGTCTCCTGCATTGTGGGCAGACACTTAAACCTCTGAGCCACCAGGGAAGCCTTGCCACTATAGAAGAAAGTAGTGAAGGATGAAGTATGTGGGCTGGGGGAAGAGTCTGGGGTGCCATGAGAAGCGCAGGCACAATTTTCAAACTCGGCATTCGAGTTACAGAGATGCATTGGTCACCAAATGCTGTGTAACAAGTCACCCCAAACTTAGAGGCTACAAATAATTATTAGCAGTTTCCACTGGTCTTTAATTTGGCAGACATATGGAGATGGTTTTTGTTTCTATTCTACAGTGACTGGAACAAAGCTGGAAGACTCAAAATCTAGGCCTGGAAATATTTGGGAGCTCATTTGCTCACATTTGATCATAGATGCTGATGTCCCGCTCAGGGGCTAGCTGGGACTATCAGCCAGAATAACCCACAAGGGGTCCTCCGATTCCAGGGGCAAGAGTTCCAGGAGAAGGAAAACCGGGAGAAACTGCATTGCCCCTTCTGGTCTGGCCTCAGGAGTCATGCAGCATCACCGCTACATTATATTGGCCAATTTAGCCACAGAAGCCCACTCAGGTTTGAGGGGAGGGAACACAGCTCACACCTCTCAGTGGAGTCGTGTCAACATTACACTGGAGTAGAGTATACAGATGGTATGTATTATACACGTGTCTGTACTTTCCAAAGGTGGCTACACACACACACACACACAACTTTCCACAAGAAGTACCTGAAGAAACGAAATATTGTGCAGATGGAATTCTGAACTTGAAAACTTTTCCAAATAATTGAGAAATTGATAGTAACAATAACTTCAACACCATTATCCTCTTATCCACTATGTCGTCTAAAATGCATAAATACTAATATACATAAATACGAGTGCTTATAACCTTTTCTGAGATTGCTTGGGACAACCTGCCATTTTTAATACTGCTTTTTATCAGAAACTCTCCAGCTTTCACGTCTCACTCTCAGGGCAGGAGCGCTCCTAAATTTCTAGTTACACACAGTGCAATCCCTGGTGAGCACTGCCTATCTGCTCTTCTTCCTCAAGTGCCCCTCCCCTCCTTTCCCCTAGCAGACTTGCGTTCAATTGTGGATAAAGGCTTCATATGGTATGAAATTGTGACACACACCAGGAACTCTCTGCTATTGCCAGATAATGCATTCCAGCCCTAGTATATTCTTTTTCAGCATTTTATCACTTAAAAAAAAAGAAAAGCTGCTGTTACATAGAAGTGCTGAGTTTCAGGACTAATTACTGGAATAGGATGTGGTCACCATGGGCTCTATAAACTCGCCTTGGCTCACTCATTCTCTGGTGAAAATTGAATCTGAAATGCTATCTGGAGTCATGTTTATAATGACTGTCCTCAGACTGTCACTAGGGCATCTCAAGCAAATAAGGGCTTGTATATTCCTAGCTACATACTCCACAGTGCTGTCTGCTGACACAATTATGAGAAAGGTATATCTTTTTGTCAGAAACATAACTATATGGCTCAGTAACAAGGATTTTACAGATTGCATCATAGTTTTTCCTGAAAAGGTTCTATGACCTAATTTTGTTAATAATTTAATAGGTCTCCAGATATAACCAAGTTACCCAATATTTTGTAGAAGGAAATGGAAACCCACTCTGGTATTCTTGCCTGGGAACACCTATGGACAGAGGAGCCTGGTAAGCTACTGTCCATGGGGTGGCAAGAGTCAGAAATAACTTAGTGAGTAAATAACAATCCAATATTTTGTTTTTAAAAATCAATCATTATTTATGGATGTATATATAACTAGTCAAAAATTATTAAAACTATGAGTTGAGCCAAAAGATATCTTGTCAAGAGCTTATCTTCACAACACAGACAACTATTAAATCTGAGTTCTAAGCTGAACTGTAAAATGCATCCCCTCTAGTTAGTAAATGAATGAAATATATAGTATGTGTATTGACAACTCTGTAAATAGTTCAGTTTTTTAAGATACCATATGTACAATATGTATTCATCACTTAGTTATAAAATACATATCAAGGAGAACAGAAAGGTAAAATATTGAATTTCTCACTGGATTCATAAATTATTTTTAGATTTTTATCACGGTTTAACTTCCATCTTTATCAAATCTGTTACTTTAACAGATGTATAAAGACATTCCTTATGTATGGGGTCAGTGGCATTGAGTGAGAAAATCATATTCCTCAATTCCAGAGTTCAGGCCACATTATAAAGCCTGTGGGATTGGACAACACTGAAAATATAATCAATGGGACCAAACTTTTCCTGCATCTACAGGTGACTTATCTGACCACTTCTATTTCACTGTCAGTCTCAAACTGTAGCACATACAGGAAGCCTCAGTGTAATTTTAGGAATCTAGAAAAACAGTACTAGGGTGTGGGCCAAGGAGTACTGGACTAGTTATCCAACAATATACAAGCAGTGCAACTTAATAGTTATTAGACTGGCTTTGTGTTAGTTGCTTAGTTGTGTCCTACTTTCTATGACCCAATGGACTATAGCCCATCAGGCTCCTCCCTGCATGGGATTTCCCAGGCAAGAATACTGGAGAGGGTTGACACTTCCTTCTCCAGGGGATCTTCCCAACCCAGGGATCGAACCCATGTCTCCTGCTTGGCAGGCAGATTCTTCACCATTGAGCCACCTGGGAAGCCTGAAACTAGCTTTAAGCGCAGCATATAGAACTGCCTATTGTGGCTCAGATGGAAAAGAATCTGCCTGCAATGCAGGAGACATGGGTTCAACCCCTGGGTCAGGAAGATCCCCTGGAGAAGGAAATGGAAACCCACTCCAGGATTCTTGCCTGGGAAATCCCACGGATAGAAGAGCCTGGCAGGCTACAGTCCATGAGGTCACAGAATTGGACAATTGAGCGACTAACACTTTCAGCTTTATGCACAGCATATACAACTGCCTATTATACTTATTTGGAAAACTTTCAAGACATTATAGTATTTCCTGCTTAAAACAGGCCTGTCCCTGCAGCAGGACACAGAATTTATAGTCTCTTTTGTTAAATATTACCATTATTTAAAGGTTAGCATTTTAGAAAGGCAAATATAAAAAGGTAGGCAGATGTTTATTTTTATGCCTAGTTTTGTGACAGATTGTCAAAGTCTCATTTTCAGTTTTTAACAAAACTGGGGGATATAAATATGCCTCCACCCATGCTGAATTGAAGATGACCAGTTAAATTTCTCTGTTAACTTCAAGACTGACTTAATCTAAACCATAACAATCACATTAAATGTAAGTGACAATACCACAGTTAAAAGGCAGAGATTGTCAGCTTAGATACAAATCAAGTTCCAGTTTTATGCTTCTTAAAAGAAGTGCACTTCAAATATTAATACCTAAGTAGGTAAAAAGTAAAAGGATCAAAGTGATAGCCCATTCTAAACTGATCAAAATAAAGCTATCACTATAGTAATAAGCAAGTGAATTAGAGAAGAATATAATCAAGAATTAAGGTCTTTTCATAAAGAAGCAATTCATAAAGAAAAAACTCTTCAACTTTATATACACAACATCTTCAAAATACAGAGGAAAATCTGGTAGAACTGCAAGAAGAAACCGATACTTCCAAGGCCATATTTGAAGATAAATACTACTTTCTCAACATAGGCAGAAAATACCTAAGTGTATGGAAGACTTCAACAACGCTATCAACTAAATCAACTCAATTGTCAATTTTAGAATAATCTTCTCAGCATCAGCATATACAGTCTTCTCAAGTGTACCTAGACTCAAACCCAAGACCATATAACAAATGTCTAAAATTTAAGAGAATTTTTACAAAGAATGTTCTGACCACAACATGATTACAGATCATTAGCAAAGATTTTCTGAAAAATCCTTAAGTAGCTGAAAATTAAATAACACTTCTAAAAAACTTGTGTCATTGCAAAAAAATTTAAAAAAGGAAGTTAGAAATATTCTCACCTCAATGTAAATGGAAGCACAACATATAAGTCTCCAGCTAGTATATACACTTTAACATACAACTGACCAAATTTCAGGCAGAAATTTAGACCACAGAATTGTATTAGAAGAAAACAAAACTCAAATTCATGATATCATGTTCTATTTTAAGCAACTAGAAAAACAGCAAATTAAACCCAAATGAGCAGAGGATATGAACTGATAATCTGAACAGATATAAGAAGAAAAATATGGGGGGAAAATCAGTGTACCCCAAAACTCAAATAACTTAATCTGGTAAGAGTCTAGTTGGTTTAGTCAGGAAAAAGAGAAGGGTAAAACTCAATTTAACTGTGTGAGATTTAAAAGAATATAACTACAAATATGTCATATTCTACAAACATTAACAGAATTTCAAAGGAGTATCATGAACGATTTTGTGCCAGTACGTTCAATAACTCCAATTAAATTCTATAGTTCACATGAAAATCCCAAGTAATTAAAACAGGCAAAACAACTCTGAAAGAACAAATACTAGAGAGCATTATCTGATCATAAGAACTAAAAAAATCACAGTAAAATTTGTTACTGGCCTCAGTATAAACAAGGAGATCAATGAAACAGGAAATCTAGAAGTGGATTCACACACGTGAATAACCGACTTTTCATGAAAATTCAGAGGCAATTCAATGATGAAAGAATAGTGTCTCCACAAATATTGTTAAAAAGTTTTATGTCCTGGTGCTGAAAATGTGATTTTGTTTCCTATCTCGTACAATATATAGAAATTAAATCATAATGGATCATAGTCTTAAAGGTAAAACCTAGAACTATAAAAGCTTTCAAAGTTAAACCTTTGAAATTGGGCTGGCAAAGACTTCTTAAGTATGATACTTAAAAATAATCCAAGAAACAAATTGGTAGCATGAGCTTTATCAAAATTCCAAATATTTTTATTTTCACAATATACAGTTAAATAAAATGTAATGGCAAACCACAGCCTGAGAAAATTTTTGCAAGGTATTTATCTGATAGATTGATTCTAGAAAAAAAGAATGCTCAAAACACAGCAATAAAAAAACTAATATTAAAGTAGATAAGTATGTGAAAGATATTTCACCAAAAAAAAAATGGATGGCAAAAGACACAGGAAAAGATGCTCAACATGATTAGTCATTAGGCAAATCAAATCCAAATTATAAACTGTGACATGGTTTCTGGATTTCCTAAGATTTTTCTTACATTGAAATAGTTGATTTACAATGTTGTTAGTTTGAGATGTACAGCAAAGTGATTCAGTTATACATATATAAATACATATGCATTTTTTTTTACATTCTCCTCCATTATAAGTTACTAAAAGTATCAGGTATAGCTCCCTGTGCTATACATTAGGTCCTTGTTGGTTATGTATTTGAAATATAATAGTAATAGTGTGTATATTTTATTCCCCAACTCTTAATCATCCCTCCTTCCTCCTTTCCCATATATTAATAGTAAAATATAAGTTTATTTTCTGTAAGTCTATTTCTGTGTTATAAAAAGTTCCTTTGTATCATTTTGGTAGAGTCCACATGTCCACTGATATGATATCATATGATAATTTTCTTTTCTGCCTAGCTTACTTCACTTAGTATGATGATCCCTATGTCCATCCATGTTGCATTATTTCAGATGGCATTAATTCATTTTTATGGCTGAGTAATATTCCATTGTGCATGCATGCATACACACACACACACACACATTGTTGCTTCCATGTCTTGGCTATTGTGAATAAGTGTTACCATGAACACTGAGGTGCACATATCCTTTTGAACCATGTATTTCTCTGGATATATGCTCGGGAGTATAACTATAGGGTCACATGGTAGTTCTGTGTTTAGTGTAAGGAATCTCCATATGTTCTCCACATTAGCTGCACCAATTTACACTCCCACCAGCAGTGTAAGGGGCTTCCTTTTGCTCCACACCCTCTCCAGCATTTATTGTTTGTAGATTTTTTTTATCATGGCCATCCTGAATGATGTGAGGTGATATTTCATTTTGGTTTTGGTTTGCATTTCTCTGTGATGTTGAGAATCTTTTCACATGCCTATTGGCCATCCATCTGTTAAGTCTTCAGAGAAATGTCTACTTATAGTTTTTGCCTATTTTTTGATTTGGTTGACTTTTTGATATTGAGCTGTACGAGTTGTTTGTATATGAGAAGATTAATCCCTTCTCACATAATTTGCAAATATTTTCTCCCATTCCATAGATTTATTATTGTTTTATTTATGGTTTCCTTTGCTGTGCAAGAGTTTTTAAGTTTAATCATTTTGAGTTATAGTTTTACTTGGTATAGAATTCTAAACTGGAATTTTTTCAGTAACTTAATGTGTAATTACATTTTCCTTTTCCTTACTTTATGATAAGTAGTCTGCTGTCATTAATTCTTGCTTCTCTGTATATAATGTTTATGTTTCTACTTGTTTTGAATAAGGTATATTTAATGATATCTCTGCCTTGGAGAGGTTCTCTTTTATTATTTGGCATTGCTTCAATTTTATAAATAACCCCTACATTTGGAAGATTTTAGTCATTAATTATTGTACTATTTTCTGTTTCCTTCTCTGCTCTGAGAAAGTTCACACATTTTAGAAAATAGTTGCAACTACAAGTAAGAGATTACAGTACCTTGTATTATGGTAGAAGCACATGTGATAAAAAGCGATTTAACATAAAGAGAATGGATTTCAGGACAAGAGTTTATCCTGGAGTTAAATATTTAGAGTCATTGGTTTATTTTGTATGTAATATAGAAAATGAGAATGTTAAGATCACCAAAAAAGAAAGTCTTAAGGTTCAAGACAACTATAAGGAAAGTCTTTTGAGTGAGATGAAATTGAGCTCGAAAAGAGATAAAACTGTGCTCAGCCTCATTAATTATTAGAGAAATGCAAATCAAAACTAAAATGAGGTATCACCTTACATCATTCAGAAAGGCCATCATTTAAAAATCTACAAACTATAAATGCTGGAGAGGGTATAAACAACAAGGAACCCTCATGCACTGTTGGAAATGTAAACTGGTGAAACCACTATGGAAAACACTATGGAGGTTCCTTATAAACCTAAAAATAGAACTACCATATGATCCTGTAATCCACTCCCGAGCATATGCCCAGAAAAAAAAAAAAATGTAATTCAAAAAGATACATGAACTCCAGTGTTCAAAGCAGCACTCTTTACAATAGCCAGGACGTGGAACCAACCTTATTATCCATATGTCCACCAACAGAGAAATAAAGATATAGTACATACATACAATGGAGTATTACTTAGCCATAGAAAGGAATGAAATTGGGTCATTTGTAGAGATGTGGATAGACCTAGAGAAGATCATACAGAGTGAAGTAAGTCAGAAAGAGAAAAATAAATATTGTGCATTAATGCATATATGTGGAATCTAGAAAAATGGTATAGATGATCATACCTGCAAAGCAGAAATAGAGACACAGATGTAGAGAACAAATGTGTGGATACCAAGGTGGGAGACAAGATGGGAGGAACTGGGAGGTTGGGATCAACACACATACACCATTGATACTATGTGTGAAAGAGAGAACTAATGAGAACCTACTGAATAGCACAAGGAACTCTGTTTAATGCACTGTGGTGACCTGGATGGGAAAGAAGTCCAAAAGGGTGGCAATGTGTGTTTATGTATGGCTGAGTCATTTTGCTGTACATGGTAAAGCAACTATACTCTAATAATAAATTCAAAAATATTAAAAAAATAATAATAAAATTGGAAGGAGAATTGAGGTTTCTGCAAAAAAAAGTACAGTATCTTGGAAAATAAGTAATATAAATTTCAAAAAGGAGGCAGCAGTCACTTGTGTTAAATAGTGTGGAGTAAAAAAATCAGAAAAATCATGGACTATGACAAAATCAATGTATTTAGTAAGATGAAGGTCACAGTCATTGGCAGAGTGATTTTAATAGAGGCAGAAATAAGTCCTTAAAGGTTAAGTTAAGAAAATAAAAAAGTAAACATAGTTAAGTACAGACTTAACAAGTTATTAATGGAAACAAAGTTTAACCATGTTTAAGGGGAATGTAGGCAACTACATTCCTTAATATAACTACATTGCTTAATATGTTTCAGCTTAATATTTATATAACTTTGTCATATCTTATGCTGCTTTATTTTGCTTCAACTGCATTTTGCTTTTATTCAGTTCTTTATACTTCATTCTATTTTGATAAAAGTCAGTTTAATGAATTCTTTTAAGGAATAGTAATTTATGACAGTACGGCACACCTATTGTATTTTTCATGATCACTTAACATTTTTGTTCATTTATTCATTACAGATACTTACAATGAACATTTTTGTATCATTTTGAGAAGTTACAAGTTTTATGTACAGAAATAAAGTAGTTGAATACATGTGTTACACATTTAACTTTACTAGATATTGCCAGTTTTCTCAAAAGTGTCCATGATAATTCTCATGTTCACCAGTAACAGGAGAGTAAAATTTCTCCCTTTATCCTTACCATTCTTATTGTCAGACTTGGAATTTGGCCAATACACTATGTTTGTGTGTGTGTGTTTTCAAATTTCAGTTTCTAGATATGGAACAATGCTCAACCACACCTGAGTTGGACATTTTTATGTTCTTCTCAGTGAATTCCTCTTTGGATCCTTTACCTATCTCTGACATGTTCGTATCTTTCTTATTTCCCCTCTTGGGCTAAAATGGGAAGCACTCAAGGAGGAAGCCTCAGTACCCCGCCCACTGAGCTTGGCATGACCTGCCACTCAGAGCACCATCCTGCCTCTGTGTCCAGGACAGCTTCCACTTTTGTTAGATGCCCCATCTCAGGCCCTGGCTCAAAGGGAAGAAGGGGGCCCACAAGGATCAAGCAGCCTGACTGGTCCCTCTGTGGTGCCTCAATTCATCTTCCTGCCAGGTGCTCCCAAGTCTCTCTGGCTCCTGGGGACCTCCAGATATACAGCACATTTAAGGTGCCCCATCACCTGTGGACCTCCCCCCAAGAGGCTCAATTTTCATATGTTCCACCTTTTCAATCTTCAGTATCATCTCATCTACTTTCTTAAAAGTCTCACAGCCCCTGCTTCTCTAAGAAATCCTTTTGTTCTTTTTGATCACTCTGTATTTATGGTTTCCATCATTAAATAGTTCATTTGGTTTGAGGAACAGAGAAGAGACATACTTACAACCACTCTGTCCCAGTTCTGACAGTTTCAGAGCATCCTAGCAGGAAGAAAGAGCAACAACAGCTACAACCAACCTTTAGCTTCAGAACTCTCAAGGCATCACACACACACACACACACACAACTATTCAGCCACTAAGAAACAGAACTGCCATACGACCCAGCAATCCCACTGCTGGGCATACACACCGAGGAAACCAGAATTGAAAGAGACGCATGTACCCCAATGTTCAGTGCAGCACTGCTTACAGTAGCCACGACATGGAAGCAAACTAGACATCCATCGGCAGACAAATGGACAAGAAAGCTGTGGTACATATACACAATGGAATATTACTCAGCTATTAAAAATAATGCATTTGAATCAGTTCTAATGAGGTGGATGAAACTGGAGCCTGTTATACAGATTGAAGTAAGTCAGAAAGAAAAACACCAATACAGCATATTAATGCATATATGTGGAATTTAGAAAGATGGTAACAGTGACCTTATATGCGAGATAGCAAAAGAGACACAGATGTAAAGAACAGACTTTTGGACTCTGTGGGAGAAGGTGAGGGTGGGATGATTTGAGAGAATAGCATTGAAACATGTATATTACCATATGTGAAATAGATCGCCAGTCCAGGTTCAATGCATGAGACAGGGTGCTCGGGTCTGGTGCACTGGGATGACCCTGAGGGATGGGATGGGGAGGAACATGGGAGGGGTACATGGAGACACATGTACACCCATGGCTGATTCATGTCAATGTATGGCAAAACCACTACAATACTGTAAAGTAATTAGCCTCCAATTAAAATAAATTAATTTAAAAAATGAGCCTGACCCAGAACAAGACAGCAAAGCTTTCCATGTACATCCCTTGACATCACTCAACTTTTAGGTTGTAAAGCCCAGCCACACACTAAAAAAACAGCACAGATGACTGGCATTATTAATTCATTACATTTAAAAAATGATGACATTTATGTTAATAGATTATTGAATTAGTATTACAATACATAAGGCTATAAAATTTTAAGGGGAAAAAGTACTTTCAGTTAAAGCAAGATAACTTTTAATGGCCTCACATCTGCAAAATGTGTTTCCCATTTTGTTTCCTTCTCAGCGGAATTAAAGTATTTTAAAGGCCTATTAAAATATTTTTATATTATAAAATATAAAATGCTGGAGATCAGTGTAAATAAGATATGTGTAAAGAAGGAGGCCTCATTAGAATAAAGGATGGGATGCTCAGCACTAGGATGATTCTCCTAGAAAGGCTGTTCAACATCTACCCTCCCACACACTCACTACTGGATCCCAGTTGTACTTTTTTTATGAGAAGAAAAAATGGGTGGCAGGAGCCTTCTTTTCTTTTTTTAATAATTGTATGTTTTTAATGGAAGGATAAATGCTTTACAGTCCTGGGTGTTCATTGGAAGGACTGATGCTAAAGCTGAAACTCCAGTACTTTGGCCACCTCATGCGAAGAGTTGACTCATTGGAAAAGACCCTGATGCTGGGAGGGATTGGGGGCAGGAGGGGAAGGGGACGACAGAGGATGAGATGGCTGGATGGCATCACCAACTCGATGGATGTGAGTCTGAGTGAACTTCAGGAGTTGGTGATGGTCAGGGAGGCCTGGCGTGCTGCGATTCATGGGGTCGTAAAGAGTCGGGCACGAGTGAGCAACTGCACTGAACTGAACTGATGATTTTAATGAAGGATAATTGCTTTACAGTCTGTGTTGGTTTCTAATAACATCAGCAGGAATCAGCATAGGTTTACCTGTGCCCCGCACCTGAACCTCCACACTGCCCCCTCTGTACCCCACCCCTCTGGGCTGCTACCAGCCCCTGCGTTGAGGTCCTGGGTAAAGTATGTTTCCAGGCTACTCTCTCCCTATGACCCACCCTCACCTTCTCTCCCAGCCCTGCAGCCAAGTCCATAAGTCTGTTCTCTATGTGTCTCCGTTTTGACAATATTCAGTCTACAAAATCATCAAGGCAGCTATTCTCTGTAAGGGCTTAGGCTGAATCACTGCTCATCTTTCATGGAGGAAATAATGCCATGTTGAAACCTCTGAAGGCTCTGTCAGCCAAAAGTTGATATGTGTGTGTTTGTTTTATCCTTTTTGTAATCAACAGGGGACATGTCACAGGCTCAGAAGCTCTGAGGTTGGAACCCAGCAGTGCCCCAGATCCCAGAAAGAAATGGGGCTGGGTGGCAGGCCTGGCTGACTTCTACAACCACCCAGGGAGAAAGAGGCTCGGAAACCCATCAGACCACACCCCACAACAATTAAGCCCGAGTCTCTGCTGTAGGAATCAGGCGTGGGGCATTGAAAGGCCCCAGGTGATTCCTCTCTACTCTCAGCCAGGGCTAAGTAACTGTCACAGAGCTTCTGAGCCTGTGACTTAAAGCTTCCTGGTTTCCACTCCATAAAGACAGTTCTATTTGATTTTACCCTATTTTACAAGTTTATGATTCCTCCCATTACTGTTTACCACAACTGAAACTCCTTCCAGATAAAGTTATCAAATTCAGAGAACCTTGAAACAAGTATTGTCAAGAATTTCCATCTATTGATTCATTCACCTGAAAACAAAGGCATGTTTTAAGGTCATCATCTGCTCTGTGCTTCTTCTTACATTGAGAATCACAAAAAACCTCAAAATAGATTTTTCAAATATAGCTTTCTTTCTCTGTAAAACATCCCTTTGTGATGATAGCCATTACACAAGCATTTTTATTTTAATTAAGTTTTTCATTATCCCTGAAGTGATTCAACCTGCAGTGCTCTCCACACAACCATTAATCTGAAGAAAATCGCTCTCAGATACCTTGCAAGGCAGCAAAATACATAAATACTAGGATCCAATGAACAGTTCTTCCAAAAAGGTAGTTGCTATTGTAAATGACTTTGGCCTTTAAGAACGATGTGGCATGTGTTCACCTTAAATTTAGCTTTTCTAAACAGAAACCACTTACCTTCTCCTCTCGAAGTCCTAAGTGACCAATATGTGCTTATGGGTTTGGAGAAGAGAGATACAAACCCTGGTTCTCTATTTCAAGCTGCAGTAAAACGTACAGAATTTTATGCTCATCCCACTAGCAGTGATGAGTTTGCCCTGGGTCATCCTTGGTCAAGTCAGCAAGACCCTCCTAACCAACAGGACACATTTAAAACATGAACAGTTAGAGGCGACGCAGTTGTTATTCTGCCAGTTTGACCGCAGAGAAGAGGAGACGCCCTCTCCCTCTGAAACTACAGGGCGGGAAGGTGGTGGGACACACGGTCCCAGACGCTCAGGGAAACCCGGGGACCAGGGCCGGGCCCGTGAGGATCCTCAGGGGGGCCACGGTCTCCACAGGCGTCCGCGGAGACTCTGCGGCGCTGCCCCAGCTCCCCGACACGCCCGCGTCAGCTTCCCGTCGCTGCCACAACAAACCACCGCAAACAGAGCGCCACAGGACAAGGAAAGTGAATTCCTACCTTCAGACGTGGGAAATCAGGGTGCTGGGCAGCGCTGGTTCCTCCGGGGGGGCTCTGGACAAGAATTCCTTCCCTCACCTGCGAACCCCGTCTTCACGTCATGCACCATCTTGCTTCCGCCCAAGGCTCTGAGCCGCCCCCTCCCTCTTAGAAGGCTTGATCCTGTTGAATCCACCTGTATCACCTTATCTCTCATCATTAAATTACCACCTTTATTTAACCCCACTGTGCAAGATAGTGTACTCACAGGTTCCAGGAATTAGGACGTGCACATCTCTGAGAGGGGAACTGTCAAGCTCAGCATGATTTCCATTGTTAGCATACACTTGACGTGTGATTTTTCTCCTGAAAATGATTTAGGGATCATACAAGAATGATGTTGCACAAAGACCTTTGGGTAACTTATAATGAAAGGGAGCAGGACCCTGTGGTCCTTGCCACCGCCCCCACCCCCACCATGCTCTCTGTCTGTCTTTTGTTAATGGAAAACTGTAGTCAATGAATAAGTTTAATCACCAAAGTGTGAACATGCAGAAACAAAGGAAAACAGTCAAAGGAGACCAAATAATAATAACATAGTCACTAAGCAAAGCCAAGACCTTTAGTTTCTCCTCACAGTCCATAGTGGAAAAGGTAATGGCACCCCACTCCAGTACTCTTGCCTGGGAAATCCCATGGCTAGAGGGGCCTGGTGGGCTGCAGTCCATGGGGGTGCTAAGAGTCGGACATGACTGAGTGACTTCACTTTCACTTTTCACTTTCATGCATTGGAGAAGGAAATGGCAACCCACTCTAGTATTCTTGCCTGGGAAATCCCAGGGACAAGAGCCTGGTGGGCTGCCGTCTATGGGGTCACACAGAGTCAGACATGACTGACATGACTTAGCAGCAGCAGCAGCACGGTCCATAAATAATATCCCAAGCCATATCCTGAGAGATGTCTCATAGATAGTGAAACCCTCACCAAGTGAAGAAGTTAACTACTTGATGACAAGACTGTAGCCATGACATCAGCCAAGAATTGGTCTCAAAGAATGGAAACCAGCTTACCCTGGAATGGAAGACTAACTGTAACTAAAACAGGCAAGATGACACTGCTCAGACCACCAATGGCCAATTTCAAGATGACTGTCAGAGCTGACTATGCTGTTTCTGCATGTAGCCCTCCCCGCCTGCCCCTCCCCCGCCCCGCCATTAAAAACTCTTGTCCCACTAGGTTGTCAGTGGAGGGAATCTTCCCCTGAACAGATGTTTGCCCTCCCCCAGGATCCCCCAGTTGCCAGCATCTGAAATAAAGCAAACTCTCCTTTCCACCAGGGCTTCCCTGATAGCTCACTTGGTAAAGAATATGCCTGCAATGCAGGAAACCCTGGTTTGATTTCTGGGTTGGGAAGATCTCCTGGAGAAGGGATAGGCTCCCCACTCCAGTATTCTTGGGCTTCCCTGGTGGCTCAGCTGGTAAAGAATCTGCCTGCAATGAGGGAGACCTGGTTTTGATTCCTGGGTTGGGAAGATCCCCTGGAGAAGGGAAAGTCTACCCACTCCAGTATTCTGGCCTGGAGAATTCGATGGAGTGTATAGTCCATGGGGTTGCAAAGAGTCAGACATGGCTGGGCGACTTTCACTTCTCTTCCTTTCCACCAACCTGGCCTGCTTACTGGATTTTGAGCAGTCCACGAGCAGCCAGATCCCAGCTGTCAGAAACAATAACACCAGGTGAGATGAGAAGATTGATAGAGCCTATCCGTGTTTTTATTTTTTTCTTAAAATATTCTTTATTTTAAATTTATGGCATGTTTATTTACAAGTGGAATTTAATATCAACACATTTTTCATGTCGGCAATGAGGCTATAAATAAGTGTTCATAGTGGAACCTGGATGACCTACTGGAGTTTTTTTTTTTTTAATAAAAGGTTAAACTGTGGCTGGATGTACATCAATTATCACTGTGGTAAGATTTCCATAGAACACATTAGATATGGAATAATATGTAAACACATTTGAAGCTGTGCTGTACTGAAGAAGGAATAAATAAATTCATGGTATATATTTAAACAGGGGATAAGGACGAGAGGGTTTTAACAGGGAGAGCCTATCTGAATTGTAAGTTTTCTCACCAAACATAAATGAGAGAGAACAGTAATAGAAGAGACTCATGAAGCTTGGTTTCTACTACCGCAGTGTAGCGATACCTGTTAATACTATTAATACTGTGCTTTCGGTGGGCCAACTGCTGTACTAGGTGCTTGATAACTGGGACCCTGTTAATACTGCAAGGATATCTCTCATTTGCTAACAAATAAACTGGACCAAGACTCTACACATGGACATCACCAGATGGTCAACACCGAAATCAGATTGATTATATTCTTTGCAGCCAAAGATGGAGAAGCTCTATACAGTCAACAAAAACAAGACCAGGAGCTGACTGTGCCTCAGATCATGAACTCCTTATTACCAAATTCAGACTCAAACTGAAGAAAATAGGGAAAACCGCTAGACCATTCAGGTATGACCTAAATCAAATCCCTTATGATTATACAGTGGAAGTGAGAAATAGATTTAAGGGCCTAGATCTGATAGATAGAGTGCCTGATGAACTATGGAATGAGGTTCGTGACATTGTACAGGAGACAGGGATCAAGACCATCCCCATGGAAAAGAAATGCAAAAAAGCAAAATGGCTGTCTGGGGAGGCCTTACAAATAGCTGTGAAAAGAAGAGAGGCGAAAAGTAAAGGAGAAAAGGAAAGATATAAGCATGTGAATGCAGAGTTCCAAAGAATGGCAAAAAGAGATAAGAAAGCCTTCTTCAGCGATCAATGCAAAGAAATAGAGGAAAACAACAGAATGGGAAAGACTAGAGATCTCTTTAAGAAAATTAGAGATACCAAGGGAACATTTCATGCAAAGATGGGCTCGATAAAGGACAGAAATGGTCTGGACCTAACAGAAGCAGAAGATATTAAGAAGAGGTGGCAAGAATACATGGAAGAACTGTACAAAAAAGATCTTCACGACCCAGATAATCATGATGATGTGATCACTAATCTACAGCCAGACATCTTGGAATGTGAAGTCAAGTGGGCCTTAGAAAGCATCACTACGAACAAAGCTAGTGGAGATGATGGACTTCCAGTTGAGCTGTTTCAAGTCCTGAAAGATGATGCTGTGAAGTGCTGCACTCAATATGCCAGCAAATTTGGAAAACTCAGCAGGGGCCACAGGACTGGAAAAGGTCCATTTTCATTCCAACTCCAAAGAAAGGGAATGCCAAAGAATGCTCAAACTACTGCACAATTGCACTCATCTCACATGCTAGTAAAGTAATGCTCAAAATTCTCCAAGCCAGGCTTCAGCAATAAGTGAGCCGTGAACTCCCTGATGTTCAAGCTGGTTTTAGAAAAGGCAGAGGAACCAGAGATCAAATTTTCAACATCCAGTGGATCATGGAAAAATCAAAAACATCTATTTCTGCTTTATTGACTATGCCAAAGCCTTTGACTGTGTGGATCACAATAAATTGTGGAAAATTCTGAAAGAGATGGGAATACCAGACCACCTGACCTGCCTCTTGAGAAATCTGTATGCAGGTCAGGAAGCAACAGTTAGAACTGGACATGGAACAACAGACTGGTTCCAAACAGGAAAAGGAGTACGTCAAGGTTGTATATTGTCACCCTGCTTATTTAACTTACATGCAGAGTACATCACGAGAAACGCTGGACTGGAAGAAACACAACCTGGAATCAAGATTGCTCAGAGAAATATCAATAACCTCAGATATGGAGATGACACCACCCTTATGGCAGAAAGTGAAGAGGAGCTAAAAAACCTCTTGATGAAAGTGAAAGAGGAGAGTGAAAAAGTTGGCTTAAAGCTCAACATTCAGAAAACGAAGATTATGGCATCTGGTCCCATCACTTCATGGGAAATAGATGGGGAAACAGTGGAAACAGTGTCAGATTTTATTTATTTGGGCTCCAAAATCACTGCAGATGGTGACTGCAGCCATGAAATTAAAAGATGCTTACTCCTTGGAAGAAAAGTTATGACCAACCTAGATAGTATATTCAAAAGCAGAGACATTACTTTGCCGACTATGGTCTCTATTCAAGACTATGGTTTTTCCAGTAGTCATGTATGGATGTGAGAGTTGGACTGTGAAGAAGGCTGAGCACCAAAGAATTGATGCTTTTGAATTGTGGTGTTGGAGAAGACTCTTGAGGGTCCCTTGGACTGCAAGGAGATCCAACCAGTCCATTCTGAAGGAGATCAGCCTGGGATTTCTTTGGAAGGAATGATGCTAAAGCTGAAGCTCCAGTACTTTGGTCACCTGTTGCGAAGAGTTGACTCATTGGAAAAGACCCTGATGCTGGGAGGGATTGGGGGCAGGAGGAGAATGGGACGACCCAGGATGAGATGTCTGGATGGCATCACGGACTCGATGGACGTGAGTCTTAATGAACTTCGGGAGATGGTGATGGACAGGGAGGCCTGGCGTGCTGCGATTCATGGGGTCACAAAGAGTCGGAAACGACTGAGCGACTGAAATGAAATGAACTGAACTGAACTGCAATAGAGTTTAAGTAACTTAACCAAAGTCACATAGCTAGTAGGTGGCAAGGGGAGGTTCTTATGCTGGTCTGTGGGCATGAAAGCACGTGCTTATTCCTGCTGCACGCGGTGCTCTGACTCCTGAGGGCACAGGAGGCTAGGGGAACCGTGGCAGGGCTCAGAAACCTGCTTCCTGTCCGAGGTCAGTTGCCACTCAGGCTGTGAGAAACAGCGTTATTTATAAAAGGAAGGATCTCCATCGACCTGTCTCTTCCTTCTTGATTTCTCTAAATCTCAAAGGAAAAACTTCTTCATTTCTTCCAAATGAAGACCTGATGAGAATAGTCATCCAGGTAAACTTCTCACTCTCAGAAACATCTCTAACAGAGGGTCTTCCTGAAAAACTGTGTAATCTTGCCTATCACTGATAGGATATCACCTTCAGTCACCTTTAAATTTCTTCCTTCAGAAAAATGATTTTGACACATCATGTCAATATGACAGTTCTTTCTGTTTGTGTGTTTTTTTTTTAATTTTAACATAGTTCATTGAAGTTTAATTTATATTACAGTGCACTCACTGAGATGCACATTTCAATGCATCTTGATAAATATATACATCCACGTTACCACCTCCCAAATCAAGTTCCCATCACGTCAGAAGTTCGTTCCTGCATCTTCTCAGTCACTCCTGTCTTCACTGTAGTCCCCAGTCAGTTCAGTCACTCAGTCATGTCTGACTCTTTGCGACCCCAAGGACTGCAGCACGCCAGGACTCCCTGTCCAACACCAACTCCCAGAGTTTACTCACACTCATGTCCATTGAGTCGGTGATGCCATCCAGCCATCTCATCCTCTGTCGTCCCCTTCTCCTCCCTGTAGTCCTAAACAGCCACTAATCTGGTTTCTGTCATGGTAGATTATATTGGTCTTTTCTTGAGTTTAATGTGAATAGAATCAGATAGTAATACTTTCTATGCCTGGCTTCTTTCACTCAGGGTGATGGTATTTTGCGATTCCAGTTGTTTTATCATCAGTAACTAATTCATTTGTATCATTGGGTATTATTCACTCAGAGCTGTATCTCTAAGAAATTACAGCACATTGATGTGAAGGATATATTGGGCTTCATAGCACTTACTCTGAAGAGAAAAAATAGTTGCTATAAAATTAAAATATTTTACCTACAGAATCTAGCAAAATAACCACCATGTTTACAATATAGCATCTTATAATCCATTTAATTATTTCATTAAAAATGCATAGTTACCAATAGCTATTACGTTATAGAATTCCATGCACTAATATGCTTCCTGTCATATTCCTACTTTCAACCATTGCTTAGCATGAGTTTCCTTCGCAGTTTTCATTTGGTATTATTAAAATAAAAATGGTTTATCATTTGATATTTACAATGCCATTACAGCATATTCCAAATATAAATTAGGGATTATGAAACATGTAACATTTATTTAAAAGATCAGCTATATAAATACATATTCAGAGATTTAATCATTTGCTTATACTGAAAATTACAATTGAATGAGTTGAGATGTGCCAGATACTATTTGTGGGCACTCAGCGTATTTCATACCAATCTATAAACTCTCTGCTGTATGCAGAGGTGTAAACCTGAGTGCTTCACTTGCAAGTGTGTTTTGCCAGGGAGGTTATAGACAGACACTACCAACTCCGTGGCTTTAAGAAGGTGAAAGAGATTATTCTCAAGTGGCCACTGCAATTAGATGCATGGGTGTCTGCAACTTGCTGACTTGGGATGCTGCCTGTGGATTTTGGATGCCTTGCTGTGAATCATCTACTTTAGCACAAACACGGCTAAGGCTGGTGGAGCAGCTCCCCTACAACCCCCAAGCTTCTGTATTTTTGCACTTTTCACATTTGCCAATGATTTTGTTAGCCTCTCATGTCATGTATTAAAAGTGTTACTGGTAGTAGGAAACATCAAAGTCATGCAATCTTACCATCTAAAGAGGGGAATGAAAGATAATATGCAAAAACTTAGCTGAGAGTCCTAACGCAATGACAACTGAATACCAGGGACAGAGTATTCGTGTCTCTGGAGGAGAGGCTGAAAGAAAAAGTATCCTACCTGTAGCAGAGCAGGAGAGGAAAACGCGGCTGCTCTGGAAGAGGGGACGAACAAACCAGCCAGACTGTCAAGGCTGAGTGTGCTTAGCGTGCTAGGGATAACTGGAAGTCCTACACAAAGGAAGGGTTTTACACTGACTGAAATCTGTTCCTCATTGTCCTGCATCATCTGGGGAGAGGACAGAGGACAAGAGACAGCCTCCTTAATGGTGAGGAAAGAATGACTCAGTCAGCTCCCCCCAGGGAAAGGCATGAAGCACTGATAGGATATCACCTTCAGTCACCTTTAAATTTCTTCCTTCAGAAAAATGATTTTGACACATCATGTCAATATGACAGTTCTTTCTGTTTGTGTGTTTTTTTTTAATTTTAACATAGTTCATTGAAGTTTAATTTATATTACAGTGCACTCACTGAGATGCACATTTTAATGCATCTTGATAAATATATACATCCACGTTACCACCTCCCATGCTTCATGCCTCCAGGCTCATGCCTTACACTGGGTCTGCCAACAAAGTTCATTCAGACTTTTCCATAAGATGTCCCAGAAAAACCCAACCGAACTTCTTGGCCAATCCAATATGACTGGCTAGTAATCAGTCCCATAAGCCACAGAACTTATGGTTTGTGACCTAAAGTTTCAGGAAGACCTAATGGAACTTCTCCTTTTCAAAAGTCAGCTAAATTGAACACCACATTTCTCAAGGAATTTCAAATGTAAAGCAATGTTCAAAGACATTTTCAAAATGTGATGATTTCTATGATGTGTCTACTTAATTTTCCTATTAGCCTTTGAATAGGCAAATGTATCTTAGAGAATGGCAATGCCATGCCATTATGTTCCAGGAAGCATTCCAGTTGCACCCATGTCTTATCTTTGCAAGTGCAAATGGATACAACCTTTGGAACCTGCAATGAAAGTATCTATTTGAAAAATGCTTTATTATCTATACCAAGCAAGAGACACACGACATGTGGTTTTCCTTCTTTTGGTAGCAATTTTGTTGTTGTTGTTGTATTAGTCGCTCAGTCATGTGTGACTATTTGTGACCCCATGGACTGTAGTCCACCAATCTCCTCTGTCCATGGGATTCTCCAGGCAAGAATACTGGAGTGGATTGTCATTCCCTTCTCCAGGGGATCTTGCCAACTCAGGGATCGAACCTGGATCTTCTGCATTGCAGGCAGATTCTTTACCATCTCAGCCACCAGGGAAGCCCTGTAAGTATATGTAATTTCTCAGTCCTCAGGGCTGTGTCATCCCCATCACTGTTAAAGACTAGTCTTAATTATCTTGATCACTTGATATCAGTTTGGACATGATACTATTTTGCCATATTGATCACATGATGATTAGATGTGTTAATCATGAAGTGATGACTCTTTTATTCTATTTCATTACAAAATGGTCTTATAAAAGTGTGAGAATCAAATGAAAACCAAGGGCCAACCAACTTACGGAAGGTTCTATGGATCTAGTTATTTGGAGTATGTTAATATTGTTTCTCTAAAGATAAAAACATACAAGAGAAACGTTTTGCAATTTTCACCTTTTAACTCTATGAAAGAGACACATTTCTCTGTATTGTGAAAGTTATATAAAGTAGCTGTGTGTGTGTGTGTGTGTGTGTGTGTGTGTCAGTGTGTGTGTATGTCTGTGTGTCTGTGTCTGCTCAGTCGTGTCTGACTCTTTGTGACCCCACGGACTATGGCCCACCAGGCTCCTCTGCCCATGGGATTCTCCAGGTAAGAATGCTGGAGTGGGTTGCCATTTCCTACTCCAAGGGACCTTCAATGCACTTCTCTTGCATCTCCTGCAGTGGCAGGGAGATGCTTTACAATTAATGCCACCTGGGAAGACATGCAACATAAGATAGTGTCCTAATTTGAGTTATTTACTGAATAAACTATATGGCTGCTGCAAACTATTCATACCAAGCCTCTTGCATTTTGTAAACCAGGTCAAAGATATTACCAGTATCTGTGGCAGACATGGTGGGTATAAGGAGCCTCTGGCAAGATCTTATAAGACATATATCAAAGTTGGGGAAAGCATGCTTTTATCTTCCAATATATATTCTCCTTTGACAGCAGCTTCTGCCTTAATGATGGGCACTGGTAGGGGCAGAAAGCTTGACCTCAAGTCACTAAGCAACCTTGCGGTCTGACCTCCCTATCACAACATATATATAATCTAATCTATGAAGGCATGAGGTTAAGGTTAAGTACTCTATTACCAAGTATAAGTGCAATATAAAATATTGGACCTAAACTGTTTCAGAAGGCAAATAAAGTCTTGTAAGCAATGGTTCAGACTCCTGTAGTCTCTGCTATTTTTCAGTGACCACATCTCCCACATCTACCTCAACCCAAACCTGTGGCTTACTGTGGAATTCTCTATGACCAGTCAGACTGGAAACGCAAACTGACATTTTGTCCATGATCATTGCACAATAGTATGCTGACACAGTCTAAAATAACACAGGTTGGTCACATAACTGCTCAAAGGAATATTCCTGAATGACAGTGGGTAATGATGAAACTCCCAGTTGAGAGATTTGGGCAATTAATCTGTCTACAAGAAGAGATTACTAAAGTGTTGGAGTTCCATTAACATTAATATATGGAGAGTGGCTCAGCTGATGGTAACAGATTTGGAAGGAACATCACTAGAGGAATGAACACAAGGCAAATGAACAGATGCTCAGTGTAAGAACTGAATGTACAAACCTTATATTGCCATGAGCTGGATCATCAAAGTGAATCTTGTACAAATCAAGCTCTTAGTGATCAGGTGGATGGAAGTGATCCATTCAGTGAAGGTTTATCTCCCTCCTTTTCCAACTGGCCTAGTTTTCAGTGAAGGGATGCATGAAAAACATAGCCCTGGCAGCAGAGGGAAAATGATAGCACAGTCTTTGCCTTAACAAGGTTGATTTGGCTGACATTCCTACTGCATATGCAATATGTCAACAACAGAGACTTCTGCTGATTTCTTGCTATGGTATCATCCTTTGGAGGGAAAGAGCAGCCGACTGGCTGCAAATTAAGATTGATTACTTGGAATTCTTCCATCATGGATGGAGCAGTAATTTGTCCATAGTAAAATAGACACATCCTTAGCGTGTAACTATTTATACATCTTCTACCTCTATGATTTCCGCCAACAGCACCACTCATATATTTATTAAATACCCTATTCATCATCATGAAACTTTAATCAGCATTGCTTACGATCAAAGAATTTATTTTTTATTATTTTATTTCTTGTGGCTAAAACTTTTAAGAACTTTTAGGATAAAATAATTGTGGAAACCTGGACTGCCCTGCTGGTCCAGTGGTTAAGAATCCACTTGCCAGTACAGGGGACATGTGTTCAGTCCCTGGTTTTGGAAGATTCCACATGCCATAGGGCAGCTAAGCCCGTGTGCCACAACCACTGAAGCCCCTGGACTATAAAGCCTGTACCCTGCAAGAAGAGAAGTCACCACAATGAGAAGGCTGGGCACCCCAGCTAGACAGTAGTCATTGCTACTCTCTAAATAAATAAATTAAATTTAAAAATAAACAGATAAAATAAAATAATTGTAGAAATGGCCTTAAGTCCCAAGAGTCAAAGTTTCAAGTTTTCTCTATCAGGAAAAAAAAAAAAAAAAAAACCCTGAATAAAACAATGGAATGGGAGTCCTTTGATTACAGTAATAATGAACTAGCCAACTGAAATAAATTGTATTCAAAACAAAATAAGAAATTTGAATGATATAGCTAAAATAGATTCCTGAAAGAATCAAAATACAAATAGTTTCTCCGACATAAATCACAGCAGGATTGTCTATGATCCATCTCCCAGAATTCTGGAAATAAAAGCAAAAATAAATAAATGGGACCTAATTAAAATTAAAAGCTTCTGCACAACAAAGGAAAATATAAGCAAGGTGAAAAGACAGCCTTCTGAATGGGAGAAAATAATAGCAAATGAAGAAACTGACAAACAACTAATCTCAAAAATATACAATCAACTTATGCAGCTCAAGTCCAGAAAAATAAATGACCCAATCAAAAAATGGGCCAAAGAACTAAATAGACATTTCTCCAAAGAAGACATACAGATGGCTAACAAACACATGAAAAGATGCTCAACATCACTCATTATTAGAGAAATGCAAATCAAGACCACAACGAGGTACCACTTCACACCAGTCAGAATGGCTGCGATCCAAAAGTCTGCAAGCAATAAATGCTGGAGAGGGTGTGGAGAAGAGGGAACCCTCCTACACTGTTGGTGGGAATGCAAACTAGTACAGCCACTATGGAGAACAGTGTGGAGATTCCTTAAAAATTTGCAAATAGAACTGCCATATGACCCAGCAATCCCACTGCTGGGCATACACACTGAGGAAACCAGAATTGAAAGAGACACATGTACCCCAATGTTCATCGCAGCACTGTTTATAATAGCCAGGACATGGAAACAACCTAGATGTCCATCAGCAGATGAATGGATAAGAAAGCTGTGGTACATATACACAATGGAGTATTACTCAGCCATTAAAAAGAATACATTTGAATCAGTTCTAATGAGATGGATGAAACTGGAGCCAATTATACAGAGTGAAGTAAGCTAGAAAGAAAAACACCAATACAGTATACTAACACATATATATGGAATTTAGAAAGATGGCAATGATGACCCTGTATGCGAGACAGCAAAAGAGACACAGATGTGTAGAGCAGACTTTTGGACTCTGAGGGAGAGGGAGAGGGTGGGATGATTTGTGAGAATGGCATTGAAACATGTATACTATCATGTAAGAAACGAATCGCCAGTCTATGTTCGATGCAGGATACAGGATGCTTGGGGCTGGTGCACAGGGATGATCCAGAGAGATGATATGGGGTGGGAGGTGGGTTCAAGTTTGGGAACTCATGTACACCCGTGGTGGATTCATGTCAATGTATGGCAAAACCAATACAGTATTGTAAAGTAAAATAAAGCAAAAATAAAAATTAAAAAAAAAAAAAGGAATTACGAGGCTAAGATGGGGAATACAGTGGATATCATTGAGATGAGCCAAGCCTTTGGGACCATTCTGCCCAGTATGAAAGTAAGAAAAGCAACTGAGAAAATGAACAGGATACCTTCAATCTTCTGAAACTAGCAGGATGGGAGCTGGGCTACAGAGGGTGCTAACTTTGCAGCACTGTAACCAACCTTTATTTAATTACGAGGCTTTAAAGTGCTGTATGCTGAGGGTAATTAGAGATGAAAGCAAATAAGCCCTTACATAGATTCTCTGAGTTATATCAGTGACCCCCAAAAACTCATGTCCTGACATTGGGTTAGATTAATCATGTATTTCTAATGTCCTCAGGTGCCTGAAAGAGGTTAACAAATTCTCTCTGGAAGAATATGACCTCACCCAACACTTTTTGATAATTATTTAAAAAATAATATTTCAACTAAAATGTTTAGGACATAATCAATGATATCTAGGGTCGTAAGAAAACACAACATCTAAATGAAGACCAAAAATACAAAATATTAAGCAAAAATAGGTTCTTAGTCACTCCTGATGGTAGAATCAATAGATATGGATTATAAAATAACTGTATTTGCTGTGGATATGGAAGGGAAGCATAAGCATTTCAGCAAAGACACTGCTAATTTATGTCTTAAATCCCAAAGATCTAGATATGTTTCCACCAGGAATAACAACAATGCTTGCCCTGAATCACAAGTTGAGGCTGCCATATTGTAGCTTAAGGTTCATCAGTCAGCAACAAATGGGAATCAAAGTTGATTGATCCTGTTTATCAAAGGGAAAATGGAATTGCTACTATAAAACTAGCTCAAGAAGAAGACTGTCTGGAATTCAGGTAGTTCTCTGGTAGTATTGTTAGTGGATGTGCCTGTTCAATACTACAAGTTAATGAAAGACCACAGCACCCTCAAATAAGTAAGATCATTAATGACTCAATTTTTAATAATTATTAGGCTCAATCTATGAAACTAAGAACCATAATTTGATGAGACTCTAGCTGAAATTGGTACTAGAAAAAAGAACTTATAAATATCAGCTACAGCTTTGTAACAATCAGTATAAATGTTTGCAGAATATCATCCTCATATATTAATATTGTACATAAGATGAATTAGTGATGGTACTCCTTAAGATATATGTTATCTAAAGGGAATGATGGTTGGGCTAGCAGATAAAAACACATCACAGCAAACACAGAGACATATAAAAAGGTTTGGTCTCTTATTTTAGAGTTCATATTGGGTACATCTTCCTGACACCGCATTTGGCAAATATGACATTAACGCCAATGGCTGGCAGTTTAACTAAGAGTAGAAGATGTACATAAAACTAATTGTCCAAGAGGATGGACTTACCAGGTACAGTTTGTTGATTTTCAGAAATATTCTCACTCTTGAATTCACTCACTGAATTTCTTGGATTCTTTTCAGAACAGGGCTCAGGTTATATTCTTCCATGGAGAGACACTGTGTAAGATGTGGGAGGCAAAATGAAAGATCATCGTGATGTGGTGGTGACTACCGGGGGTGGACACATAGTTTTGCTCGTGACTTGGAGTCTTATCTTTTGACAAGTACTAACTACAGTGCTGAGCAAGTCGGATCATTCATAGTTGAGATCAGCAGCTTTAGGAATCAAGCACACCATCCTGAATCCACTTTATAAGGTTAGGATATTTGCAATCAAGTTTAGTTATTTGCTATTGTGAGAACAGAATTTTCATATCTATGTAAATGTGGCTGACACTGGGATTAAAAAATTACCCTGTGAAGGTATCAGGATTTAAACACTAAAACCAAGTTATATATATAAAATCATCAGTTCAGTTCGGTTCAGTCGCTCAGTCGTGTCTGACTCTTTGTGACCCCATGAATCGCAGCACACCAGGCCCCCCTGTCCATCACCATCTCCCGGAGTTCACTCAGACTCACATCCATTGAATCCGTGATGCCATCCAGCCATCTCATCCTCGGTCGTCCCCTTCTTCTCCTGCCCCCAATCCCTCCCAGCATCAGAGTCTTTTCCAATGAGTCAACTTCTCGCATGAGGTGGCCAAAGTACTGGAGTTTCAGCTTTAGCATCATTCCTTCCAAAGAAATCCCAGGGCTGATCTCCTTCAGAATGGACTGGTTGGATCTCCTTGCAGTCCAAGGGACTCTCAAGAGTCTTCTCCAACACCACAGGTCAAACGCATCAATTCTTCGGCACTCAGCCTTCTTCACAATCCAACTCTCACATCCATACATGACCACAGGAAAAACCATAGCCTTGACTAGACGGACCTTAGTCAGCAAAGTAATGTCTCTGCTTTTGAATATACTACCTAGGTTGGTCATAACTTTCCTTCCAAGGAGAAAGTGTCTTTTAATTTCATGGCTGCAGTCACCATCTGCAGTGATTTTGGAGCCCAAAAAGATAAAGTCTGACACTGTTTCCACTGTTTCCCCATCTATTTCCCATGAAGTGATGGGACTGGATGCCATGATCTTCATCAGGGATATATAAATGTAAAATTATATATATTGTTGTTTAGCAGTAAAGTTGTGTCTAACCATTGTGACCCTATGGACTGCAGCTTGTCAGGCTCCTTTGTCCATGGAATTTCCCAGGGAATAATACAGATTAGGTTGCCATTTCCTTCTCCAGGGGGTCTTCCTGACCCAAGTATCAAACCTACAATGGTGTGTGTGTGTGTATACACACACAGTATCTTTTCTCTTATGGCTTCCTTTCTGAAAAATCTGAATATTTATAGTAGCAATATGCTTTAATGGAACAGCAGTGTCTAACAGAGTTAGCAGTTTAAAATAGGCACAGAAACTCTCTGAATTTCAGGACTGAATTCCACCAAACATTTAAAGAATTAATGCCAATCCTTTCTAACTCTTTTAAAAACAGAATAAGAGAGAACATTCCTACATTTATTTTATGAGGCTAGCATTACCTTGACACTAAAGCTAGATGAGGACACAAAAAAGCAGAAAACTAAAGGCCAATCAATATCAACATAGATGCAAAATCTCCCAAAGTACTAGCAAATAGAAATCAAAAGGACAACAAAAGGACCATACACCAAGATCAACTGGGATTTGTACCTGAAATATCAGGATGATTCAACACATGCAAATCAGTATATGTGATAATCACATTAATAGAAAACAAGATAAAAAGCAATGATCATCTCAATAGATGCAGAAGAAAACATTTGACATCATAAAAACTCTCAACAAATTGAGAATATTTATACTTTCAACATAAAGTTTCTTCTAAAGAGTGAATTCCATGAATCAAATCTCCTTTTTAGAAGCATTCAAGATAGCACTAGCCTTAATTCAGAATTCCTGTTATGTTGTCATGGTGGTGGTTTGTGGGTGTGGGTGTGTTTGTGAAAAAGGGAGAGAAAGGTAAAGTGTGTCTCCTTTACAGACAATAAACACAGAGAAACGGGGACTCAACTATCTGTTGATCTGTTAATTTTCCCCCACCTCCTGTAATATTGTCAGTTTTATAATAAAGTTCTCAAATACTTCTTCAGTGGAGGAAGAAAATAACCATCCCTTAATCCGCCTGCAATTCAGGAGAGCCGGGTTTGATTCCTGGGTTGGGAAGATCCACTGGAGAAGGGCTAGGACACCCACTCCAGTATTCTTGGACTTCCCTGGTAGCTCAGCTGGTAAAGAATCTACCTGCAATGTGGGAGACCTGGCTTTGATCTCTGGGTTGGGAAGATGGCCTGGAGAAGGGAAAGGCCACTCCAGTATTCTTGCCTGGAGAATTCCATGGACTGTATAGTCCATGAGGTTGCAAAGAGTCAAACATGCCTGATCAACTTTCACTTTAGTTATAATCATCATTTCATTCAAATGGAAAGATAATATATTTACTAGAAAGAAACCAAGAGTGAGACAAAAATTAGTGAAAACATTTAACCTGAATTTCTGTGCTGGACTCAAAAGTATAGAATTAGAGTTTAGAAGAAAATGTTTAAAAAAAAAGTGTAATCCCAAACAAGATACTTTTTAGAGTTGGTGAATGTTTAAAAATTAATTATTTATATTTTAAGTACAATTGTAAAATATTTATTGAACAGAATGTTGGGTTTATTATATTCTTTGTCATAGAAATAGTTATATTCAAAATATCACTGAGACCAAATTCCTTCTATAAATTAATATCTATCTGCATTTTAAATTGAAAGTGCATAATTTTTTTATTATATAAGCTTTAAAATACCATAAATAAAATTATTCTGTACTATATTTCCATATATTAAAATTTATAATCTTATCTGATCTAATATTTAATACTCTTATGACTAGCATTTTCTGAAAATTTTATTTCTAAATTCTGTCTTATTATGTATTTCTTACAAAATTGCCTGCAATAGTCTTCAAAGTTGTATTTTAGTATTTAACATTTTGAATAGATTACACCTTCATTTATGCTTTGTTGTAGATCATAATTTTTCTAAGCTCTCTACAGCTTACCTGGTAAATTCAAGAGGGAATTCTTAATTATATGTTTGGTTTTCAAATGTATAAATATTTTCCTAAATATTTTCACAAGTATTATAGTTTTTGACAAATAATATTTAAATTAAAGAAATTTACTAAATTAGATGACTATAGCTTTGCCAAATCTAGATGCTATGAAAAGTTTAGGACTCAAGGTAATTCTATTATACTATAAAATATAATTTCATTCAATTACAAGTAGGAGCTCCTTTGAAAAAGGCTTCCACATTTAAAAGTCGATTTTCATACACAATTTAAAACTCATCATTTAAAATTTTTAGTTTGTCCTTGACAGTAAAGTGATATATTTTAAAGTTCTACTACTCCAAATGGTTTATTTCAAAAAGAGCATCTCAATTCACTCTTAAAATATTAAAATTATTGGAGGTATCATATTAACTAATTAAAGAATTTACAAAAGTCATGAGCAAACAAGACAAGCAAAATCAAAGAACTCATTAAAATAAAAATTAAAACAATTGTAAGACACCTATATTGATTTGTAAATTCTTACATGTTAAAATTTCAACCGATAATAGGCAGGACAGATTAAAGCAGATGCTGAAACATCATTGTGTTTTCAATAGCACCTTCCTCACTAAAGTTAGTTACAGTAAACTGTACAGAGAAAACCTACTTAAGCATTTTGAAACTGAATTTTGATTCAGTTGACTAAATAGCATATAGCTTATTTGGAAATATTTGAGAATTATGTCTGCAACAGCGACAATTCCAAGTACATTTCATTTCTGCTTTCCCTGTGCCCTTTTGCAGAAAATCAATTGACCATGTATATGGCAGTATCCTTATACTTTGTAACAGACAGTTCTTGCATGTATTGTTGCAGGATTTACATCTATATATTTAATTGTTTGTGTTGTAGTTGTGAATGGTACTCTTAAAACTTCCAAGATTTCATTTCTAAAATGTAGAAATATTATTGCTTTTTGTATATTTAACTTGTGTTCTGGAGCCCTTGTTAAACTCATTTATTTGTTGTAATAGCTTCTTAGCTGATTGTGTGGGGTTTTATATGTTGATAATGATGTCTGAGAATAGGATTTTTAAGACTCTTCTAATCTGTATGTCTTTTTTTTTTTCTTGCTTAATGAAGATTTTCAATAATAAGATTTTAAAATTAAGTGAGGATAATTTTTTTCTGTAATGTTATATATCATGGAAAACTCTCTTTGTGTTACCACTTCAAAATAAACAGTCTTATCATTACTATTTCTGGAGAGGGAAATGGTAAATCACTTCACTATTCTTGCCTGGAGGATCCCATAGACAGAGGAGCCTGGCAGGGGTCGTAAGAGTCAGACACGACTCAGTGACTAATCCACCACCACCACATCTTTATTGTTTAACTTTTTAACCAGTTTTAAGGGGCATTCATAAAATGCCTGACATCCCACCATTTGGGGGCTCTAGATTAGCTGTTCCCCCACCCCTGCCTCCATTCTGAACTTCCTCTGGTCATGTGCTTCCTCATAGGACCACATGTCTAGGGGGACAATTGGAAATGACCACCCAAATACCACTCCTCAGCGATGTGAATGTCTTAAAGTGGTTCTTGTGATTGTATTGGGCAGATAGTGATAAGTAATGGGTACGTGGGGCTTCCTGGATGGCTCAGTGATAAAGAATCTGCCTGTGATGCAGAAGACACAGGAGATGCAGTGGGTTGGATCCCTGGGTCAGGAAGACCCCCTGGAGGAGGGCATGGCAACCCATTCCAGTATTCTTGCCTTGGAGAATCTCATGGACAGAGGAGCCTGGCAGGCTGCAGTCCATAAGGTCGCACACAGTTAGACATGACTATGACCAACCTAGACAGAATATTCAAAAGCAGAGACATTACTTTGCCAACTAAGGTCCATCTAGTCAAGGCTATGGTTTTTCCTGTGGTCATGTATGGATGTGAGAGTTGGACTGTGAAGAAGGCTGAGTGCCGAAGAATTGATGCGTTTGAACTGTGGTGTTGGAGAAGACTCTTGAGAGTCCCTTGGACTGCAAGGAGATCCAACCAGTCCATTCTGAAGGAGATCAGCCCTGGGATTTCTTTGGAAGGAATGATGCTGAAGCTGAAACTCCAGTACTTTGGCCACCTCATGAGAAGAGTTAACTCATTGGAAAAGACTCTGATGTTGGGAAGGATTGGGGGCAGGAGGAGAAGGGGACGACAGAGGATGAGACGGTTGGATGGCATCACTGACTCAATGGACGTGAGTCTGGGTGAACTCCGGGAGATGGTGATGGACCGGGAGGGCTGGCATGCTGAGATTCATGGGGTTGCAAAGAATCGGACACGACTGAGCGACTGAACTGAACTGAAGCGACTGAGCATGCCCATTGGGTACATGATCATAAAATCAGTTTCATGTTATTGCTTATCATATTCTCTCAAGAAAGTTTATTATAGTCAGTGTTTGTGTTATTTTTTCCTTTCTATGTGTATGTGTGTATGTCTCTGTTCTCAGTGATTGACTGACTGTAAACTCATTGAGAAGAGAATCGTGAATGACTCATTTAGGTGTCATCTAAAGCATATAGCAGGTAAATGCTCATTGAATATATCTGTTCTTCCCGTGAAAGCTAGGAAACGTGAAAGCCAAAGAGCTAAAATATAGTACATGTTATATGAAATTGAGAGCTTCATTTATCTTAAGACATACTCTTTTGTCATTGATGCCAGATAGTGAAAAGCAAGCTATAGCCTCTCCACACCTGATGATAGTTTTATTCATAACTAATATGAACTTAATAAGCATTCCTTCATTCCTTGTTTTAGAAATCCAGCATGTGTTAACATGTTTTCTTGTGATGAACTGGTTTGTATTCTTTAAGCCTCCAAATTAAGTGCATTTTAAGATGTAGATAGTGACATGGAAACACATATAAGAATATAATTGATAGTAAAATAACACAGTTGTGTCAGTTTGCATTTAAATTTCTGCTATTATGAGCTATGGTGCTTCCTGAAATTGTAAAATAACAGTTGGCTTATAATTTCCGTAGACAGTAACTTTAGCTGCCCTTGAGTATTCATTATAGATACACAACTATTTATTCAAAGGATATGGCGTTTACCTAAAAGTGTGGCATCTTGACAAGTGTAACTGACAACAAATAAGTATTTATTAGAAAACTAGCCACCAGATCCACATGCTTTACTCTGTTAGGACAAATTTATAGCACTTCAGTTTGCTTAAGAGTCAAGGACATTAAAAGTGTCTTTGTATTACCATACACAGCATGTTGAGAATTGTTAAATCAACCATCCCTGACCCTCTCCCTGACAATAATATATTTTTTATACACCAATATTTTGAAAATGGTGGATTTTGTTTTATATCAATATCAATAGTCTATCTTAGCTCCAAATATAATTAGGGTTATAAAAAGTGCTAATTGACATATACTCATGCCAAGAAATGATCACTTGGGCTTGGTGGTTATATTTGTTTTGAAGTTCCCATGACTTGATAACCTTCAAGACCTTAAAACATTATTTCTGGTGCTCACTTAGAAGAATAATGATTTTAAAATGTTTTGTCATGTTAATATACAAATTAATGAATCAGAAACATTTTAATGAAAGCACTTAAGCTACTTTTAGTTGATTATTTCTTTGTGGATTTTCCATTTACATTTTGCCTTTAAACTATAGAAAAAGTATTATAGCAAATAATGGTTTTAAATTTTATATCCTATTTGGTTTATGTATAATATGCAAGGAAACTACAGATTATGTAATGGTCTTGATTTCAGAAATGGATAAAGTTAAATATTTTAAGATGTTAAAATATACATTTCTAGATATTTTAGAAGAGAAAAATAAGTACTATAAAAATAGAGATTTGCTAAAAGAAAAAAAACCTCCCCAGAGAAAGAATAGTCTTCAAAAATATGATTGTATTAAGGCTATCCTTCTAATCAAAGAGGAATGAAATACATACTAAGCCCAAATAAGGAACGTGCATGAAATTAATTAGAAAGTTGCTTAGAAAAACCTCAAGTGACACTAAGTCCTAATTTCTTTTCCAAGGACTGCCTGAGTGGGACCTGCAGCCTGGGCTAACTTCAATATACACCTTATATCCATTGCTAATTGAAAGAGGAGGCACCTCTTGATCCAAACAGGGCCAGTGAGTGACTTTCTCAATGGGATTTTTAAATGGGGTCAGTTCTTGGCAAATATTAGGTTATTAAGTTGACCTGAAGCAATGGGAGTCCTCTGGGACTGTGATTTCGCATGAATAACCAAAACAGAGGAACTGCAGAGAAAGACGGGAAGACTCCTAACACTGCTGGAATAATAAGAGAGTTGTGGTCCCAGACAGATTGTTACGGTCTGAGGCATTGTTCATTCGATTTAAATTTTATGAAATGGTTTTAAATATTCCTAAGAAGCATACTTTTTTTTTTCCCAATTTAAACTTGTACAAGTGGCTTCTATTCCCTGAAAACAAGGATTTGATTAAGACTTTTCTTCATTCTGTTTAATTATCTTCCTATCATAGATTCAGCATATACTTGATTTTGGCCTATATCTTATAAATACATTTTAACTGAGATAGTGTTGTAATTGATAAGAAAATTAATATAATGTATAATAAGAGAAATACTAATTATTAGAAATACTATTTTGCAGAGCTGGGGCCAGCAGAGAACTACGCACGATGCTGTGGAGAGTGCTGGGTGAGCTGCAGAATCTCTGGGGGTCACAACCTCGGTGCAGAACCCACTGCTAATTCAACCAGAAGCAGGAGGCATCATGCCCACAATTGCACTCATCTCACACACTAGCAAAGTAATGCTGAAAATTCTCCAAGCCAAGCTTCAATAGTACATGAAACTTGAACTTCCAGATGTTCAAGCTGGATTTAAAAAAGGCATAGGAACCAAAGATCAAATCGCCAACATCCATTGGATCATTGAAAAAGCAAGAGAGTTCCAGAAAAACATCTACTACTGCTTTATTGACTATGCGAAAAGCTTTTACTGTGTGGATCACAACAATCTGTGGAAAATTCTTAAAGAAATGGGAATACCAGACCACCTGACCTGCCTCCTGAGAAGTCTGTATGCAGGTCAAGAAGCAACAGTTAGAACCAGACATGGAACAGCAGGTTCCAAATCAGGAAAGGAGTACATCAAGGCTATATATTGTCACCCTGCTTATTTAACTTGTATGCAAAGTACATCATGCGAAATGTTAGGCTGAATGAAGCACAAGCTGGAATCAAGATTTCTGGGAGAAATATTTCTCAGATATCTCTGATATGCAGATGACACCGCCCTTATGGCAGAAAGCGAAGAAGAACTAAAGGGCCTCTTGATGAAAGTGAAAGAGGAGAGTGAAAAAGTTGGCTTAAAACTCAACATTCAGAAAACAAAGATCATGGCATCCAGTCCTATCACTTCATGGCAAATAGATGGGGAAACAATGGAAACAGTGACAGACTTTCTTTTCTTGGACTCCAGAATCACTGCAGATGGCGATTGCAGGCATGAAATTAAAAGACGCTTTTTCCTTGAAAGAAAAGTTATGACCAACCTAGACAGCATATTAGAAAGCAGAGACATTACTTTGCCAACAAAGGTCCATCTAGTCAAGTCTATGGTTTTTCCAGTAGTCATGTATGGATGTGAGAGTTGGACTATAAAGAAAGCTGAGCACAGAAGAATTGATGCTTTTGAACTGTGGTGTTGGAGAAGACTCTTGAGAGTCCCTTGGACTGCAAGGAGATCAAACCAGTCAATCCTAAGAGAAATCAGTCCTGAATATTCATTGGAATGACTGATGCTATAGCTGAAACTCTAATACTTTGGCCACCCAGCAGAGCGTGGGTCAACAGTGGCCTGCTGCAGGATCAGAGGCACTGATTACAACAGTCCTGGAAGCCATGGCTTGCTGGCCTAAGTCCTTTTGAAGAAGGTCACCAATACCACTTTACCCTTACCATACCCTTTTCCTGAGGCCAAACTATAGGGAGGGAGCACAGCCCCACCCATCAGCTGAAAGTTGGATTAAAGATTTACTGAGCATGGCCCCGCCCACCAGAGCAAAACCTAGTTTTTCCAAAAGCCAGTCCTTTGCTTCTGAAAGCTTCCACAAGTCTCATCCTTATCCATCAGAGGGCAGAAGGAATGAAAACCACAGTCACAGAAAACCAACCAAACTGATCAGATGGATTAGAGCCTTGTCTAACTCAATGAAATTATAAGTCATGTCCTGTAGGGACACACAAGATGGATGGCTCATGGTGAAGAGTTCTAACAAAACATGGTCCCCTGTAGAAGGGAATGGCAAACCACTTTAGCATTCTTACCTTGAGAACCTCATGAAAAGGCAAAATGATATGACACTGAAAGATGAACTCCTCAGGTCGATGGGTGCCCAATATGCTGCTGGAGAACAATGGAGAAATAGCTCCAGAAGGAATGAAGAGGCTGAGCCCAAGTGGAAAGAACATCTAGTTGTGGATGTGTCTGATGCTGAAGCAAAGTCTAATGCTGTAAAGAACAGTATTGCATGTGAACCTAGAATGTTAGGTCCTTGATTCAGGGTAAATTGGAAGTGTTCAAATAGGAGATGGCAAGAGTGAACATTGACATTTTAGGAATCAGTGAACTAAAATAGATGAGATGGGTGAATTTAATTCGTATGACCATTATATCTACTACTGTGGACAAGAATCCCTTAGAAGAAATGGAGTAGCCCTCATAGTCAACAAAAGAGTCAAAAAATGCAGTACTTGGGTGCCATCCCCCAAATGACAGAATGATCTCTGTTTGTTTCCAGGGCAAACCATTCAACATCACAGAAATCCAAGTCTGTGTCCCAACCAGTAACACTGAAGAAGCTGAAAATGAAGTCCTATGAAGACCTACAAGACATTCTAGAATTAATACCAAAAAAGGATGCCCTTTTCATCATAGGGGACTGGAATGCAAAACTAGAAAGTCAAGAGAACCTGGAGTAACAGGCAAGTTTGGCCTTGGAGAACAAAATGAAGCAAGACAAAGGCTAGCAAGGTCAGAGCAAACACCCTCTTCCAACAACACAAGCAATGACTCTACACGTGGACATCACCAGATGGTGAATACCGAAATCAGATTGATTGTATAATTTGCAACTGAAGCTCTATACAATCAGCAAAAACAAAACTAGGAGCTGACTGTGGCTCAGATCAGAAACTCCATATTGCAAAATTCAGACTTAAATTGAGAAAAGTAGGAAAAGTCACTAGGCCACTAAGGTATGACCTAAATAAAAACCCTTACAACTATACAGTGAAAGTGACAAATAGATTCCAGTGATTAGATCTGATAGATACAGTGCCTGAAGAACTATGGACAGAGGTTTGTACATGAGGCCATTTCCAAGAAAAAGAAAGGCAAAAAGGAAAAATGGTTTTCTGTGGAGACCTTACAAATAGCTGGGAAAAGAAAAGAAGTGAAAGGCAAAGAAAAAAAGGAAAGATATATTCATCTGAATGGAGAGATAAGAAAATAAGGAAGCCTTCCTCAGTGATCAATGCAAAGAAATAGATGAAAAAAATAGAATGGGAAAGACTAGAGATTTTTCAAGAAAATTAGAGGTACTAAGGGAATATTTCATGCAAAGATGGGCACAATAAAGGCCAGAAATGCTATCAACCTAACAGAAGCAGAAGATATTAAGATGAGTTGGCAAGAATACACAGAAGAACTATACAAAAAAGATCTTGACCCAGATAACCACGATGGTGTGATCACCCACCTAGAGCCAGACATCTTGGAGTGCGAAGGGGCCTTAGAAAGCATTACTACAAAATTAGTGGAAGTGACAGAATTACAGATAAGCTATGTCAAATCCTAAAAGATGATGCTGTGAAATTTGGAAAACTCAGCAGTGGCCACAGGACTGGAAAATGTCAGTTTCATTCCAATCCCAAAGAAAGGCAATGCCAAAGAATGTTCAAAGTACTGCATAATTGCACTCTTCTCACACACTGACAAAGAAATACTCAAAATTCTCCAAGCTACTCTTCAATACTACTTGAACCAAGAATTTTGAGGTGTTCAAGCTGGATTTAGAAAAGGCAGAGAAACCAAAGATCAAATTGCCAACATCCATTTTATCACAGAAAAAGAAAGAGAATTCCAAAAAAAAATCTACTTCTATTTCATTGATTGCACTAAAGAGACTGATTGTGTAGATCACAACAAACTGTTGAAAATTCTTTAAAAAATGGGAATACCAGATCACCTTACCTGCCTCCTCAGAAATCTGTATGCAGGTCAAGAAGCAACAGTTAGAACTGGACATGGAACAATAGACTGGTTCCAGATTGGGAAAGGAGTACGTCACGGTTGTATTGTCACACTGCTCTTTTAACTTCTATGCAGAGTACATCATGTGAAATGCCCGGCTGAATGAAATGCAAGCTGGAATCAAAATTGCTGGAAGAAATATAAATAACCTCAGATATGCAGATGACACCAGCCTTATGGCAGAAAGCAAAGAAGAACTAAAGAGCCTCTTGATAAAGGTGAAAGAGGAGAGTGAAAAAGATGATTTAAACTCAATATTCGAAAAACAAATATCATGGCATCTGGTCCTATCATTTCATGGCAAATAGATGGGGGAAAAAATGGGAAGAATGACAGAATTTATTTTCTTGGACTCCAAAATCACTGCAGATGGTGACTGCACCCATGAAATTAAAAGGTGCTTGCTCCTTGGAAGAAAAGCTATGACAAATCTAGACAGAATATTTAAAAGTAGAGATATTACTTTACTGACAAAGGTCCGTATATTCAAAGCTATGATTTTTCCAGTAGCCATATATGGATGTGAGAGTTGGACCATAAAGAAAGCTGAGCATCAAAGAACAGATGCTTTTGAACTGTGATATTGGAGATTCCTTGGACAGCAAGGAGATTCAACCAGTCAATTCTAAAGGAAATTAATCCTGAATATTCATTGGAAGAACTAATGCTGAAGCTGAAGGTGCAATACTTTGGCCACCTGATGTGAAGAACTGACTCATTAGAAAAGATGCTGATACTTGAAAGCTTGAAGGCAGAAGGAGAAGGGGATGGCAGAGGATGAGATTGTTGGATATCATCACTGACTCTATGGACATGAGATCCTGAAGCTCAGGGAGATCCTGAAGGACAGAGAAACCTGGCGTGCTGCAGTCCGTGTTGTCGCAAAGAGTTGGACACAGCTGAGTGACTGAAGAGCAACAGCAACAACATAAAAACTAAAAAAAGAAAAAAAAATGCTTAAAACATTGTAGCAGATCATACAGGCAGGTGGCAAAACAATTGAAATTAAACCTGAAATAGTAGGAATATCAGGAAACTTCAGTTTAACTCCAAGTTTTGCAGAAAATTACCTAGAAAAATTTACTTTATATACAAAACAATGAATTGAACATGTAAACTCTTGTGAGTATCCTTTAGTTATATAATCAGTCTGATTTATAGACAAGTGCTATCATTTACTTTATTTCTTTTCATTTGCATCCTATGTCCAATACTTTGGCCATTTGATGTGAAGGGCTGACTCACTGAAAAAGACCCTGACACTAGGAAACGTGGAGAGCAGGAGGAGAAGGGGACAACAGAGGATGTATGGTGACATGGCATCATCAACTCAATGGACATGAATTTGAGCAAACTCCAGGAGAGAGGGAAGGACAGGGAAGCCTGGAGTGCTATAGTCCATAGGGTCACAACGATTCAGATGTAACTTAGTGACTGAACGACAACAATGTAGAATTATTGGGGATAACTGGTAAATGTATAAAAACTGGCTCTCTCTAAAAAAATGTGTGCATATACATACATTTTCAGTGTAAGTTATGTTACTATAAAGCATTTTAAGACATAGTTCAAATAATAGAATAACATGCAATATTCTTCATTATCACATTCCTATAGCCAATCAGTTCTCACAGAATGCTTTTGTTGGTTTGGCTGAATGTCTGTATCAGCAATCCACTGCTATAGTTGCATCTGATGAATAACTGTCATTGCAAAATGAAAGTTCTTTGATCTTTTCATTTAAATTAATGAGTGAGAAAAAAGAGAAACAGTGAAGATATATGTTGAAAATAAGCCTTCAACAATGACATGAGTAGCTTCTTATCTGAAATGGAAAGAATGTTTCCTCAAAGTCTTAGCTGTTCCCCATGCAGTGGCTATAGACACAGCAGACTTTTATACCTACACTATATTATTAATATTTTCTACACCATTTTCTGAAGTTTAGACAATTTCTGTTTTGTTTTGTTGAAACAATAACTCAAAGCCTGATGTGCAGAGCTTTCTGACTGCTGTGATATGAATATTCCCATTATCTGACTCAAGCTGTGCAGCGTTATTGAAGGCAATGTTGAGAAGAGACTCACAGAACCACAGCATTGCATGGTGTCCTCACACTAGACATAAATAATCTCATAACATATAGCAGCAAACTGATTATGAAACAATGAGTTTTGGGTATTTACTACTACTTTTTAAAATATAATTTAATTATAATTTTACATATTTTGATTTTTAAATAATCTCAGTATTGAACAAGTTATGCACAAAAATCCCTGATGTAACAATGGGCTCCCATGACTCATTAGGAGCTGGCTCCTACACACCTCTAGAACTCATGTATTATAACTAATAATAATAAAGTCAGACACAGATATTCTATACCTCACGTGATATGGAAAGGGTGGATAATCAGGATATTTAATTGGTGTGGGTTTGGTACCAGCCTACATACATATAATAGCACTGCCATCTAACCAGCCAGCTACCAGCTCTGGATTAAAGTGCTCACAGGAGGCGGGGATTTATCTGTGTAATGAATGGGGTCTAGGGTTTGGGAGCAACTTGAACATAGCAACAACTCGTAGCCAGGGATAAGAAGGCATTGTAAGCTGAGACAAGTGGTAAGCAGGCACCGGGGAAAATGCCATGGAGGTCTGAGCACATTAGTTCAGGCACTGCTTGGTAGGCAGCACAGGCAGTTAAAGATTTTAATCAACTCATTCGAAGTGCATGGTGCTGAAGAAGCAAGTGTGAATCAATGGTTCCTAGGTCCTCAAACAGGGCCTGGGGAACCCTCTGCCTCAGCAGATCCAATCCAACGCATCCTGGCTTCAGGTAGAAATGCTCATGAACAATTGGATCATAGAAAAAGAAAGAGAGTTCCAGAAAAAAAACATTACTTCTGCTTCATTGACCATGCTAAAGCCTTTGACTGTGTGGATCACTGTGGAAAATTCTTCAAGAAATTGGAATACCAGACCACCTTACCTGCCTCCTGACAAATCTGTATGCAGGTTAAGAAGCAACAGTTAGAACAGGACATGGAACAACAGACTGGTTACAAATTGGGATAGGAGTATGTCAAGGCTGTATATTGTCACCCTGCTTATTTAACTTATATGCAGAGTACATCATGTGAAATGAAGCACAAGCTGGAATCAAGATTGCTAGAAGAAATATCAACAACTGCAGGTGACATCACCCTTATGCTGGAAAGTGAAGAGGCACTAAAGAGCCTCTTGATGAAAGTGAAAGAAGAGAGTGAAAAAGCTGGCTTAAAACTCAACATTCAAAAACCTAAGATCATGGCATCTGGTCCCATCACTTCATAGCAAACAGATGAGGAAACATTGATAGATTTTTATTTTCTTGGGCTCCAAAATCACTGCAGATGGTGACTGCAGCCATGAAAAGATGTTTGCTCCTTGGAAGAAAAGCTATGACAAACCTAGGCAGCGTATTAAAAAGCAGAGACATTATTGACAAAGTCTGTATAGGCAAAGCTATGGTTTTTCTGATAGACATGTATGGATGTAAGAACTGGACCATAAAGAAAGCTGAGAGCCAAAGAATTGGTGCTTTTGAACTGTGGTGTTGGAGAATGTTAGAGAAGACTCTTTAGAGTCCCTTAGACTGTAAAGGGATCTAACCAGTCAATTCTAAAGGAAATCAGTCCTGAATATTCATTGGAAGGACTGATGCTGAACCTGAAGCTCTGATACTTTGACCATCTGATGGGAAGAGCTGACTCATTGGAAAAGACCCTGATGGAAATGTTAGTAGGACTGAACCTGCCCTCAGTGGGTGGGGGAACTGAAGCAGGGGTCCAATCCCCACATTAGGGCAGTTGTCTGGGTCAGAGGGAGAAGCATTTAAGGCTGAGAGTGAAGCAGCTGATCTATGACAGCTTAAATGGAAGGAGAATCAGACAGTCCTTGCTGCAGCCATACCTACCCTGGACAGGGATGCAGGTCCGCTGGAAGGTATAGCAGCTGGGAGCTGGAGTGTAGGGATTCTGGAGCAATCCCGGGGGAGGACTGCTGTTGACTGTGGAGAGACAGACAGAGGGACCTGAACTGAGGGAGGAGATCATGGCGGGAAATGCTGTCGAGGAAAGCCAAGCAGCCATGGAAGGTGATACTGCTGAGTCATGCGTAGGGGGTGGAGCCATCACCATAGAGTCTCTCTCCCCACAGGCCAGCATCCACAGCGAACAATAGAGTGGCTGGCCTGTCAAGCACCTAACACGTGGAACAACAGAATAGGACCTCATCTGGGGTGCTCCTTTAAGTGCCTCAAGCACCAATCTACAAAGTTGGACTCTAGCCCGGGGGCCCCTCTATGTGCCTGATGCACCAAGCAGCAGAGAAAGGCCCTCAGGCAAGGGAGCCCTCTAAGTGCCCGAGCGAGTGGAGCTATGGAGAAAGACTAGCCAAAGAGGCCTTCTGATTACCAACTACCAGAGCCTCAATAAAAGGCCATAACTCCTGCAGCTGAGGCAATCTCTCTGGGCCCCTGTGTCCCAAGCAGCTGTGCCATATTCATGCTCAACCCTCACTGGGGCACGTGGGGTCACTTCAGTTGTGTCCAGCTCTTTGTGACCCTGTGGACTGTGGTCTTCCAGGCTTCTCTGTCAGTGGGTTTCTCCAGGCAAGAATACTGGAGCGTATTGGCCAATGCTGGTTGCCATACCCTTCTAGGGCACTATATTTCCTGCTGCCCTAGCCACCAACTCCCCTGAGTACCTGGTGCTGCCAGAGCCCCTGGGACCCAAGCAGCTGCACCACCTCCATGCCTGGCATTCACTGGGGCAGACCCAAGTCCTCCAGGGCAGCCAAACCCCAGTAGATGACCCACATGCAGAAGAGGAGATAAAACCACAATTGAAACCCAGAGGCAGTGTGGCTAAGGAAGTAGACCCAAAACCTTCCCACCAGCTATACAAGCTTCAGATTAAATCCACATGATTAAGCTAGACAGACACTGTGTCTATGCAATATATACAAGGACATTGAGAGCTCCCACGAAAGAAAACACACTCGTTCTATATATGTGGACATTGGAGGCAAGAACACACAGGAGTAGGACCAGATTAGAGTCTGAGCTGCCCCCACAGCAGGTCCAGAGACCAGCACAGTGTTGGAGGGCATCCTATGGAGGGCATCCTAGGAAGGTGAGGTGGACTGTGACTCCCACAGAGGGAAAGGATGCTGACAGCAGAGATTCAAGGAAAATAGTTATTATTCTTATATCTTGACTTGTTCTGTAGTTTCTTTAGGATTTTTCTCCCCCCACCCCCAACTCTCTGTTGTAGTTGTCAATTTTATTTGCACTATTAAATCTAATTAAGCTTTTGAGGGTTTTTTTTTTTTAACCTTACTTTTTATTGCTATTATAAACCTCTGCCTCTACATTGGCCTTTTGCAGTTCTGTGGAGTTGTCTTTTTTTCTCTCTCTCTCTCTCTTTTTTAATTTTAATTAAAATTTTTTAACCTATTATTATTTTTCTACATTTATTCCTTTGTTTGCTTTCCCTACTGTTTTTACTCCCTTGCAGTTAATCTTAATATATATAAATCTGCTTTATCTACCTCTGTTTAACTTTGCATTTCTATTCTTTCTTTCTTTTCTTTATTTTTCTCACCATATTTTTGGTTTTGTTTTCATTGCTTTATTCCCCAGTTGGCACCTTGCTTTAGTTTTGTTTTCCAGTTTTAATATTTAGTTTTATTCAAAGAATAAAGCTTTAAAACTTTACTTCATTTTATTCTTAACTGGTAGATATCATTTTTCATATGATTTGTTCTCCAGGTCAATCTATTGTACCTTATTTTTGTTGGACTGTTTTGATCTTGCTTATGGGTGTATATGTGTAGGTATATATTCCATTATTTTAATTATTATTTGTCTAATTTTATAACTGCTACTTGTCTAGGGTTCATCTTTGGTTTCTCACTTTAGGTTATTTGTGTTAATCTCATATGATGCCATAACAAACCACATGTGGACTCTCTGTTCCTGGACATAGATCAACCCCTGAGCCTTTGGAGTAGGAGCACTGGCTCCAAGACCCTAGGCCAGCAGAGCAGTCCAAATGCTAGGGAGTATCGGATAGAGAACTCTAACAAAGGAAGCCACTTGGATATAAGACCCAGCATCACCCACTTAGCAGTAGCACCCTGTGCAGGATGCCTCAGTCAAACAACAGACAAGACAAAACCACAAACCAATTCATCAGCAGACAGGATTACCACCTCACTCAGCCCTACATGTAAGAGGGGGGTGGGGAAACAAAATTGCACAAATCTCACCCTATGTGAAGCTTACACAAAACTGGACCAAACTTAGGAAGGCAGAAACCAAAAGGAATAAAGAATTCAACCTTGAAGCCTGGGAAAAGGAGACCTCAAACACAAGAAGTTAAAAAAAATAATGTAAAGGCAGAGAAATACTGCACAAATGAGGGAACAAACTAGAAGCACAGAAGTCCAAGTAAATGAAGAGGAAATAGGCAAACTACCTGAAAAAGAATTCAGAACAGTGATTGTAAAGATGATCAAAAACCTTGAAAATATAATGGAAAAAATGCAAGAATCAATTAACAAAGACTTAGAAAAACTGAAGAATAAACACACAGAGACAAACAACACAGTTACTGAAATTAAAAGTACTCTAGAAGAAATCAATAACAGAATATATGAAGCAGAAGGATGGATCGGTGATCTGGAAGATAAAATGGTGGAAATAACTGCTGAAGAGCAGAATAAAGGAAAAAGAATGAAAAGAGCTGAGCATCATCTCGGAGACCTCTGGGACAATATTAAACACATCAACATTTGAATGATAGGGGACCCAGAAGAAGAAGAGTAAAAGAAAGGGTATGAAAAAATTTTTGAAGAGATTATAGTTGAAAATTTCCCCAACATGGAAAAAGGAAATAGTCAAGTCCAAGAGGTGCAAAGAGTCTGGTACAGGATAAACCCAAGGAGAAACCTCCTAATTCACACACTAATCAAACTAAAAAAGATTAAACACAAAGAAAGAGTATTAAAAGCAGCAAGAGAGAAATCAACAAGTAACACACAAGGGAAATCCCATACGTTTAATAGCTGATCTTTCAGCAGGAACTCTGTAGGCTAGAAGGGAATGGCAGGATATATTTAAAGTACTGAAAGGGAAAAATCTACAACAAGGTTACTCTATGGCAAGGATCTCATTAAAAATTGATGGAGAAATCAAACACTTTACAGACAAGCAAAGTTAAGAGAATGCAATACCACCAAACCAGCTACAACAAATGTTAGGACTTAGATAGTCAGCAAATACAAGAAAATAAAAAGATCTACAAAAACAAACCCCAAACAATTCAGAAAATGGCAATTGGAACATAAATATCAATAATTACTTTCAGTTCAGTTCGGTCACTCAGTTGTGTCCGACTCTTTGCGACCCCATGAATCTCAGCACACAAGGCCTCCCTGTCCATCACCAACTCCCAGAGTTCACTCAGATTCATGTCCATCGAGTCAGTGATGCCATCCAACCATCTCATCCTCTGTCTTCCCCTTCTCCTCCTGACCCCAATCCCTCCCAGAATCAAAGTCTTTTCCAACGAGTCAATTCTTCGCCTGAGGTAGCCAAAGTACTGGAGTTTCAGCTTTAGCATCATTCCTTCCAAAGAAATCCCAGGCCTGATCTCCTTTAGGATGGACTGGTTGGATCTCCTTGCAGTCCAAGAGACTCTCAAGAGTCTTCTCCAACACCACAGTTCAAAAGCATCAATTCTTCAGCGCTCAGCCTTCTTCACAGTCCAACTCTCACATCCATACATGACTACTGGAAAAACCATAGCCTTGACTAGATGGACCTTAGTTGACAAAGTAATGTCTCTGCTTTTGAATAAATGTAAATGAATTAAATGCTCCAACCAAAAGACACAGACTGGCTGAATGGATACAAAAACAAGACCCATATATATGCTATCTACAAGAAATCAGCTTCTGACCTAAAGACACATATAGACTGAAAGTGAGAAGGTGGAAAAAAATATAGTCCACATAAATGGAAAGTAAAAGAAACATGGAGTAGTGAGAGAGTCAATTTCTAGGTAGGTTGATAAGAAGTCTGGGGTCCCTGAGGAAGAGAGAGAGGTCTGGGGTTCTCAAAGAGGAGATAGCAGTCTGGAGTTCTCAAAGAGGAGAAAAGGACAAAGGCTTCTTTTCTAACCTGGAAGAAATAGACAGATTCTTAGAAAAGTTCAATCTTCCAAGACTTACACAGGAAGACATAGAAATTTTGAACAACCTAATGACAAGCACTGAAATCAAAGATGTGATCAAGAATCTCCCAAAAAACAGAAGCCCAGGACCAGATGGTTTCAAAGGTGAATTCTATCAAACATTTAGAGATGAGGTAATGCCTTTCCTTCTAAAAATCTTTCAAAAAATTGCAGAGGAAGGAACACTTCCAAACTTATCCTATGAGGCCACCATCACCCTGATACCAAAACCAGACAAAAACAACATACCAGACAAAAAGGAAACTACCAGCCAGTATCACTGATGAACATAGGTGAAAAAATCCTCAAAAAAATTCTATCAAAAAATTTCAACAACACATTGAAAAGCTCATACAACATGATCAACTTGGGTTTATTCCAAGGATGCAAGGATTCTTCAATATATGCAAATCAATCAATGTGATATACCATATTAACAAATTGAAAGATAAAAACCATATGGTCATCTCAATAGATGCAGAAATAACCTTTGACAACATTCATCACCGATTTATGATTAAAACTCCTCAAAAAATGGGCATAGAAGGACCCTACTTCAACATAGTAAAGGCCATATATGATAAGTCTGCAGCAAACATTATTCTCAACGGTGAAAAACTGAAAGCATTCCCCCTAAGGTCAGGAACAAGACAAGGGTGTCTACTTTCACCAATATTATTCAACATAGATTTTGAAGTCCTAGCTACAGCAATCAGAGAAGACAAAGAAATAAAACAAATCCAGATTGGGAAAGAAGAAGTAAACCTCTCATTGTTTGCAGATGACATGATATGTAGAAAACCCTAAAGATACTATCAGAAAATTATTAGAGCTAATCAGTGAATTTAGCAAAGTTGCAGGATACAAAATCAATACGCAGAAATCGCTTCCATTCCTCTATACTAACAATGAAATATTAGAGAAATTAAGGAATCAATCCCATTCTCAATTGCAACAAACAGAAGAAAATATCTAGGAATAAACCTACATAAGGAGACAAAAGAACTGTACACAGAAAATTATGACACCGATGAAAGAAATCAAAGATGACATAAACAGATGGAGAGATATTCCATGTTCCTGGGTAGGAAGAGTCAATTTTGTGAAAATTACTATAGTCCTAAATGCAATCTACAGATTCAGTGTGATCCCTATCAAATTAACAATGGCATTTTTCACAGAACTAGAACAAAAAATTTCACAATTCATATGGAAACACAAAAGACCCTAAATAGCCAAAGAAGTCTTGAGAAGGAAGAATGGAGCTGGAGGAATCAACCTTCCTGACTTCAGACTTTATACTACAAAGCTACAGTCATCAAGACAGTATGGTACTGGCACAAAAATAGAAATATAGTCAAGTGGAACAAGATAGAAAGCCCAGAAACAAACCATGCACCTATGGGTACCTTATTTTTGACAAAGGGGGCAAGAATATACAATGGGGCAAAGACAGTCTCTTCAATAAATGGTGCTTGGGAGACTGGATAGCTACATGTAAAAGAATGAAATCAGAACACTTCCTGACACCATACACAATGATAAACTCAAAATGGATTAAAGACTAATGTAAGACCAGAAACTATAAAACTATTAAACTCTTAGAGGAAAACACAGGCAGAACACTTGAAGACATAAATCAAAGCAGGGTCCTCTTTGACCCACCTCCTAGAGTAATGGAAATAAACAGTAAATAAGTGGGACCTGATGAAACTTAAAAGATTTTTGCACAGCAAAGGAAACTATAAGCAAGGTGAGAAGACAGCCCCTCATAATGGGTGAAAATGATAGAAAATGAAGCAACTGATAAAGGATTAATTTCCAAAATATACAAGCAGCTCATACAACTCAATACCAGAAAAACAAACAACCTGATCAAAAAGTTGGAAAAAGACTGAAACACATTTCTCCAAAGAAGACATACAGATGGCTAACAAACACATGAAAAAGGTGCTCAGCATCGCTCATTATTAAAGAGATGCAAATCAAAACTACAATGAGATATCGCCTGACACTGGTCAGAATGGCCATCATCAAAAAACCTACAAGCAATAAATGCTGGAAAGGATATGGAGAAAAGGGAACACTCTTTCACTATTGGTGCAAATGTAAATTGATACAGCATTATGGAAGGAAGACATTATGGAGATTCCTTAAAAAACTAGGGGAAAAAACCACCATCAGTTCAATTCAGTTCAGTTCAGTTGCTCAGTCGTGTCCAACTCTTTGCGACCCCATGAATCGCAGCACGCCAGGCCTCCCTGTCCATCACCAACCCTCGGAGTTCACTCAGACTCGTGTCCGTTGAGTCCGTGATGCCATCCAGCCATCTCATCCTCGGTCGTCCCCTTCCTCTCCTGCCCCCAATCCCTCCCAGCATCAAAGTCTTTTCCAATGAGTCAACTCTTCGCATGAGGTGGCCAAAGTACTGGAGCTTCAGCTTTAGCATCATTCCTTCCAAAGAAATCCCAGGGCCGATCTCCTTATGATCTAGCAATCCCACTCCTAGTCATATGCCCTGAGGAAGCCAAAACTGAAAAAAGACACATGTAACCCAATATTCATTGAAGCACTATTTACAATAGCTAGAACATGGAAGCAACCTAGATGTCCATTGACAATGAATGGATAAAGAAGTTGTGGTACATATGCACAATGGAATATTACTCAGCCATAGAAAGGAACACATTTGAGTCAGTTCTAGTGAGATGGGTGAACTTACAGCCAATTATACAGAGTGAAGTAAGTCAGAAAGAGAAAGATAAATATCATATAGTAATGGATAAATACAGAATCAAGAAGGATGATACCAAAGAATTTATTTGCAGGGCAGAAATGAAGAAACAGACATAGAAAACAGACTTACAGAAAGGGGAGAGGGGAGGAGAGGGTGAGATGTATGGAAAGAGTAACATGGAAACTTATATTATCATATGCAAAATAGATAGCCAATGGGAATTTGTATGTCTCGGGCTCTGTATCAACCTAGAGGGGTGAGATAGGGAGGGAGATGGGAGGGAGTTTCAAGAGGGAGGGGTCATATGTATACCTATGGCTGATTCATGGTGTGGTCTGACAGAAAACAGCAAACTCTGTAAAGCAACTATCCTTCACTTAAAAAATAAACTTTTTTTTTTTTTAAAGAAAAGATCTTGATGCTGGGAAAGACTGAAGACAAGAGGAAAAGGGGATAACAGAGGATGATATGGTTGGATGGCATCACCGACTCAATGGACATGAGTTTGAGCAAGCTCTGGGAGTTGGTGATGGACAGGGAAGCCTGGTGTGCTGCGGTCCATGGGGTTGCAAAGCCTTGGACATGACTGAGCGATTGAACTGAACCGAATGCAAAGGGCACAGGATGTCAAGTAATTAGATTTTCAGAGGGATTATGGAAGATATTGTCTGTTGAACACATATTTAAATTGGGGAACAGATAGTTTGATAAAAGAAGAGGGTTTGATATCATTAATACCAAACTTCAAAGAAAGAAAATGTGTGAAGGAAGAGAACTTTAAAGAAGTTAATTGGGGCGGAAACAGAGAAGGGTTACAAGGTTAGTGGCTGGATATTTAAGTAGAATATAGGAGTCATACTGTGAAAGGATGAAGAGTTTGGATTTTGTCCTGTGGGAAAGAGAATTTGACTTTTTAAAAACTGAAGCAGTTTTGCTTCCTAAAATAGTAAATTTGATGGCTATGTGTGGAAAGATAATAAGGTCAAGGAGGCTACTGCCATAAGGATGCAGGCAGTAACAAAGTAGAGGAGAAGCCGTTCAACAGAGATGCTCACATGAACTACACCTGAAATGATGGCTGACTTTAGCTGGGAATGAGGAAGAGTCCCATTCAGCCTAGAATGCCTACTTTTAAAGAGCAGGTAGCTGGTTATACCATTTAGAGATACAGAAAACACAGGAGGGCAGTGGAAGCTTGTGACAGAGTAACTCATTGTGTTTTCATTGGCGGAGCTCTGTGTGCGGCCGGACCATGTAGACCTATTCCAAGAAGGGCAACTTGGGTCCAGACATGCATAAATTGCTGAGGTGCTGGCATAGATGTGAGGGCCCTTTCAGTTAAGGAAATGGCATAGATGTCAGGTAAAATGAACTGTGCCTTTTATTTATCAACCAGATCCTAGATGGTCATTGATGAGAGTCTCAAGAGCAGAGTGTGACACTGGGGGTTAATAATTTAAAATTGTTAGAGTGGGAGCTGAGGAAGTGGAAACACCAAGCCTCTTCCAAGCAGCTTGGTGGTGAAATCACCAAAGAGGACAGAGAGAGCTTAATGAAAAGAGCGAGGCATAGCTGGGAGAGGCATACATGGCTGTCTTCGCACCTTAGTGGGTTCAACTATGACCATATTTTTGTATGGGAACTGTCACCTCAGGTTGTATTTTATATGATGAATATGACAGCCCTTTGTAAGATCAACGTGAAAACTATAAATTAAAACAAATATATTCAGAGATGATAAAATATTAACTAGGATTTCTTTTTAACACCTTCTTTCCGTGATGGTGAAGTTTGCAGTGTTATTCTTTTCATTATGTAAGTATATGTCAGTCCTGTAGGAGAGGTCTATCAATTAAATGAGGGCAGGTAAGAACAACTTATTATGAGAAATCCCAGTTGAGGGAGAGAAGAGACATGAAATCCTAACACTGAGGTTAAATGGTCCTCATCTAAACAATGTTGTTTTTTTTTAATCTGTCCAGCAGCATGAAAGTCACAGAGAAACAAAGACAGAGTTTCATCATCAAACTTTGTAGGTGCCAAGACTCCTAAGAGAAGCTCGACAGTCAGCACAAAGGCAGGCCCACGATCCACAAGAACACAGTAATACATGTGAAAGAAAAGAAAGTGAACTGAAAGTCACTAAGTCATGTTGACTCTTTGTGACCCCGTGGACTATACAGTCCATGGAGTTCTTCAGGCAAGAACACTGGAGTGGGTAGCCTTTCCCTTCTCCAAGGGATCTTCCCAACCCAGGGATCAGACCCAGGTCTCTCGCATTGCAGGCGGATTCTTTATCAGCTGAGCCACAGGGGAAGCCCAAGAATACCGGAGTGGGTAGCTTATCACTTTTCTAGCGGATCTTCCCAACCCAGGAATCAAACCTGGGTATCCTGCATTGCAGGTGGATTCTTTACCAACTGGCCTATTTGTTAAATGATAGATCATGTTGTTAACTTTCTCTCTCTCTCTCTCTCTGTGTATATAGAATTTGAATGCTGAAATTATAACAAGAGTAAAGCATTCAGACCAAATCCTTTGGGATTTTGAATTATTACAAATACATAAACTTGGCTTTAAGATGTTTGATGGAAAACTAAACATCTATAAATCTTCTGAATAATGCTCTGCAAACTGCCTGACAGCTACCTTTAGAGACTGTTTTTATTGCTGTTGTGTGTTCCTTTGTTGACCATAGTCTTAAAATTCTAGTACTGTTATGAGGACTGACTTAATTAACATTTAAAAGACACGAAGAATTTGTGAGGAATGTACATTTCAAATATTTGCAGTTCTACAAATTTAAGGTGTGGAAATACTTGTGTAGTCTATATTATTTTATTATTTTATTTCTAAATAATATGCCTATTGGGATTCACGTATTTCCTTTGTACATCTTTATACAAAACCGTCTTTTTGATGTCCATTTTTAGCTGAAAACTAAATTTTAACCATATGTAAGAAGTATTTATGGTGACTATAGAGCCTGGTGGAGAAGGCAATAGCACCCCTCTCCAGTACTCTTGCCTGGAAAATCCCATGGATGGAGGAGCCTGGTAGGCTGCAGTCCATGGGGTCTCTGAGAGTCAGACATGACTGCGTGACTTCACTTACACTTGCATTGGAGAAGGAAATGGCAACTCACTCCAGTATTCTTGCCTGGAGAATCCCAGGGACGGGGGAGCCTGGTGGGCTGCCATCTATGGATTGTACAGAGTCGGACACAAGTGAAGTGACTTAGCAGCACAGCAGCAGCAGCATAGAGTCTGGAGGTTTGATAATATGATATATGGATGCCTAAGAAAGCATGGGGACTATATGGCCATAAGTAGGCATCTCTGGCCTTTAGTTTGGTTTTTGATTTTAAGATGTTAAATCATAATTACATAATATCAAAAATGACTATTACACACACTCTCTCTCACCAGGTCTATAATATATAAACATATACTCTGTGCTTTAACAAAATTACAGCTCTTTAGCTGTCAAATAATTATTAAAACCACTGGGGGTCTAATTGATTTGCTGTTGTTCAGCCACTAAGTCCTGTCTGGCACTTTGTGACTCCATGGACTACAGTATGCCAAGCCTCCCTGTCCTTCACTACACACACACACACACACAAAATTTTGTATTTCATCGACTATGGGGACCCCATATGAATTTTCAGAACTGTGATGGACCAACATTATTTCTTTAAAATGATGGTAGTAAAAAGAAAACAAAAAATAACTGTATTTAAATCAGTTAGATAGCTATTTTTTGTAACCATTCATTGAGAAATATTTTATCAAGTATTTCACCAACATTAGGGGGTCAGACTCAAATCAAATGCATGTACATTTACCTCAAAATTTAAAATCTATATATAACTTTAACTAAAGCAGATTCTGAAGGAGATAATAGGAAGGCCAGAGTAACCTGGGAATATGCTGTTCTAGAGTGAAGCCTGCCTTTATTGAGATGCTGCTAAGTTACTTCAGTCGTGTCCGACTCTGTGCGACCTCATAGATGGCAGCCCACCAGGCTCCCCCGTCCCTGGGACTCTCCAGGCAAGAATACTGGAGTGGGTTGCCATTTCCTTCTCCAATGCATGAAAGTGAAAAGTGAAAGTGAAGTTGCTCAGTCGTGTCTGTCTCTTCGTGACCCCATGGACTGCAGCCCACCAAGCTCCTCCATCCATGGGATTTTCTAGGCAAGAGTACTGGAGTAGGGTGCCATCGTTTAAATTACAATGTCCATGGGGAACAGAAAATCTAGTCTTAATTCAGCCCATTTCTGTTCTCTAAAATAAATGGATTAATGAGGAAATGCTGGAGGACTTGAGAAAGGACTTTGCAGAGATCTTGGTATATATCTGTGAAATGTTGATGCAAGACACTAAGATACTCAACAAGGCTTAAAAACAGGACCAACACTCCAGGAAGAGAGATGACAATAGCCAGCCAAGAAACGAGAACTTTAAGTAACCCTCCAGAAAACGAAGCCTCGCAAGAGCAGGTTTCATCTTCACCAAAAGGACTGGAACTCACTTATACTATGTAAATGGAGACTTAGGGCAGAGGGCCAATTCCAGATGACACTTGCTTTTGTAAACTGGGTTCCTAGTGTGTTGCCAGGCTAAAATAATTAGGCAAAGCCGAGCGCTTACATAGAAAGTTGGAAGGACATACAACTGGATGAAGTGAAGAAATCAAGGACAAACACAAAGCTAACTATCTAATACCCTGATGCTGGGAAAGACTGAAGGCAGGAGGAGAAGGGGATGACAGAGGATGAGATGGTTGGATGGCATCAGCGACTCAATGGGCGTGAGTTTGAGTGGAAGATGGTGAGGGACAGGGAAGCCTGGCATGCTGCAGTCCACAGGGCTGCAGAGTTGTACATGACTTAGCGACTGAATAACAACAACTATCTAAACTGTGTCACAGAGTTGGGGAACAGAAAGTGGTAGAAAATTAATGAACTCTTTATATATTGCAACAAGGGATAAAGAAGTGTCAGACCATTTGTGACATCATGATTATAATTATTCCTAATTATTTACTACCCACTTCCCTGAAAAGGATTATTTATCAATTGCTTGCCTTGGATAGGCAGTGCCTTCTAGAAGGAAGTAAGTATTAAGAGTGCAGTTACTTAAGCCACTGACTTACTTACTTGACCACATGCTTTCTCTTGGTGAATGATGTGACAGGATATCGATTCCAAACAGAAACATTGAGAGCCACTGTAGGTTTTATCCAACTCTTGTTTTCTTTATTTTTTTTTAATCTGCCACAAGACAGAATGTCACAGTATAGAGTAATTTCTTTTCATCCTGAAATGAAGGAAAAAGTGGAACACGAGTAGAGCTGTCAACAACTGAAGCCAATGTTAGAAGGATGAATATGTGCTGCTGTGAGTCACTGATATTTTGGAGGTGGTTCATTAACACAGCAAAGCTGAGTGGTTCACAAACTATGTAAGAAGTGAAGCACAGCCACATAGAAAAAGCAGCATCTGTGGTCCTGGCTCCAGGGCTGAAAATCAACTAATTTGGTGGATGGAAAATGGCAACCTATTTTGTGTATTGATAAAATTTTATGTATTAATGAAATTGGTAACAATGTTTTGTAACATTTGTAACAGCAAATGTTTTGTAACATTTGTAACAATTGTAAAAACAATGATTTGTAATATTCATAGCAGCAAAATGGCTGTCTGAGGAGGCCTTACAAATAGCTATGAAAAGAAGGGAGACGAAAAGCAAAGGAGAAAAAGAAAGATATACCATCTGAACGCAGAGTTCCAAAGAATAGCAATGAGAGATAAGAAAGCCTTCCTCAGCAATCAATGCAAAGAAGTAGAAGAAAACAATAGAATGGGAAAGACTAGAGATCTCTTCAAAAAAATTAGAGATACCAAGGGAACATTTCAGGCAAAGATGGGCTCGATAAAGGACAGAAATGGTAGGGTCCTAAGAGAAGCAGAAGATATTAAGAAGAGGTGGCAAGAATACACAGAAGAACTGTACAAAAATGATCTTCACGACCCAGATTATCACGATGGTGTGATCACTCACCTAGAACCAGACATCCTGGAACGTGAAGTCGAGTGGGCCTTAGGAAGCATCACTATGAACAAAGCTAGTGGAGGTGATGGAATTCCAGTTGAGCTATTTCAAATCCTGAAAGATGATGCTGTGAAAGTGCTGCACTCAATATGCCAGCCAATTTGGAAAGCCCAACAGTGGCCACAGGACTAGAAAATGTCAGTTTTCATACCAATCCCAAAGAAAGGCAATGCCAAAGAATGCTCAGACTACCAAAATTGCACTCATCTCACATGCTAGTAAAGTAATGCTCAAAATTCTCTTAGCCAGTCTTCAGTAATACGTGAACCATGAACTTCGAGATGCTCAAGCTGGTTTTAGAAAAGGAAGAGGAACCAGAGATCAAATTGCCAACATCTGCTGGATCATCAAAAAAGCAAGAGAGTTCCAGAAAAACGTGTATTTCTGCCTTATTGACTATGCCAGAGCCTTTGACTGTGTGGATCACAACAAACTGTGGAAAATTCTGAAAGAGATGGGAATACCAGACCACCTGACCTGCCTCCTGAGAAATCTGTATGCAGGTCAAGAAGCAACAGTTAGAACTGGACCTGGAACAACAGATTGGTTCCAAATAGGAATAGGAGTACATCAAGGCTGTATATTGTCACCCTACTTATTTAACTTCTATGCAGAGTACTTTATGAGAAATGCTGGACTGGAGGAAGCACAGGCTGGAATCAAGATTGCTCGGAGAAATATCAATAACCTCAGATATGCAGATGACACCACCCTTATGGCAGAAAGTGAAGAAGAACTAAAGAGCCTCTTGATGAAAGTGAAAGAGGAGAGTGAAAAAGTTGGCTTAAAGCTCAACATTCAGAAAACTAAGATCATGGCATCTAGTCCCATCACTTCATGGCAAATAGATGGCGAAACAGTGGAAACAGTGGCTGACTTTATTTTTCTGGGCTCCAAAATCACTGCAGATGGTGACTGCAGCCATGAAGTTAAAAGATGCTTACTCCTTGGAAGAATAGTCATGACCAACCTAGATAGCCTATTAAAAAGCAGAGACATTACTTTGCCAACAAAGGTCCATCTAGTCAAGGCTATGGTTTTTCCACTGGTCATGTATGGATGTGACAGTTGGACTATAAAGAAAGCTGAGTGCAGAAGAATTGATTCTTTTGAACTGTGGTGTTGGAGAAGACTCTTGAGAGTCCCTTGGACTGCAAGGAGATCCAACCAGTCCATCCTAAAAGAGATCAGTCCTGGGTGTTCATTGGAAGGACTGATGCTGAGGCTGAAACTCCAATACTTTGACCACCTGATGTGAAGAGCTGACTCATTGGAAAAGACCTTGATGCTGGAAAAGATTGAAGGCAGGAGGAGAAGGGGACGACAGAGGATGAGATGGTTGGATGGCATCACCGACACAATGGACATGGGTTTGGGTGGATTCCGGGAGTTGGTGATGGGCAGGGAGGCCTGGTGTGTTTCAGTTCATGGAGTCTCAAAGAGTTGGAGACAACTGAGCAACTGAACTGAACTGAACGATGTTTTCTACAATAACATTTAAGCCATTTAATGTACCTAATTAACTTGTGACTTTTGGCCAAAGGGGTGAAAAACAGAACTTTATCAAGTGTGCTTTTGCCTGTGGCTGGATTTAAGAAAACAAAGGTGAGACCAGAATACAACTCACTAGTTAGCAAGGAGTAAAAGAGGAATAAGACAGTGCATACAGCTAAGGACTTGCAGAGTTTAAAACCTGGAAGTTCTTGAAAGACTCAAACTTTTAATTAACCCAGAGCAAAGACCAAATTAAGATACATGTTCATGTCCCTATGGGAAAGTAGGGTGTTCCTATGAAAACTTTCATTAAGTCAAATTAGCAATAAAGTGAAGAAGCAATTACTGTACTGTAGGACATGATGCTGGCAGATGAACAAAATAAACTGTGACAAAGCACAAATGCTCATGGGAAGTTCAAGGCTCTGACAGCTTGATGCTGAGATGTGGAGTGTGGTACCCAGGAAAGGGGCTTGGTTGGCTTCTTTGAGTGTGCACTGCCTCTGCAACAGCTCACTGCAAAACACAGGTGCAAAGCTAGTTTGCCTTTTCACCTTTTTATGTAAAAGCTAAAATCCTCTTCAGATTTTTTGGTTAATGAAAACAGAAACCCATATAAAAAAACATGTCTTTTGTAAAAGTGAAGTGGCCTAAGGCAAACTCTCCAAAAGCAGGGGATACCTATAACTGTCATCTGCTCTTGGTTCATAAGTCCAAATGAATTATGGTAGCTACAGATAAATCATTTCAGTTGAACAAAATAGGGCACAGCAAATGGACCTAGACTGGCTTCAGAGTGAAGTCTAATAAACTTAACATAACATCACATAAGGGCAAGTCAGAGACTTCCTTGCTGGTCCAGTGGTTAAGACTCCATGCTCCCAATGCAGGGGGCCCAGGTTCAATCCCTGATCAAGGAACTAGATCTCATACACCACAACTAAGAGCTTGCATGCCCCAACTAAAGATCCTGCACGTCCCAACTTTTAAAGATCCCACACACCACAAATTAGGAACTCCTATGCTACAACTTCAGACAGAAATGGTATGGATCTAAGAGAAGCAGCAGATATTAAGAAGAGGTGGCAAGAATACACAGAGGAACTATACAAAAAAGATCTTCACGATCCAGATAATCACAATGATGTGACCACTCACCTAGAGCCAGACATCCTGGAATGTGAAGTCAAGTGGGCCTTAGGAAGCATCACTACAAAGCTAGTGGAGGTGATGGAATTCCAGTTGAGCTATTTCAAATCCTGAAAGATGATGCTGTGAAAGTGTTGCACTCAATATGCCAACAAATTTGGAAAACTCAACAGGGGCCACAGGACTGGAAAAAGTCAGTTTTCACTCCAATCCCAAAGAAAGGCAATGCCAAAGAATGCTCAAACTACCACACAATTGCACTCATCTCACACGCTAGTAAAGTAATGCTCAAAATTCTCCAAGCCAGCCCTCAACAGTACATGAACCATGAACTTCCAGCTGTTCAAGCTGGATTTAGAAAAGGCAGAGTAAACAGAGATCAAATTGCCAATGTCCATTGAATCATCTTATAGGCCAAATCAGCCAGGAGGCCAAACTCATGTTCATGGGTGGAGAAGATCGTTCCTTCCCCTAGGAAAGCATGGTGATTGTATAGCAATATAGTGAGGCATAATCACTAAAAAGCAAGAGGGAAATAACACAATAGTACAAAGAACAATATCCACAGTCTTGGTCACAAACATCTGTGTGTGTGTGTGTGTGCTCAGTCATGTCCAGCTCTTTGTAGCCCCATGAACTGTAGCCTGCCAGGCTGCTCTGTCCATGGGATTTTCCAGGCAAGAATGCTGGAGCAGGTTGCCATTTCCTACTGGGGGTCTTCCCAACCATCCCTTGCAACTCCTGCATTGGCGGGCAGACACTTTAGCACTGAGCCACCAGGGTAGCTGAATCACAAACATCATTTTTACAGAGAGTAAAGATTGCCAATCCCTCCCCAAGAAAGATGTGCCAAAAATACAATCCAGTCATGACAATCAGACTCATATTTGAGGAGATATTAATAATCTCTATTGGGCTTCCCTAGGGGTCAGTGTTCAAGAATCCACCTGCCAAGCTGGAGACCGGGGTGTGATCCCTGGGATGGGAAGATTTCCTGGACAAGGAAATGGCAACCCACTCCAGTATTCTTGCTGGGGAATCTCACAGAGTAACCTGGTGGGCTTCAGTCCATGGGGTCTCGAAGAGTCAGGCTCAACTGATTTACTGAGCACACACACACATTTAATCTCTATCAATCAATTTAATTCAGTCTCTCAGTCATGTCCAACTCTTTGAGACCCCACGAACCACAGCACCCCAGGCCTCCCTGTCCATCACCAAATTCCAGAGTTTACCCAAACCCATGTCCATTGAGTCGGTGATGCCATCCAACTATCTCATCCTCTGTTGCACCCTTCTCCTCCTGCCCTCCATCTTTCCCAGTATCAGGGTATTTTCAAATGAGTCAGCTCTTCGCATCAGGGGGCCAAAGTATTGGAGTTTCAGCTTCAACATCAGTCCTTCCAATGAACAGCCAGGACTGATCTCCTTTAGGATGGACTGGTTGGATCTCCTTGCAGTCCAAGGGACTCTCAAGAGTCTTAATCTCTATAACAGGTCCAAATTGAGCTTTTAAAAGTTGGTGGCACATGAACACACAAACACATACACACACTCACTTATTCTGTATTCTAATTCCTACATACTCAAGGTTAATAGTGGAATAAGAGCTAGATATCCACAATCAATACTACTATTCAGAAATGGGTTTTGAGTGGTGTATAGTCATCAGTGACCCGTAGTAATTCTGGAATTCTGTTGGCCAGGTTTTTCAAGGAACATAAAATATTTCTTGATTATGAGATAATTTTGCTTCCTGGATATTCTCCAATCTGTCCTTCTTAGTGGCCCTCAGCTCTACTTCTGGACAATTCTTATTTATTATATGAGCAAACTTTGTTAACTCTGAAGAGAGCATTGAAGAACGTACTTTCTTTGTGCTTAAATAGCTTGCCCACTAGTTCCAGAAGTTATACATCTATACAAAGCCATTATACATCTCAAATAGTCACCTCTTTTAATCCACGTTAGTGTTCTTTCAACAGTACATCTCTCTTAATAACATTATTTTTCATTTGTTTGATTCCAGTCATTTTCATGTGCAAACCAACACACTCACAGTGCTTTCTGAGGCAGCCCTTGGCCCCTTTCTTCTGTCTTGTCCTTATTTTTCAAGACTAATCTTACTTATGCATTATTTGGCTGCTCAGGGTTTTAGTTGTGGCATCAGTTCAGTTCAGTCACTCAGTCATGTGCAACTGTTGGCTACCCCATGGACTGCAGCATGCCAGGCCTCCCTGTCCATCACCAGCCCCTGGAGTTTACCCAAATTCATGTCCATTGAGTCAGTGATGCCTGCCATTCAACCATCTCATCCCCTGTCATCCCCTTCTCCTCCTGCCTTCAATCTTTCCCAGCATTAAGGTCTTTTCCAGTGAGTCAGTTCTTCGCACCAGGTGGCCAAAGTATTGGAGTTTCGGCTTCAGCATCAGTCCTTCCAATGAATATTCAGGACTCATTTCCTTTAGGATGGACTGGTTGGATCTCCTTGCAGTCTGAATGCCTCTCAAGAGTCTTTTCCAACACCACAGTTCAAAAGCATCAATTGTTCTGCACTCAGCTTTCTTTGTAGTCCAACTCTCATATCCATACATGACTACTGGAAAAACCATAGCTTTGACTAGATGGACTTTGTTGGCAAAGTAATGTCTCTGCTTTTTCATATGCTGTCTAGGTTGGTCATAGTTTTTCTTTCAAGGAGCAAGTGTCTTTTAATTTCATGGCTGAAGTCACCATCTGCAGTGATTTTGGAGCCCCCCAAAATAAAGTCTATCACTGTTTCCATTGTTTTCCCATCTATTTGCTATGAAGTGATGGGACCAGATGCCATGATCTTAGTTTTCTGAATGTTCAGCTGTACATTTTCACTCTCCTATTTCACTTTCATGAAGAAGCTCTTTAGTTCTTCCCTTTCTACCATAAGGGTAGTGTTAATAAGGGTAGTGTCATCTTCATATCTGAGATATATAAGAAATATTTCTCCCAGAAATCTTGATTCCAGTTATGCTTCATCCAGTCCAGCATTTCTCATGATGTACTCCGCATATAAGTTAAATAAGCAGGATGACAATATATAGCCTTGATGTACTCCTTTCCCAATTTGGAACCAGTCTGTTGTTCCATGTCTGGTTCTAACAGATGCTTCTTGATCTGATACAGATTTCTCAGAAGGCAGGTCAGGTGGTTGGTATTCCCGTCACTTTAAGAATTTTCCACAGTTTCTTGTGATCCACACAGTCAAAGGCATTGGCTTAGTCAATAAAGCAGGAATAGGTGTTTTTCAGGAACACTCTTGCTTTTACGATGATCCAATGGATGTTGGCAATTTGTTCTCTGGTTTCTATGCCTTTTCTAAATCTAGCTTGAACATCTGGAAGTTCACGATTCACATACTGTTGAAACCTGGATTGGAGAATTTTCAGCATTACTCTGCTAGCGTGTGAAATGAATGCAATTTTGGTAGTTTGAGCATTCTTTGGCAAACTGACCTTTTCCAGCTATGAAACGAAGAGAAACGAAAGGCAAAGGAGAAAAGGAAATATATATCCATTTGAACACAGAGTTCCAAAGAATAGCAAGGAGAGATAAGAAAGCCTTCCTCAGTGATCAATGCAAAGAAATAGAGGACAACAATAGAATGGGAAAGACTAGAGATCTCTTCAAGAAAATTAGAGATACAAAGGCAACTTTTCATGCAATGATGGGCACAATGAAGGACAGAGATTCTATATATATATGTATTAATATAAAATATCTGTGTTTCTCTTTCTGACTTACTTTACTTTGTATAATAGCCTTTAGGTTCATCTATCTCATTAGAACTGACTCAAGTGTGTTCCCTTTTGTAGTTGAGTAATATTCCATTACATAGATGTATCACAACTTTATGCATTCATCTGCCCATGGACATCTAGGTTGCTTCTATGTACTAGCTACTGTAAATAGTGCTGTGATGAACATTGTGGTACATATGTCTTTTCCAGTTATATTTTCTCAGTGTATATTCCCAATAGTGGGATTATTGGTTCATATGATAGCTGTATTCCTAGTTTTTAAGGCAACTCCACACTGTTCTTCATGGTGGCTGTATTGATTTACATTCCCAACAGCAGTGCAAGAGGCTTCCCTTTTCTCCACACCCTCTCCAGCAATTACTGTTTATAGATTTTTTGAAGATGACATTCTGATTGGTGTGAGGTATACCTAATTTTAGTTGTGATTTTCATTTCCCTAACAATGAGTGATGTTGAACATCTTTTCATGTGGTTATTAGCCATCTGTATATCTTCTTTGTGGAGAAGGCAATGGCACCCCACTCCAGTACTCTTGCTTGGAAAATCCCATGGATGGAGGAGCCTGATAGGCTGCAGTCCATGGGGTCGCTAAGGGTCGGACACGACTGAGCAACTTCACTTTCACTTTTCACTTTCTTACATTGGAGAAGGAAATGGCAACCCACTCCAGTGTTCTTGCCTGGAGAATCCCAGAGACAGGGGAGCTTGGTGGGCTGCCATCTATGGGGTCTTACAGAGTCGGATACGACTGAAGTGACTTAGCACCAGCAGCAGCATATCTTCTTTGGAGAAATGTCTGTTTAGGTCTTTGGCCCAACTTTTGATTAGTGGTTTGTTTTTTTTTTTTCCCTGCTGCGTGGGCTGCATGAGCTGCTTGTTTGTTTTGGAGATTAATCCTTTGTCAGTTGATTCATTTGGTATTATATCCTCCCATTCTGAGGGTTTTCTTTTCACCTTGTTCATAGTTTCCTTCATTGTGCAAAAGCTTTTAAGTTCAATTAGGTTCCATTTATTTATTTATTTATTTTATTTAAATTACTCTAGGGGGTGAATCAGAAAGAATCTTGCTGTGATTTATGTCAGAGTATTCTGCCTATGTTTTCCTCTAAGAGTTGTATAGTTTCTCATCTTACATTTAGGTCTTTAATCTATTTTGAGTTTATTTTTTATGTGATGTTAGGAAGTATTCTAATTTTATTTTTTTACACATAGCTGTTCAGTTTTCCCAGCACCACTTATTGAAGAGTTTGTCTTTTCTCTGTTGTGTATTCTTGCCTCCTTTGCCAAATATAAATTGTCCGTAGGTGTGTGGGTTTATCTCTGGGCTTTCTATTTTGTTCTACTGGTCTATATTTCTGTTTTTGTGCCAGGACCACACTGTCTTTTAGCTGGCCAAGGTAAAAAAATTAAATTAAAAAAATAAAACAATACTGTCCATTGGTAAATACAAGACAGAGCCAGGTAAAGAAGTATTAAATGAAAATTCAGGAGCAAAACTATGTCCAGAAATGATCTATCTCAGAGTCCAGAAGACGGTTTTAATATATTTGCCATTTTTAACGTTATGCTAGGTAGCATAGCCTCTACCATATGAGCCCTAAGATCCTCCTGAGGAAATCAAGTGGAATTGAAATTTCAGCAGGATCCAATTAAAATTTAACAGAACATGAAGAAAAAATAATTTATTTAATTTAGGAGAAATAAATGATGTATGGCAGGGCTGCAAAAGAATTTAAATCCAATGTCAGAATACATTTCTACAGTAGAAGTGGTAAAAGGCAAACTTTATACTGTGGAAATCAAATTTCAAAGCTCAGTCCCTGTGCAGCCTGAGCAGACATGTGCAGTGCCCTCTGAGTATCGACACACTGACACACGTACACAGTCAGGCTTTAGGAAGAACGGGAAATTCAGACCGGGGGCAGAGACAATGTGAGAAACCAAAGCCAGTATGTGTGAACGGGTCCCATGAGGGTTAGTGCTGAAGTGTGTGTGCCCTGGGCCCAGTGCACCTTGCAGGCGTGCATCCTGACTTAGGGAAAAGCTGGAAGCACCACAGGAAGCACTGGAGTTAGACAGCAGCCCCCTGCAGGAGAGCCTGGCGTGCACCCCAGGGCTGCATAAGGCTTTTCTTCCCAGAACGCTACATTAGGTGATTTGCTCCCATCTTTCTGCTGATGTCAACTAGAAGAGTTGAAGAATATTATAAAACATTTTTTCAAAGGGACTTAAGAACTAACCAGGAAGTGAAGAGGTGTGCTATCAAGCTGCTGAGAAGGCTGATCCCCAGGGATGAGATGATATTTGTGACCATTTATTTCCTCTGCCCATCTGTTGATTTCAGCAAGCAGCTTGGAAGAAGTAATAGTGAGTCTGAAAAGAGTAGTGGGTTTTTCTTTTAGAAAAGTGAATAAGAAGTTTAAACATGGAGGGGCTGTTATACGCATGAGAGTTCAGAGAATAGACAGTGTAGTCAATTTGGAATAAATTAAATCTGATGTACATTATGTGTTGAGTTTGGATTTTCAAATGATCCAAGCTGTCTATTAGGTCCTATTTACCTATTTGGTTAATTTTTTGGTGAATAAATGAAAGACAGAAAAATGAATGAAAAAAAAAAAGAAATAGATACCTAAACCAGAAGAATGTCTTTTGAAAACCTGATACTTATGAAAAAGCTCACTTGGCAGTATTTTTCAGCTCTTTATAAATTAATGGGCATTATGTTGAAAGAGTTTTTGTATGCTTATTAAGCTTAGTATTATAAAACAGAGGACCTATGAAAAAACTAATTACTTTTATCTTTGGTTTACATTCTAAAATCTAATAATTTAATCCCTTAATGTTTTATCTATTGAAAAATACACAAATGTATTCAATATAACACCAATACATATTTTCCTAGGAAAATTGACATGTGACATGGTGTAAAGAGTGTCTCTCTCTCTCTTTTTTTTTTCCTCCCCTACACACACACACACACAAACACAAAATCAAGATTATAGACCTACTGAACAGATGGCCTTTGGCCTGGAGAAAATTGGATCCTGGGATAGCTTTCTGAATTTATCTTTGATTCAAATAGTCTTTAGTATGCACAAGTCATTAAAGCTCTAGTCTGGGCCTGAAGAGGTTTTCCTTCAATATTTTATAGGTAGGATTTTGATCTATGATTTATCAGTCAACTGACAGCACAAAGGGCAGAGAGGATTTTTTTTTCCATTAAGAATCAATTCTTCTGGTAGATAGATTTTTATTTCTATTCTCACTCTGCCTATTGAAAAAAAAAAATCTGCTTTGGGATATGTCTGTCAGTTTGAGTGACCAGGCACATAAGTGGTATAAAATGCAGGAATTTCTAAGCTGTGAGAAGGACTGCAGTGTGGCAAAATACATAAAAAGTGAATAAATAAAACCTACCAAGCATCTTTTATGATTTGTAGGTGCTTTTGAATGCAGGAAACATTAAAGAGGAATGCACTTTATTTATGCAAAGGTCACCATTAGGTTTTATTTCTACATGCATCTTCTCCACTCATGTATAGAATAAAAAACTTTGTGGACAAATGCAATTATATATTTGTGAGAGATCTGCAGTTCGTCTTTACAGTATTTTGTTTAGTGTCATTTATTTTCTTATAGCTTGTGATTTATTGCCCATCATGCCAGCCAGTATATTTTTCATTCCTCAGAAATGTGTGACTGAATTGCGAGTAAATTTTTCAGTCAGTTACACTGGCACGAAAAGTAAATATTATGGAAAAGAAACTATCAAGTTTTATAAGGAGATATATCTTGCTATTATTTATTTCTGCATGCAAGGCTGACTGCAGAAAGCTAGCAGGCACAGAGAGCTACGTGGCAGCTGCTAGGCTTCAGGTGAATATCGATTCACCTGTGAATCGGTGATTTGGAAATGGTTTTCTTAGAGGAATGCTCTCTTCTCTTAAGAAATCATGAGTTTTAAGAGCTCTGTAGTCTTTCAAACTGCTTCCCTGAGAAGTTGCTAGGTGGTCATGAAGGTTCTATTATGATGCTGCTGCTGCTACTGCTAAGTCGCTTGAGTCGTGTCCGACTCTGTGCGACCCCATAGAGGGCAGCCCACCAGGCTCCTCCGTTCCTGGGATTCTCCAGGCAAGAACACTGAAATGGGTTGCCATTTCCTTCTCCATCTATGATAATGACTTGGAATTAAAACAGAGCTGAACCGCTTGTGAGAGGAGATACGGTAAAGAGTAGACTTTTATCAGGTTAGCATTTCAGGGTCTTCATTCATGTGATACATGAGTATGCTGCTACTAACATATCACAAATGTAGTACCTACTTCTCCGAGAAGGCAGTGGCCCCCCACTCCAGCACTCTTGCCTGGACAATCCCCTGGACAGAGGAGCCTCGTAGGCTGCAGTCCATGGGGTTGCTAGGAGTCGGATATGACTGAGCAACTTCACTTTCCCTTTTCACTTTCATGCATTGGAGAAGGAAATGGCAACCCACTCCAATATTCTTGCCTGGAGAATCCCAGCGACGGGGAGCCTGGTGGGCTGCCATCTATGGGGTCGCACAGAGTCAGACATGACTGAAGTGACTTAGCAGCAGCAGCAGCAGCAGCAGCAGCAGCAGTACTTATTTCTATTAATCAGAATTATTTATCATCTCTCTATGGAGATGCCTCTTTATAGCTCGTGTAAAGGAAACATTTTTGAAAATATGACTCACTGTGGTTCAGGTTTTTAGCGCCCTCCCCACACATCATGATCTTAAAACGGGTTTTTGTTTCTGTCCTTTACTATATTCTTCATATGATTGTTTCTTTTGGAACCTAAGATACTCGGAAGAATACATTTCATCATCCATCAAATTATTAGCATCATTAGTTTGCATATAACCCTGTATTTGCCGAAGATCTTTAACCAAAACTCCAATCTAGCTTTCAGATTGCTTTCTCCAGAAGCAGAGCATTTTGTCTCACCACCCTTATTTTCCTCCCTGGGGTGAAACAGTAGAACAGCATGTTGTTTCCTCTCACTATCAACTGCCACTTTGTGGCAAATGCCCACGTGGAGTTTACATGTGGTGCACTGACTGTGCATGTTTGTATCCATATTAGAGTGAATGATATTAATACTTGATGGGCCTGAATAGATGGCTATCTGTCTCCCCCCGGAAATACCAGCTGTCTCCAAGCTGAAGAAACAATGCTGAAACAAACCCTAAGATAGAGGCAGAGCAAAAGCATTAGGCAGAGAAGATACTACTTAAACATTAAGGATATATTTTGGTTTCTTGATGAATACTCCTCTCAAATAACCTTGGGAGTTTGGCTCAGCTGGGTATATCCACTTTGAGGAAAAAAAAAAAAAAAGGTGATGGATAGAAAAACAGCCAGGAAAATTGGAGAATAAACTGGGTAAAATCTAAGATGAAATGATGACATTCAGCCTGTTGGATGTCACAAAAAGTGTCTTTCACTAGGCCTTTACTTTAGATATTTGTCATTTCTTACCGGTAAACAATTTTTAGTGTGAAATATGTCTATTATGAATTAACAAAGCCTCCTTATGCTAAGAAAGCACACCCCCACACAACTGGGTTATGAAGTGGCTGTAGTAACAATGAGGAGGGTCACTGCGCATTGTTGTTCAGTCGCTAAATTGTGTCAATTGTGGATTAAGAAGATTATATCTGAGATAGAAACTATAAGAAATTTACACGCTTTCCAAAAATGACACACGTCATTCATCTTTCAGCCATCTAACCAGGTAAATGTTCCCCACTGTCTTCAAAACAAAATCTGCATATCATTGTGACCTCAACCTCGCCATGTTCCCATTCCAATCTCCTGGTTTTCCAATGTCATTTAGATTCCAGGTATTTACTTTGTGTACAGCCACTTGCAAACCACAGCATGTGCACATCTTTCGGGTCTCCTTATGTTTCCACCCTCTGCCCTTTTGACTCGCGCTGCATTTATTCCTGTTCCGTTTCTTTCCATTGTTGTTGTTCGCTCACGTAGATGTGTCTGACCTTTTGTGACCCCATGGACTGCAATACGCCAGGCTTCCCTGTCCTTCACTATCTCCCAGAGCTTGCTCAAATGTATGTCCATTGAGTTGGTGAAACCATCCATCCATCTCATCCTCTGTTGTCCCCTTCTCCTCCTGCCTTCAGTCTTTCCCAGCATCAGGGTCTTCTCTAATGAGTCAGTTCTTCCCATCAGGTGGCCAAAGTTTTGGAGCTTCAACTTCAGCATTTCTTTTTAAGATCCTAGTAAGTTATTGTTTAGCTGAAACTGCCCCCTAAAGCCTGTTTCTTAAAGTCTGAAACTGGTGTTACTCTAAGGCCATCCTTCAGACTTTAAGATTCCTAAAGACAAAGGAAATTTTTATTCGCCTATATTTCTTTAGCACCGATCCCATTGTCTGTGGCATGGGTGTGTGTGTGCTCAGTTGCTTCAGTTGTGTCTGACTCTTTGAGACCCCCATGGCCTGTACCCTGCCAGGCTCCTCCACCTATGGGATTTTCCTGGAAAGAATACTGAAGTGGGTTGCCATACCCTCCTCCAGGAGATCTTCCTGACGCAGGGATCAAGTCTGTGTCTCCTGTGTGTCCTGCATGCAGGCAGATTCTTTACTGCTTGAGCCGTCAGGAAAGTCCCTGCTTAGGGCATACTGGAAGCTAATCCTTCGATGAAAGGAGAAAGGACAGGAGAGAGGGAGATCAAAAAAGAAGCGGATGGATAGGAAGGAAGGAATGAAAGTAATGACAGACTAAGGAAAAATAGCCTTTCTTCCAAGAAGGAGCTTAACTTTAGTATGAGAAAAGAATACTAGTTCTAAGGAAAAAACTCTGGTCTTGAAGTCTTGATATAGCGTCTTCATTTCCAACTCTCGTTGGTCATGGGAACTTAGGTAAGTACTGTTACCGTAATGAGTCTTGGGTTCTCATTCTAGAAAGCTGCAATAACAACGTACATTCATCCTCCTACTCCAGGGTGCAAGAGGCATCACATTTAATGATATTTGTACATGTGCTTCATATTTTCAAAGGACAGAACAGCCACAGGGTCTTATTATTTCAAAACATGCCAAAGATTAAAACTAAGATCAGATAAACATAAAATTTAACTTATATGTAGTGTATCTGTAAAAGTTTTAAAGAGCAATGCGTGATTTTCTAATTAAAAGAAGGCTTAAATGGAAGTCAAATATTCTGTAATTAAATATGCTTTTTTGTGTTCATACACAAGTGCTCTGGGCAATTACAGAACAGTTTCCAGGAAGAGTGCTTTAGTACCTGGTTGCTTTTGCTTATACCTACCATATCCCTCCATTTCTGCTCTATTCAGCATTATTAGTTTATTGTCTGGGCTTCCAAACAATTATTTCAGAAATGTATTCATTAATTATATGATAAAAGGCTTGGCCGGTAGTTTTACCCATAGAGCATTAGCAAGCTTATTTTTCATGTGCACATGAAAATATCATAAATTTAGGCTAACTTGAGGCTTTATTTGTCTGGAATATTATCTTTGTTCAAACTCATGATCTCAAAAACTTCCTTTTTTTTTTTTTTTTTTGTTAAATTTGGGACTACCTGGAAGCCTATAAATTCAAAATATAAAGCTCATTTGTGAATTCTCTTAACGTATCAAGGACAAGTCTTTTATACCTTATTTAATCAACAGTGTTCTTAAAAGTGAACAATATATTTTATTATGCTGTCTTGTTATCTTTGCTGCAGTAACACACAACCAAAATATTTCCAAATTACCAAAATACCTCCAAAAGTTTATTTCTTGCTCTCATTGCATATGAGTTTTGAGTCAAGGGTAGCTCCCCATTTCTCTTTCATTTCATGATCTAGACTGGAGAAGCCACTTCCCAGATGTGGTGTGGTCTTATTTTGGAAGTGGAAACAAAGCCAAGAAATTTGGCAAAGCCACAAGATAATTTGGGCCCCGAAGCCAATACATCATGACTGTTAAAGATTCAGTTGCCTTGAGGAACTGGGCTATTGTTCCTTTTGCTCCAGGAGTTGGTGATGGACAGGGAGGCCTGGCGTGCTGCAGTCTATGGGGTCACAAAGAGTCGGACACTACTAAATGACAAAACTGAACTGATATAGAATCTAGACAGATGGTACTGGTGATGTATCTGCAGGGCAGCAAAGAAGATGCAGACTCCAATGACAGACTTGTGGACACAGCTGAGGAAGGAGAGGGTAGGACAAATTGAGAGGGTAGCTTTGTAATCTGCATATTACCATATGCAAAATAGATGTGCTGTTCTTAGTTGCTCAGTCATGTCCGACTCTCTGTGACCCTATGGACTGTAGCCCGCCAGGCTCCTCTGTCCATGGGGATTCTCCAGGCAAGAACATGGAGTGGGTTGCCATGCCCTCCTCCAGGGGATCTTCCCAACCCAGGGATCGAACCCAGGTCTCCTGTTTTATAGGAGGATTCAATGCTGTCTGAGCCATCAGGGAAGCCCAAGAGCACTGGAGTGGGTAGGCTCTCCCTTTTCCAAGAGATCGTCTCAACCCACGAATCAAACCGGGATCTCCTGCATTGCAGGAGGATACTTTACCAGCTGAGCTCCCAGGGAAGCCCATGTATAATATGTATACTAGATAGCCAGTGGGAATTTGCTGTATGGCACTCAGAGACCAACTCAGGTGTTCTGTAACAATCTTGAGGGGTGCCATGGGGTGAGGGGTGGAAGAGAGGTTCAAGAGGGAGGGGACATATGTATACCTATGGCTGTTTCATGTTGATGTATGGCAGAAAACAACACAAAATCCTAAAGTAATTGTCCTTCAATTAAAAATAAATAAAACTGACAATTGCACTGAAATTGTCTTCTGGACTCCGAGACATAGTTTCTAGGAACAGATTTTGTTTCTGAGTATTCATCTTTATCTGGTTCTCTCTTGTATTTACCAATTTAAATTTTTACCTTGGCCAGCTAAGATTTCTCTCAAAGATTTATTATCTCTTAGTCTTGTCTATGAGATTCCTTGGTGGCTCAGAAGGTAAAGAATCCATCTGCCATGCAGAAGACCCAGGTTTGATCCCTGGGTTGGGAAGATCCCCTGGAGAAGGAAATGGCAACCCACTCCCAGTATTCTTGCCTGGAGAAATCCATAGGCAGAGGAGCCTTGTCTATACTATATACTTGGAGGAATGGCTGAAATCCTTTATCAGTTTGGAAAATTCTTAACTGTGTGATGTGCACAGGTTTTATCAAGTTCCACCGACTTTGTGCACAGGTTTTATCAAGTTCCACCGACTTAGAGAACTACATCTGCTACTGTAACTCCAACCTAGATATGCAGTCTTTCCTTCATGGTCTAGTTTTCACATATTTTAAATATATAAATAGTTAAATATTAATTTCAGTATGAACTTAACTATGGTAGCAGCCTCCACTCCAATCTTCCCTGTTTTACTTGGAATCAATTCTGTAATCCCAGGATGCTATAAAGTTCCCACAGTTCTTGCTATTTCCTTCTCTGCCTCCACAATGCTCATTTCCCACCCAGCAGATTTTCAGCTTTATGCAGCATCCAATGTCTGAGGGAATGCAGAAGAGAGGAGAGTTTGGGGCAGTGCTCTCTCCATATAACACAGAACAGCATGGGAGGGCTGTGGTTTCTGATTGATACCAACCATGGGTCTCTGAATTGAGGATTAGAAACTACCAAAATGTGTACAAAGAGCCTTGGCTTCTTTTTGAGGCAGGAGGCAGATAGTTAGGGTAAAGCAAATGGAGATTCTTTCTCTATTGACAGAAACTCCATGACAAGAATGGAACAGTTAATGGAAGAGGCTGGGCCCTGCCCAGACCACATATTTCTCCTTCCCAGAGTCAGGAAATCTCTCTGACCACACATGTGCAGAAAGGCTCCTTGGAGGTCAAAGGGGAATGGTGCCAACTAATGCCAGGTTACCATACATCATTGTAGTAGAATCCACCTTGGCTAAGAGATGCATGCACACACATGGAAAGATCCTGAGATATACCACATGTGAACTGTGAACCAGGCAAAACATAATGATAGGTCAAAGGAAAACCAAAAGAAATGTCCCATGAAAGTAATTCAAGCTGCCAGGAGGGTGCAGCTCAGTGACTCTCTCCCTGAGTCCACCTATGTGTTGATCCTCACGTATTGTTCTCATTTTCTCCTAATAAATACTTTACTCGTTTCACTACTTTCCGCCTTTGTGGAATTTTTTTTTCTGCAAAGCCAAAGGGCCAAGGTCCTTGTCACTGACCCCCAGTCTAGTCTCTAGGCTCTGGTGCTCACATCGCCATGACCCAGCCCAGTTTCTGCTGGGAATCCATCACCTGAGGTGATATCCAAGAAGTCTTTTTTGAAAGAAATAAAGCCTAGATAAGCCATTGACTGGAATCAAGATCCTAACACAAGCTGAAATCAAGATTACCAGTTCAGCTCAGTCGCTCAGTCATGTCCGACTCTTTGCGACCTCATGAATTGCAGCATGCCAGGCCTCCCTGTCCATCATCAACTCCCAGAGTTCACTCAAACTCACGTCCCTCGAGTCAGTGATGCCATCCAGCCATCTCATCCTCTGTCATCCCCTTCTCCTCCTGCCCCCAATCCCTCCCAGTATCAGAGTCTTTTCCAGTGAGTCAACTCTTTGCATGAGGTGGCCAAAGTACTGGAGTTTCAGCTTTAGCATCATTCCTTCCAAAGAAATCCCAGGGCTGATCTCTTTCAGAATGGACTGGTTGGATCTCCTTGCAGTTCAAGGGACTCTAAATAATCTTTTCCAACACCACAGTTCAAAAGCATCAATTCTTTGGCACTCAGCTTTCTTCATAGTCCAACTCTCACATCCATACACGACTACTGGAAAAACCATAGTCTTCACTAGATGGACCTTTGTTGGCAAAGTAATGTTTCTGCTTGTGAATATGCTCTCTAGGTTGGTCATAATTTTCCTTCCAAGGAGTAAGCATCTTTTAATTTCATGGCTGCAATCACCATCTGCAGTGATTTTGGAGCCCGCCAAAATAAAATCTGACACTGTTCACTGTTTCTCCAGCTATTTCTCATGAAGTGATGGGACCAGATGCCATGATCTTAGTTTTCTGAATGTTGAGCTTTAAGCCAACTTTTTCACTCTCCCCTTTCACTTTCATCAAGTGGCTCTTTAGTTCCTCTTCACTTTCTGCCATAAGGGTGGTGTCATCTGCATATCTGAGGTTATTGATATTTCTCCGAGCAATCTTGATTCCAGTTTGTGCTTCTTCTAGCCCAGCGTTTCTCATGATGTACTCTGCATACAAGTTAAATAAGCAGGGTGACAATAGACAGCCTTGACATACTCCTTTTCCTATTTGGAACCAGTCTGTTGTTCCATGTCCAGTTCTAACTGTTACTTCCTGACCTGCATATAGGTTTCTCAAGAGGTAGGTCGGGTGGTCTGGTATTCCCATCCCTTTCAGAATTTTTCACAGTTTATTGTGATCCACACAGTCAAAGGCTTTGGCATAGTCAATAAAGCAGAAATAGATGTTTTTCTGGAACTCTCTTGCTTTTTCCATGATCCAGTGGATGTTGGCAATTTGATCTCTGGTTCCTCTGCCTTTTCTAAAGCCAGCTTGAACATCAGGGAGTTCACGGTTCACGTATTGCTGAAGCCTGTTTTGGAAAATTTTGAGAATTGCTTTACTAGAGTGTGAGATGAGTGCAATTGTGATTACCAGGCAAATATCAATAACCTCAGATATGCAGATGACACCACCTTTATGGAAGAAAGTGAAGGAGAATAAAGAGCCTCTTGATGAAAGTAAAAGAGTAGAGTGAAAAAGCTGGCTTCAAAGTCAACACTCAAATAACTAAGATTATGGCATCTGATCCCATCCCTTCATTGCAAATAGATGCAGAAACAATAAAAACAGTGTGAAATTTTATTTTCTTCAGCTCCAAAATCAGTGCAGATTGTGACTGCAGCCATGAAATTAAAAGATGCTTAATCCTTGGAAGAAAAGCTATGGCCAACCTAGACAGCATAGTAAAAAGCAGAGACATTACTTTGCCTACAAAGGTCCCTATAGTCAAAGCTATGGTTTTTCCAGGAGTCATGTATGGACGTGAGAGCTGGACCAACTGTGGTGTTGAAGAAGGCTCTTGAGAGTTCCTTGGACTCCAAGGAGATCAAACCAGTCAATCCTAAGTAGGAAATCAGTCCTGGATATTCATTGGAAGGACTGATGCTGAAGCTGAAATTCCAATACTTTGACCACCTGATGTGAAGAACTGACTCATTGGAAAAGACTCCGATGCTGGGAAAAGTTGAAGCTGGGAGGAGAAGGGGATGACAGAGGATGAGATGGTTGGATGGCATCACTGACTCGACGGACATGAGTTTGAATAAGCTCCAGAGTTGGTGATGGATAGGGAAGCTTGGCATGCTGCAGTTGCAAAGAGCGGGTCACGAAGAGCGGGACATGACTGAGCAACTGAACTAGACTGAACCAAAGCCACTGAAGAAATAGTGTGCATATTCTGAAGGAGGGCAGAATTTGCCACCTCAAAATAGATCCTTTCATAAGGGTGACTGTTGGCTGATTACTTTTAAGAAGCTGCAGACACAGGAAAAACTCTGAAACTTAAGTAGAAGTTACCCTTTAGAAAGAGACACTTGCATTTATATTGGAACTCTCCATTTGAAAAAGTCCCTGTCTCTTTGTTACCAGGAAGAGAAGGATGACCAGATCTCTAGAAACTCTTACCAGTGGATAAGACAGTGACCTGAAGTTGCACAACATCCCTACCTTTTTGACTGTGATCATCCAGGCAGGCTCCCAGAGCAGGCTCACCCATCCCCCAACACCTTCTTCTGTTTAACTGGACACAGCGTTGAAGGTGGTGTCTTGGGCCATTTTGAGGAATTATTATCCTGGTCTCTCCCACGTACACAGGAGGTGTATATGTTATTCAACTTCTGCTGTTTCTTTTTCTCCTGTTAATCTTTTCTTACAAGGAGGGCAGTGCTGTCTCAGCCGAGACCTAGAAGAGTCGAGGGAAAATTCTTTTCATCCCCTACAGTGTAAATTAATTTCATCTGTATGATAGCGTGCAGCACATTCTAAAACATCTGACATTATGTAGTTTCCCAGTTAAATTTTTTAATAGTTTATAAACTTCTTGTCGTGGCCTGTGTGCAGCTTGGAAGAGAATTTCCAACATGAGGCAGAATGAGAGAAGAATAAAGTTTATTAGAGTGGGAGTGCTGCTAGAAAAACAGGCCAGCTCAAGGGAGAGCCGGCCCCTTCCAAAGGCTAATAGACAATTTTTATTGCCTCAAAAAAGAAAAAATTCCTACTGGAAGAGTGGCATTAGGTGATCAGTTAGGATGCTACAGGGTGCATTATAGGGTGGATATTTTACCTACTTTGGGGTCAGGGAACTGTTGTTCAGTTGCTAAGTTGTGTTCTACTCTTTGTGACATTACAGACCATAACCCACCAGGGTCCTCTGTCATGGGATCTCAGGCAAGAATACTGTAGTGGGTTGTCCTTTCCTCCTCCAGGGGGTCTTCCTGACCCAGGGATTGAACTCAGGTCTTTCATGTCTCCTGCATTGGCAGGTGGGTTCTTTACCACTAGCACCACGTGGGAAACCCCAAACAGTGGTTAAGTGAAAGTCGCTCAGTTGTATCGAGCTCTTTGCTACCCCACGGACTGTAGCCTGCCAGGTTCCTCTGTCCATGGAATCCTGCGGGCAAGAATACTGGAGTGGGTAGCCATTCCCTTCTCCAGGGGATCTTCCCAACCCAGGGACCAATCCCAGGTCTCCTGCATTGCAGGCAGATTCTTTACCATCTGAGCCACCAGGGAAGCCCAAGAACACTGGAGTGGGGAGCCTATTCCCTCTCCTGGTGGTCGTCCGTACCCAGAGATTGAACCAGCATCTTCTGCATTGCAGGCAGATTCTTTACTAGCGGAGATACCAGGGGAGCCCTTAATAAACTGGTAGATTCCAATTTGGTCATTTGTGAGGGTTAGTCTGAAGCCCAGGCACCATTTCTGAGGGAGTTCCAGCTGACCATGCAGATACCCATGTAGAGAGTGGAGAGAATCCCATGACCTGGCCCCACCCCCTCCCCTGAGCTGTCGGCTTCATCAGCATCAACCTGTTAGTCATGTGAACAATTTCTCTTATAAGTGGACTTTCCAATTTATAGCTGAGCCAACTGAGTGTCAGATGGGGAAGGAGTAGTCCGCACTATGCTTTGTCCAATTTGCAGATTTTGTAGAAAACAAATGATGGTTGTAGCATTAGGTAACAAATTTAGAGGTAGTCCATAATAAAATAATAGCTATTTGGTTGATCAAGAAAGTTCATTCAATTAGGGAATTCATTGTTCAACAAAATTCTTGGTGAATATGAAAAATATGTCTTTATTTTTATTTAAAACCAAATGAACATTTTGGCCAACCCAATATTTGACCTGAAGGCTCTGAGACTCATCTATTCCAATGTGCTCACAAATAGACAATCTCCTTCGATATAAAACTTGCATTTATATCTTTTCTTATCTAGAACAGTTTTAAGTTATGGGAAATGATGACATTTAAGTGGCTGCATTTAATACTCTGTCCACTGGCAGGATGGAAATTAGTTTGAGCAAGCTCCAGGGAAGCATGGCATGCTGCAGTCCGTAGGGTCACAAACAGTCGGACATGACTGAGCGACTGAACTGAATTGAAAGCTTTACATACACTTTCAGATACAAAGCAGAAGAAAGCTAAAAGTGGGGCTCAGTTTTCAGATGACCTCCACACATCACTTACGTCTCACTCGAGAATCCAGACTCTCAGGATTCACAGTGCAGGAGCTGAAGGTGGGTCCATCTCCAGAGCCATATAAAACCAATGCAAATGATTCCTCATCCAAGCCTCTTGATAGCTTACCATGAATAATTTTGGATTCATGATCTCCAAAGATTTAGTTTCGGGACCAGGGACCAAGCTTGTTCACTTAAGAGCTTTAGTGTAGCAGGATTTTATTAAAGTATAAAAAGGGACAGAGAAAGTCTCTGACATAGACATCAGATGGAGAATGCCCCCCTTGCTAGTCTACCCAGGCCTTACATATTTTTATTAGACCCATTCCCACACATACATCATAAATTAATATTCCTCAACATATGTCATCATAATACTCCTACAACATATGTCTCAAGATAATAAGATTAGTCAGAAGGTTCTTGTTAAGAAGGAGAAACATGTCCTCAAGCAAGATACATTGTTGTCATATAATCCGTTTGCCCTTTTTCTCCTCCTTGAGAGCCCTGGACCCCTTCCTCCTCGAGGGCCCTGGACTCCTTATCAACCTACCTAAGAATTAGCTCTCTCACACTTTTGTTGATGAGACATTCTCTCAAATATATCGTCAGCATTTTCCTTTCTGTGGGGCTCATTCTCATTAGCACATAAGCCTGCTCCAATCAATCACAGTCAGCAGAAAAGCCTTCCATCAACTTTCTCTCCTGTGATTTCAATTCTTCTTTCTAACCGTGTCCCATAGAAAAGAAAGAAAGACAGAAAGTGAAATGACTCAGTTGTGCCCGACTCTTTGCGACCCTGTGGACTGTAGCCCACCAGGCTCCTCCATCCATGGAATTTTCCAGGCAGCAGTACTGCAGTGGGTTGCCATTTCCTTCTCCAGGGGATCTTCCTGACCCAGGGATCGAACTCGGGTCTCCCACGTTGCAGGCAGACGCTTTACTGTCTGAGCCACCAGGGAAGCTCAGTGCATCCCCCTTTCTGTCATAACAAACACCCTCTTCCCTCTTGTTCCTGTTCTACTTTGACTGCCACTTCCGACTCAAGTCTTATAACTTCTTCAGCTTAGGTTACAGAGTAAACAGAAAGACTTCTTCCTGAAGTAAGTGGATACTTTGGTTCCTCGTTGACCTGACTTTTCCACGGTATGTGTTCTTGTCAAGTTCCTCCCTGCCTCTTCTTAGAGACTAACCACATCTGAATTAGTCTGCTTGGGCTATCATCATAAGACATCACAGGTTTTGGTGCCTTAAACATAGACTTTTTTTTTTTTTCCTCAGTTCTGGAAGCAGGAAGGTGGGGATAGAGGTGCCAGGAGCTTGATTTCTGCCGGGGTCTCTCTGGCTAACACATGCCTGCTTTCCAGCTGAATCCTAGCACAGCCTTTCCCTGGGGCCTGTGGAGAGATTACTCTGGTGCTTTGTCTTCTTCTTTTTTTCCAATAATAAATATATTTATTTAAATGAATTTTTATTGGAATATAGTTGCTTTACAGTGTTTAGTTAGTTTCTACTGTACAACAAAGTGAGTCAGTTATAAATATATGCATACACCCCCTTTTTAAAAAATTTCCTTCCCATTTAGGCCACTATAGGTCATTGAGTCCCTGGAGCGAAGTATGGCAACCCACTCCAGTATTCTTGCCTGGCGAATTTCATGGACAGAGGAGCCTGGCAGGCTATAGTTCACAGGGTCACAAAGAGTCAGACACAACTGAAGTGACTTTTCATGCACACAGGTCATTGAGTAGAGTTCCCTGTGCTGTACAGCAGGTTCTCATCAGTTATCTATTTTATGCATAATATCAATAGTGTATATATGTGCTTTGTCTTCTTATGAGGTTACCAGTCCCATATGACTAGAATTTTACCCTTAGGACTTCATCCAACCTTAATGACCTTCACACCCTGCTTCCAAACATGTGATATAGCAGGTAGGGGCTTCAACACATGAATTCAGTTCCTAGCAATGTCTCTTAGCTCACCTGAGCTCAAATTTCATAGGCTCTTCTAACTATGCTGACATTTCAGTGTATTTATTGTTACTGTTCCTTATATCTTTTTTCTCAGACCCCTTTATTTTCACTTTCTGAATAGCCTTTCCTTCTTACAACTTATATTGCAGCTTATATTTCACACATCTTTGCATCTTTAGCCCAGCTCTCTCCCCAGAGTGTCAGATTCATTCAGTTCTATATTAGACTCACTAACTCTATGCCTCACAATTATCTTACATCAAACAATCTGAACTATTGATATGTCATATACTGTGTACAAGAATCAAGTTATCAGCAAGTTATCCAAGCCAGGATTCTAGGTTTTGTCTTTTTATCCTCAACAAAATCATACACTTAAAAAAATTCAATATATAGTATTGTAAAGTAAAAAGTAAATAAATAAAAATAAATAAAATGTACAAAAAAATTCAATAATTTCCTTTGTCTTTCTTTTATACTCAGGCATGTGTGTATGCTCAGTTATGTCTGACTCTTTGCAACCCCATAGACTGTAGCCAGCCAGACTCCTCTGCCCATGGAATTTCCCAGGCAAGAATATTGGAGTGGGTTGCCATGCCCTCCTCCATGGTATCTTCCTGACCCAGGGATTGAACCCTCATCTCTTGTGTCTCCTACACTGGCAGGTGGATTCTTTACCACTGCACTGTGGTCTTAACTTTTATAGTATGTTTCAAACGTCTCTGGATACTGAACTCTCTTCTATTTGTATTTTTTCGAATGTACTTACTCCACCAAGAATACTCTGGCTTCATCACCTGGGTAATCCCACTCCTCTTCACATCTAACCTATAGCACAACCTTCTCCGGGAAGAAGGTCCTGAACCTCTAGACTGATTCTAGTTACATTAACCCATTTCAACACTTGTTCTTCCTAGTGGTGTCTGTTGTAGCCACTTTTTAAAAGATGATGCATTCCCACCCAAAATTTGGTTTAATAAGACTGATAATCACACATACACAAAGGACTATTAAAAATGGTATCATTTATAAAATGAAACTTTCTGGAGCATGCAGCCCAACTTTTCTGACAAAGTCCTAAAATGGCTTGAAAAAGCAAGGAAAGGACTTGAACTGTGGTTGGGGGTGGGGTGGGGATGAAGGCTGTCACAGAGGAAGCTCTCAGTGCTCTGAAGCTCTCACTGCCACCAAGTGAGCAGCCATCTGGGCTTCTCATCAGCTTGACCAGATGTGAGACAGAAAAGGGAGAGGAGTGATGCTGGAAAGCTGTCAGCAGTCAAACATCAGAAAACAAATTCGAACTCTTTAGTGTGTGGTGTTGGGAGTTCAGCTGAGCAGGGAAAGTGAGAGCTGGGCTATCAGACACCAGAGTTGCCTGTTGAAGCAACATGCCAGTGATGGATGAGTTAAAGCTTTCGTCCCTGACTGCAGCAGGAGCAACAGAAGGCTAACAGGGAGCCAGGGCCCCTGCGAGGGCTCACACCAGAGGGTCAGGCAGAAGCACGGGTCATCTCACTGCTGAGCAGGCCCTGAACGAAAGGTTCTGCAGCTGATCAACCCTGAGGTGGAGGAGGATATGAAAAAGTAGGGATGGGAGTCGAGAAGCGGGGAGTACAGGGTCAGAGTGGGGAACAGTTACAGACACTCCTCCCCGTAGACAGGAGTCTGCAGAGTGTAAAGATGAAGACCTCTGCCCCAGATTTCAGACAAAGAGACCAGGCATGAAGGCATCAGGGCTAGAAATGTAAACACATGTGAGAGCATCCCCTGTTGGGAGGGTCCGGACCCTTCAGAGACTGCAGCACACTGGCTGGGCCAGGCTTCTGGGGTGGGAAGGGCCCTTGACTCCATGAGGCTGGTCAGCTAAAGCTTCGGTCAAAGCCAACAGTCAGTTTGGAAAAATTACACATCGAGGCTGACCCGGGCGCCAGACTCCTCGCTGGGTCTTTGACATATGGAATTACGGTCACATGCACAGTCAAGGGAAACGGACACACCTGATCAGGTGAGCACTTTCACTGAGCATATGTTAATGCATATTGCTTACCTTATTTTTGAAATATTCTGACATTCGTTTTAGCTTAGTCTCCCCTTTCTTACATTATAGGTCAATATATTTTCCATTGGAAAATGTAGCCACTTTTAAAATAATCTATCCTTATCAATGTATTTTGAAAGCAGGTAGAACATTTTTTACACACTGGCCAAAAAACACAGTTTAATCACAACCATTATTAATGTGGAATAGCCAACAAGAGTGCTTTCCTTAAAGCAAAGAGTACAGAAGAGCTTTTAAAAGATAAGCTTTCAAGTTACATAGACTTGGGAAAACTCTATAAACCTCAGTTTTACCATCTGCAAATACATTTTCTAAGATTATTATGAAGATGAAGTAAGGCAAAACATAATGAATGACACACTCTTTGGTATATATATGGCCCAATTAATGATTAAGAGATGAGTCATTTAGCATGTGTACTATCCCTTATGGTCTTGAAGCGATTTAACACTATGTCTACAGATACAGACTTGAGAAGATGAGTGATGGGTAAGGAGGGGAGGTGAGCCTCCTTGAGACTCAAATTTTCTGTTAAAAAAAAATGGAGAAGTCCCTTTTTCTCTTCAGTGCTTTTGGGACTTATTTATTGCCTTCAAACTGTCTAAGAAGCTCAAAATTATTACAAGAAGCCTGATGAATTTTGGGGACTTGCAAGAAGAAATCTTTCTATGCATTGCTCAGAAGAGGCTCAGATTTAGAATGTATTGAATTTTTCAAAAAAATATAGTTCTCCCAAGTCATTAGTATTCTTGGCATTATTTCTGCACCTATCGTCTAATCTGTCCTGCTCACATTGTTTCCCCATGAGATGTGGACACGAGTTTTGAAGACCTATTAACCAGGTCATAAAGGCAATATGGATGGTCTTCTTCAATTTTTATACCTATGTTAACATGGACTTATTATAATAGCGAGCATGGTATTTAAATTCAATTAAATTCATGTCAGGTGTTTGATTAATTGTTACTTATTATTAGGAACTAGCGATTTAAAGATTAATAAGATATATCCTCTGTCCTTGAAAACCTGACAATTATCTCAGAGTATAGATACATATGTAGTTTACATAATCAATGGTATAAGGACTAGAACAATACAACAGCAGTGTGTCTTGAAAATAAAGAAAAGAGTGCTATTCAGTGACTTCAAGTCTTAAGGAATACTCTACTTAATGAGGTCACAATAGACTTCAGTCTTTAAGAAGAGATAAGTTTGCCCAGAAAGAGAAAATGAGAGAATGCCATGTAGAGCAGAATCAAGAGTATGAGCAAAGACCCACAGAGTTCTCCAAACCACAAATGAAATTAGGCCACTCATACACCTGTCCTCAGCAAAATGTCCTTCCAAGTTTCAAAAATGCCTTAAAGGTATACAACTTCAAGAAAAGCCACGTGACCAAAGTAGATAGGAATTACATTGAATGAAAACTGGCTTTAATCATAAACACTACAGTACCTCATAAAGTCATAATTATGATGATGAAGTTGCTTACCATGTGCTGAGATTATACAATCTGTTGATGGTGTGTTTGCCTGGGAACTGTTATTCCTGAATCTAAGAGCATGCTGGAGTTTCTCCTTAGCTGTTCACAAGGAAAAATAATGAACATTTATTTATTCATAAAAACTGTTGGCTTGTTTCCTATCTGAAAATAAATAAATAAATAAAAAGTTGCAGAGGAAATTTTAATAAAATTTAAAAACTTTTCTGATAACGTATTTGCATCCTGCCAGGCACTGAGTGTAGGTGTATGCCTTGAAAAAAATCTCCTACATTTTTGTGTTAAATTAATATACATGCTGTTAGGAGAAGCCATCCATGAAATCACAAAGAATTGTGTATTTTCTATATAAAAGTGCTGCATGGCTGTTCTCTGAAGAAGTGAACTCTCACATGTCTAAAATATAGCATGTGTCATGACAGGAAAGTGAGAAATTTCAGTGAAATGCTTAACTGTGTTTAAGTCTTCCTTTTTTTCTTACCTATTTCATCGCAACTACTCCTGAATGTACTATTTTAATTTGAGTTGATTCTGTCACAAACAGACTCATATTGTTTGCATCTTATGGCAGCTGGCACCCGGGTTCTCCTGGATTGGGTAGTCAGAACTTCATAAGTGTGCTTGTCCCTTGATTGTGTCATGGGTTGAAACAGCCACGCTGGGCAGTGATGGGGGACTGGATGCCCCACCAACCTGGAGCCACACTGAAGCTGACAACTGATTTAGCACAGTGAGCTGTTTCAACTGAGATGGATTGTTTGTGTTCTTTAACTTCAAGAGACAGTTATTTTGAAAGATGCAGTTCTTTTGTGGGGCTAAAAAGAACACTTTGTCTTAATTATACTTGACATTTCAAAGCTCATACCAAGAGCCTTCTCTGGGGACAGAAACAAACCACTTGTCTCCTCTAGAATAGGAGAGTGAAATGAATAAACAACCCTTGTTCTTCCCATTCGATAGTGCAATTTCTCTGATGTTTGTTTGTTTGTTGTTTCATATATTTTTTTCTTTTGAAGCACACTGGATGAACCATAGCTTAATATTCTCTAGGACAATCAAAGTATCGATGGGAGGGCTATTTTAGAAAATTAAGAATAAAATTGCTAGTGTACAAAGCAACATATTGTGTGCCCTTGGTTGTTCTATATGTTCATTCAGAGCAGTTAATTTTCTCTGAAGCAGTAAAGTAAAATGGGTACTAATATACCAAGAATCTGACATTTTTAAACTTGTGTTTCTTTAAATTGCTGCAAATTTAATACTACAATTTTCTTCAATCTTGAGTTCACTGCATTTGTCATTTCCTCTGAAAATATACGATTTCTGTGCTTTCCATTCATCTTGAAGTGTTTCATCATCCATATTCTATCTCTTGCATGATCTATACAAATGTTTATTATATTAAAGTATAAAAAGTACTTTTTCCATGAAGGTGAATATGGAATAATGTAGTCTAGCAAAATTGAAGTAATTTAATTTATAATTAACATTAATTTTATAAAAATATGATGCATTTTCTGAGAGAATAAAATTAATTTAGTCTTATTCATACTTCTAGAAAATAGGAGGTTGAAGTAATCAATGGCATGAAATAGCAAAAATGAATAATATGTGTAATTTTCCCAAATTATATGGCATAAATACATCATCCATTAAATACAAGACTAAATTTTAGTATGTAAGTGTGGAATTATATAAAATTCTTTGAAATATATGGATGCAAGCAGGTTTTCCCTTTAGGTATAATTGTAAAATATCTGGAATATTAAAACAATTCCATATTTTACCAATAACAATATACAGACATCAACTACTTTTGTATGAGTCTAGAATATATACAAGAAGTTTCAAGAAGGGAAGTTCAGGTGGATACTTAGAATGAGAAAGAAGTGTCTAAGCACATTATTCACAAGAATTGAGATAATTGCTTCAAATAATATTGGAAAAAACTGAAGAGCACATCATGATGTTTTTATTTTGTATATTATTTTATTTTAAAATTTATTTTATATGTCCTCTCTATAGTTTCATATATTTCAAATGTTTCTCCATGGCATCACATATCCTTTTGTAGAAATTATGCCTGTTTCTATTTTTCTGGGTTTAATTCACAAATTATGTTAGCATAATATATATTATTATAATAGTATATATTAGCATATGTTAGCATATTTATTAATAAGCTATCCTAAAGGCAAGGACATTATTTCAAGTGGAAATTCACAAACATGGTGAGATAACAAAATCTAACTGGTTAATATAGTTATTTAATTTCTAATATTAACTTAATCAATCATGGCATATTGTGATATCTTTGTACTTGAGAGTTTGTTTGTGCTAGACAGGCAAAAAGACAACAGTCCTTGCCCTTGATGAACAATCATATGTTTTATGATGATATCTACATTTTTATATAATAGGCTTCTTAATAGTTTTAGAATAAACATCAAATATAATCTCCATTATATTGTTTTAAATATTTATATTTAAAATAAAAGTATACTTTTATCTTTGAAATACACCCACTGAAATCTAAATATCAAAGCAATTTGATAACACATTTATCTATGAAGAAAAAAATACATAAATAAACCCATCTTTGACCATCAAAATTTTGACTGTGTCAGCTTTTATTCTTAATTCACATACCCCAATTATGTTTTAAATTTTAAACTAGAAAGCTTTCTGTTAATCATCATGTAATAATTTTTAACTGTAAAATCACATATGCATATTGAACTCTATTTTTAATCCCTTAGGCCATAAGCCTATATGTTTTAAAAGATTTCTTCAAGATTGAGTTAAGACTTCAATTACTTTAGTACAGACCTGATCTAAACAATAAAAATGTACTTCAGATTTCTAAAAAGGCATGAAAGTTACAATGAAAATGTCTCTTAATAATATATCTGTCTACATGTAACATTTTATTAAATGTTTCATGTATGTATGAATACTGATGGTAGAATTAGACTGAGTTTGACATCAATCTTTTTTCATGAATTTTACTTTGGCCACCTCATGCGAAGAGTTGACTCATTGGAAAAGACTCTGATGCTGGGAGGGACTGGGGGCAGGAGGAGAAGGGGACGACAGAGGATGAGATGGCTGGATGGCATCACAGACTCGATGGACGTGAGTCTGAGTGAGCTCCGGGAGTTGGTGATGGACAGGGAGGCCTGGCGTGCTGCGATTCATGTGGTCGCAAAGAGTCAGACACGACTGAGCAACTGAACTGAACTAAAGGCAATAAATACATAATAACTTATCATGTAATTGTCTATTTTGACAATGTTCATACATCATGAAGATTTTTTTGGACACATAGAAGAGCAATAAATTCATTATTGCTCCTATATTTCCTCTATTCCTCTGATGTCTAATTCCTCTAAAGTCTATTTCCTCTAATGTCATGTTTTTGCCCACATTCTGCACTTAAATTTATCTCCACTGACCTTTCTGTGTATTAAGGTAATGTTTAATTTTACTGTTTAAATTTTCTTAAAGTGTTTATTGACATTAGTATTTATGTTGTTTTCCATATCTAGATGAAAGATTATGCTTAGAGTAGATTTTGTAGCAGTCATATGCTTGGCAGGGTTATCTTTGGGTAAATAGCAGCTGCTATTGAAAAGCATCCTAAATAATATTAGCAGAAGTACAAAATCACTGCATATGGTCACTACAACCATGAAATTAAAAGATGCTTCCTCCTTGGAAGGAAAGTTATGATCAAACTAAACAGCATATTAAAAAGCAGAGACATTACTTTGCCAACAAAGGTCTGTCTAGTCAAGGCTATGGTCTTTCCAGTGGTCATGTATGGATGTGAGAGTTGGACTGTGAAGAAAGCTGAGTGCCGAAGAATTGATGCTTTTGAACTGTGGTGTTGGAGAAGACTTTTGAGAGTCCCTTAGACTGCAAGGAGATCCAATCAGTCCATCCTAAAGGAGACCAGTCCTTAGTGTTCTTTGGAAGGACTGATGCTGAAGCTGAAACTCCAATACTTTGGCCACCTGATGCGAAGAGCTGACTCATTTGAAAAGACCCTGAAGCTGAGAGAGATTGGGGGCAGGAGGAGAAGGGGACGACAGAGGATGAGATGGCTGGATGGCATCACCAACTCGATGGACATGAGTTTGTGTAAACCCTGGGTGTTGGTGATGGACAGAGCGGCTGGCATGCTTTGGTCCATGGGGTCACAAAGAGTTGGACACGACTGAGCGACTGAACTGAAACTGAATGAAAAAAACATTTGTTATGTTCTTTGGAATGTTTTGATACATTCATAAAAGTGCACTTTTTAGTATAAAATCTGCATTCCATATTATCTACATATTTCTTGAAATGTAAATCAATTATTCCCAGAATCTTTAAAGGAGAATACTTGAAATGATTATATGCAATTGTCTTTAACATAATCATTTAGATCTTTGAACCCCACAGTAAGAAACTGCTGATATCACAGCAACCGCCACTGTCATTCAGTGAAGTGAACTGGGTTTCTGCAGTAAAACAGAAAGGAGAGGTGAGATTTTGTGTCTCCTTCTATTAAAATCATTGGTCTTTTTTCAGTCCTCAATATTAGAATCCCGCTAGTCTTCAATATCTGAATATTAATAAATGTCATTTGCTTATTTTCTTGTTTTTTTTTAACTGTTAAAACTCAACAATATTATCCCTGAAAATTATGTTAATCCATGCATGCATTATGGAAGTCATAAACCCGTTTCAATACAATGAGATGGATGAATTCTATAAGAATGAGAAAAGAGACACAACAGGATGACAGCTGAAAATATTAACATTGTTTTTTTCTGCCAATTCCCACTGAGATGACTTAGGTTGAAGTTGAAGCCAGAGTTATGTGAATGGCTGAATTGAAATATTTTACTTTTCAAAGTAAATAGAATTTTAGTCTCTGCCTATGTTACAAATCTTAAGACAATAAGAAGGTGTCTGAAAGAGCAATCTGGGAAAGGCAGTTTCTTTAGATTACCAACAAATTGTATTGCTGGACTTGAAGAATTCTGTATTTTCACAGCTAATAGATGGACAGGACATTCATAAACAGAAGTTTTTGGTGACCACATACTCTTTAATTCTTCCTTTCTCTAGTGTTATTTTTGTAGTGTTATTTCATACTGTTAGAACTCAAACTATTTCAGATTCAATATGTGCATTTGTGTATTTGCCCTGATTTTGGTCCCTGCTAGTATTTTGTGCATTTTAATGTCCTTAGCCAAGTCTCAAGCTGTAACTGGACAGTGAAAAGAAAAAAAGTTAGGACCATGGAATCAGAGCTCTGTTCAAAGAGTTGAAAGACTGTAGGTAATTTATTTAAGCACTAGGTGCCTGAATACTTAGAAAAGAAAGGATTAAATAAGAGTATGAACTGGTACAAAAGTGCCCGAAGCTAGTGTTTAAAAGATAGAAAGGATTAAGTAAATATTAATTTACTTACCACCTTAGTAAGTAAATATTAATTACTATATTTAACAATTTATAATTGCTACAATTTTCATTGAAAAGCAAACAATGTCATCCTAAGGTGGCAGTCTGTGAAAGAGGATGTACATATTGGGAAACTTTATAAGTAATTTTTTTTGCTTTGTCTTCAAGAATTTTAGTACTGTTTGACATACTTTCCAGCACCCTACATGAGATCAGGAACACTGTAGCAAATATTTTCTTATATCTCACAGTGTTTTATGTAGAATAGTTCAGTAAGTCGTTATTCACTATTATGCATATATATGTCCAAGGTAACCTCAAAATAAGAAGTAACTATAAGTTGGAGAAGGCAATGGCACCCCACTCTAGTACTCTTGCCTGCAAAACCCTATGGATGGAGGAGCCTGGTGGTCTACAGTCCATGGGGTCGCTAAGAGACAGACATGACTGAACGACTTCACTTTCACTTTTCACTTTCATGCATTGGAGAAGGAAATGGCAACCCACTCCAGTGTTCTTGGCTGGAGAATCCCAGGGACGGGGGAGCCTGGTGGGCTGCTGTCTGTGGGGTTGCACAGAGTCAGACATGACTGAACCGACTTAGCAGCAGCAGCAGCAGCATAAGTTCTATTAAATTACATAAGAATGTATTATATAACTTATGTTAACTGAAAATTTTAAATGCCTAAACTTCTTGCATGCATTGAATCTACAGAATGTTTGTGATTAAACATGCATAATCAAAATAAAGCAATCATTCTTTCTGTTGAGATTTTTTAAAAAGTATTTTGGAAGGTATTTGTATGAAAGGTATAGTTTCATAAAGAAAAAAAACAATTGAAAGTGGTAAATTGAGTATTTTTGAGTCTGCAAGAGATAATGATGTATAATGAAGAAACATATGGTCTGAAAAAAAGCAACAGTGGAAAAAACTTTAAAGATATTACGGTTAATTTTCAACTCAAGTTTGGATTATACAGTTTCCTCTTTTTCATGTTATGTAATGCATGAGCTCATTGAATCTGACATCAAACTGAAAATCTTCTGCAAGGCAGAAGAAACAATCAGTAAAATGAAAAGCAGCTATGGAATGGGAGAAAATATTTGCAAATCATACATCTGATAAGGTGTTAATATACAAAATATATAAAGAACCCATATAACTCAATAGCAAAACAAATAATTTAAAAATGGACTGGGGACTGAACAGACACTTTTGCAAAGAGGACAATGTAAACGGCCAGCATATACATGAAAAGAGGCTCAAGTGAAAGTGAAAGTCACTCAGTCCTGTCTGACTCTTTGTGACCCCATGGACTGTCCATGCAATTCTCCAGGCCAGAATACTGGAGTGGGTAGCCTTTCTCTTCTCCAGGGGATCTTCCCAACCCAGGGATAGAACCCACGTCTCCCGCATTGTGGGCAGATTCTTTACCAGCTGAGCCACAAGGAAAGTCCATCTACTCATCAGAGAAGTGAAGATAAAGACCACAATGAGACACCACCTCACACCTCTTAGAATGGCTATATTTGATATTTACATCAAATATAAAAGAGATAACAAGTGTTACTGAAGATATGGAGAAAAATGAAGCCTTTGTGCACTGTTAGTGGGAATGTAAATTGGTGCAACCACTATGGAAACTGTATGAAGATTCCTCAAAAAAATGTAAAATAGAGCTACCACATGGTCCAGCAATTGCACTTCTGAGTACAAAACCAAAGGGAACAAAAACGGGGTCTCAAAGAGGTATCTGTATCCCATGTTCACTGCAGCATTACTCACAACAGCCAAGTTATGCTGAAGGAGGAAACAGACAGAACAGGCTCCATCTTGAAAGCAGGACTCCGTCTTGGGCAGGACCGTGGACTTTGATCTATATGCCCTGTATCTATGGAAATGACATACCAAGTGGAAAACCAGACCCCAGGATGGAAGAGCCCCGGTCATACCTAGACTCTCTGTCGCCTAAAAGAATACCCTAATTATCTGTGTAACAGAATAGAATAATAAATTTTATTATGCTTATTGGGGTATGACCACAGGCCAATTGATAATTGTCCACTGTTAACTACCTAGGCTTAAGGTATGCGAATCACGGGTTAACTTTGATTGTATCTTTCTTTTCCTTTGTTCAGACTAGTTTCAGAGAATTTGGGGAGGTGGGTTTGAGCACATACACTTAAGGTATATAAGGTTTTCACAAAAACTGGTCGGGGTCCTTGGCTAAGAGGAGACTCTGCCTTGGGTCGGCTGGTGTAATAAACTGCACTCCACTATCTGCATTGTCCTTCTGAGTGAGTTTCTTTCCCGGAACACGTGGCTACAACAATGGAAGCAACCTGAGAGTCTGCTGATGGACAAATAGATAAGGAACATGTGGTATGTATATAGAGTGGAGTAAAACTCAGCCATGAGCAAGAAGGAAATCCTGCCATTTATAACAATATGGTTTGAACTTAAGAGCATCATGCTAAGTGGAATAAGTCAGTCAGAGAAAGACAAATAACATATAATGCACTTACATTTAGATAAGAAAGACCAAAACTCATAGAATTAGAGTAGGATAGTGGTTACCAGAAACTGGGGAGGGGTCATGGGAGGGGAGTGGGAGATGCTGGTCAGAGTAAGAGTAAAACTTGTAGCTACACAATGAATGAGTTCTGAGGATTTAATGTACAGCATAATGAGTAGATGGTGATTACATGGTGATTGTATATGGTATTGCTAGTGGCTCAGATGGTAAAGAATCTGCCTGCAATGTGGGGGAACTGGGTCCAATCTCTGGGTCGGGAAGACCTGGAAAAGGACATGGCAACCCATCCAGTATTCTTGCCTGGAGAATCCCATGGACAGAGGAGCCTGGCGGGCTACAGCCCATCGGGTCTCAAAGAGTCAGACATGACTGAGCAACTAATACGTTCACCGTGATTATATTAATAGTTAATAACAAGGTTTTCTCAGGTCTTTCCTGAGCATGTGTCTTGCCTGGGTCTGCAGGTGGCTTTTTTGATTCTCCCTTCCTTCCACAGGGCTGCCTTTAAACAGCTTAAAGGTCAAGAGTGTCACCCTAGCTACCCTGGGCCTTGGTCTACTGTCTGTCTCACTCGTACTCTCCTGCTCCATGTGGTCTCCCTGAAGCTTTCCCAAGAGGCCCTGCTTTTCCTGCTGAGATCTAAGTTAGCTGAAACAGAGACCAGCCCTTCAGACCGCCCCCAGTCAAGTTAGAACATTTCAAACACGTCTTCTCTGCTCCCTCCACTTCAGCAGAGACAACCGGGAACAGGGCTGCAGCCTCCTGCAGACAAAGACCAGGTGAGCTGCTGAGCAGGTGGGTCAAGCAGGTGGGAACATCTCAAGATCTCATACCTGAATGTTGAGGCTTTTTTCTTGAATGGGTGTCCAGTTGGTTGAGGTAGGCTTTCTGACCAGAGTTCCTCTAATTTGGCCCGTTTTGAATGTGCTTGATGTTTCCTTGGCGGAACAAGGGCTTGGAAATTCCTATTCTGTCATTTTCTGGAACAAAAATAAACACATTTTAAAATATTTATTTAAATGATTGATCTTAATCCTTTATAATGCAAAAACCCACCAGACTGAGATACAATTAACTGCATAATAATTATATGATACATAATTAAATAAGAAATCAAACTTATTTTTAGTTTTGTTAAACTAAAGAAAATTAAGGAAATATTTAATATTTTGTACCTCACTTGCTTTACCTGTATAATGAGATGAATGCCCTCTCACAGGATGGCTTGACTATTACTTTATTTCACATGTGGACAGAGTATGGAAGAATACACACAATTTTGGTTCTCCAAAAAATTTGGCTAGTTTTATTTTTATTACAATTTGTCATAATTAGCATCATAATATATAAAACTAATCTTAAACATAACAGAATAGATCAATAGAAGTAATTTTGTTAGAATGAACACATAATTTGTAATCCAAATTGATATTTTGAGGATGAAAGTATCATTATTTATAATTATACTGGTGAAAACAGTAATGAATCAAGACTCTTCTGGGAAAACATGCACATAATTACAGTGAATAATTTAACATTTCTCTGACAGAAAAAATTAATATAACAAAAAGCCCATTCATGCAATTAATAAACATGGAATAATATATGTTTGAACTTTTTAATCTTATAAATATATGTAATAAATGATGGTCTTTCATGTAAAATAATGGCCTTTAACATGAAATTATGAAAACAAATGAGTTAAACTATGTCTCAAGTTGTTAATAAAACATATTAAATAAGACAGCAAAGGCAAGTTATCAAAATGAAAAGAGAAATAAACAAAATAGAATTAGAAATAATAAAAAGAAAATAAGTCACAAATACAAAGACAATGGAAATTTTTAATTCATTAAAACTCATAAAAGCAAATAATGTGCAAGAGGCTAAAGATTTTGTAAAAATAGTCAGCTGCATTCTTACATTTAGAGCAGATGGTTTTACCTGAAGTTTCTTTTATGTTAAATTAACTATTGATAATCCAGAACACAATAAAGGATCAAATGTCATCAGAAACTAAGGTTAAACTCATAATGGCTGCACACTTACATACACATTTTTACTTCTCCCTACATACATATACACTAGGGAAATGTCACTTACATGAGAGAAATCTCACTTACAAATATGAGTGCATTTGGTACACTTTATCAAATTTTATATATCTGTATCTATATAAAATTTTTAAACCAGTGATTCTGGTCTTGGGTTTATATTTCACAGAAATTCTTACACAAGCAAAGAAGGACATATTGCAGATGTGAGATATTTGTCAATTCAAACTCATTACCACTGATGCTGGTGCAAAATATAGCTCATACCAGTAAATAAAAATTCCATTAAATGCTCTAATCAATCAAATGACAAAGGCATGGCCAAAAAGATCACAAAAGAATGGAGAAAAAATTACTAATGACCAAATAAAGTATTGGAAATTGCCAAGTAGAATTTTTGAAAGGAAATCAAATTTTCTTAAGAATAAAGTATAGTTTTGTTTGTTAAATTGTAATAAGTTTGACATTATGTCAAAACATTCAAGTTGTATTAATATCTATAATTTTTCTCTATGTATATATATAAATATATTAATGCACATTTTTATGTAGTTAAATATTGATAGAGTAGGTAAACATAGAGATATATAAATATGAATGAAATACAATAACATCTTAACATTAGAAATGCCCATAAAAACATATGTTTGGGTCTTACTATTTATTCTCATATTTAAATGCTTTATTATAATTTTAAAATTATTCAATTAAAATATATAGTTCTTATAAGAAAATGACAATATTCTAAATTATTTATTAAGAGTTTATGCTGGCCCTTATAGCAACTTTGGTCTTTTAACTGGCCTGTGAAAGTATATTAATAGCATATTTCTGAAATAAATCCGCAGATAAAATTACCACTCTCCATGAGTAAATGTTAAAAGGTTTTGTTTTTGAACAAAAGAAGGAACTTCTTCACTTGACAAAGAAGGGCAACAGCAAAAGACATTTCTACATTCAATTTCTAGAATTCTCCACTTTCTTATACAATTCATAAACAAACCTCATAGTGAAAATCATATTTGTATAACCTTTAAGAGCACCTTATATCCTAATAATAATTTTATTGAAGACACTTTGTCATTTCCATTTCAAAGACAATAAAAATTTTTATTTCCTGCCAGTGAGTATGGGTTTCCAATGGTATCATTTATCTCAATGTATGACTCTTTTTTTCCCCTAAATTTTCAGATACAAAAGTAATTGATAAGTCAACAATTCTTCAGAGAGCATCAAGTAAATACTAAAAAAAAAAAAAAAATGCATGGTACTCTGGGAAATATAATCAACTATAATATACATCGACTGCTTTAAATTCATTTAAATGTATCTGGGAAGAGAACTGAAAGTGCAAGTCGCTCAGTCATTTCTGACTCTTTGCAACCCCATGGACTACACAGTCCATGGAATTCTCCAGGCCAGAACACTGGAGTGGATGGCCTTTCCTTTCTCCAAGGGATTTTCACAGCCCAGGGATTGAACCCAGGTCTCTCACACTGCAGGCAGATTCTTTACCAGCTGAGCCACAAAGGAAGCCCAAGAATACTGCAGTGGGTAGCTTATCGGGTCTCTAGTGGATTTTCCCAACCCAGGGATCCAACCGGGGTCTCCTGCATTGCAGGTGTATTTTTTTTTTTTACCAACTGAGCCAGAAGGGAAGAGAAGAGAACTATATTTGAAGGTCTCACAGTGACTTAAAAAGAAAGGGCAATGCTTTGTGTGCTAGAGAATCCCAGAGAATTCTTCATGGAGGGGGTCTTGAACTGGACCTTAAGTACTGAGAAACATTTGGAATGATGAGGTTCTAGACATTCTGAGAATGCATGGGGGTGGGGACAATATCCCAAATCTGGGTTATCTAGTGTGGGAGTTAAATAAAGACAGTACTGTACCACCACACAAGCATGCTTTGTACCCGCCTTGCCTTTCCCACGTCATCATATATATGGACTCATACAATCCATAACGTTTCAGTTCTGGCGTCTTTCATTTATCAAAGCATATTTAAGATCCATTTTTGTTGTTCTAAGAATCAATAGTTATTAATGAGCAGTATTCCATTGCCTTGATATTTGTTCATCCATTCACATATTGAAGGGCATTTTGTTACATGCAATAATTTTAATTATTCTCAGTTTAAAATATCATTGATACTTTTCCATGTAAGCTAGCGTGCTGCTGTGATATTTTTAATGGTTACAAGGCAGCTAAATTCCATCTACTGCATATACAATAATCTGTCTACATACTTCTTTATTGATTATTGACAGTTTCTAAGGTTAATAATAATAAAGAACTTTGAAACAAAATTTAGCTCCCTTCATAATTCTATTCTTCATTGAATTTTCTTGAAGTAAAATTTGGAGTCAAAAGATGCTCAATATTTTGGGCATTTGGACTCAAAATTTATGAGACTAATAATTTTTGCCCTATAGACATCTCATGATTTTGTTTTTAAGGAAGAAGTTTTAGGCTAAGGGAATCACAGAGCTACATAACAAGGAGGAAAGAGGAAAGAAAAGATTACATTTCTTAAATTTATGTAAAAACAAACTCTGTGATTGGAATTAATGCCAAAATAATACATTAGGCCAATTTTACCAAGCACTTAATTCACAGGGATAAAGTTACTCTCATTGCTATGATTAATTCTGTGTAGAAAAAACTGAATTTTTTTCACATGTATTCTCATAAGACTACTTGCAATCAATCTACTCCTCCTCCAGGTCTGCAGGTAGGATCTTTCCTAATATAATATTTAGGTGGAAATTAATCAGCATAAACATACCAAACAATGTAGACAATCTATCAATTCAGACAACACATTAACCAATTTATAATTTTAATAAATATAAGAAAAGTGTCTGATTTTCTGAATAATATTTCTTTCCAGATTTATTGCTATCTTGTAGACACTATCTTAATGTTCATATATTATTTCCTCCCCATCAGCTAAGTCCATAGTTGGTTTCATACTTTATTACCAATATTTTTTTCTGTAGAACATTTTATGACCACTTTCAACTTTCATTTAAAACCCTAAATCCATGGTGAAGAAAAATTAATTTATGATTTTTTTTTACTATCTTACACTCAAGTCATAAAATTTTTTTTATTTTAAATAGCTATATAAATTTAAATACTCTATTGGGCTTTACTCCTTAGCTCTTAAATGCATATGTATTTTTCTTTCTTTTCCTTTGAACTAAGAGGTGGCATATTTTCAGGAGTAAATGAATCTTGAAATTTATAAGTTCAGAATTTAAGGTCTTCAAATTTTCAGGGAAACTTGACCTTGGATGAAGGCAGTCGCTGAGCCCTATCATAAAAATTATATTCTTTATGTAGTCTTCCAGAGTCTTCTGAGAGACAGCTCATTTATGTAAGAAATAAGGACTGCCATTTATGGGGAAAACACTTGTTAATTTTCTATGGTCATTTTCTCAACTTTCTTATTTAGGTCAATTCAACTGTAAGAAGAAAACTGGATTATGTATTTTCATTCCCTTTATATTTTAAATATTTATGATCCTACATCACTATTAAAATACAAAGGGCATATGTATTAAGCTACCTCAATGATGGAAGCTTAAGTTAAACTTGTAAGATTAAAAAGCAATCTCTACAATATTGAAGTAAAAGAAATTATCATCTGAAAACTTCAACAGTTCAAACTTCAGAATGTATTAAATTTACAAAGGTATCAAACTTGATAATTTATTTTGAAGTATGGTATCTTAAAATAACTTTTTGGATTTATGTTATTTGTCTGAGTGCGTTTTCTTATCAACAAGTTCCACAGGCTAAAAACGATTATAAATAAATAACTGATTTTAACTATGTTAGGGCAAATAAGTAATGCTTTAGGGAAATTACATTCACTCCATTGATAAACACTTAACTTAATGGCATATGACGATGGGCATTTCCTTTTATGCATTAAGGGATGGGTCATAGATGGGTGGGCTGCTGTGCTATTAAAAATGCATTAGACTGGAAAACTTATTTCATGTTGTAGGCAAAATTAAGAAATTTTCTAATATCAGTAAACAGAACTGTAGTTAAGCCAATTTCAAGGGTTTCAATAGACTTTATACTGTAAAAATACATACATTAAATTATTACTTATTTTTGAGAATATTAACAAAATGCTGAAATCCATAAATAGTTAACTTTTCAAATTTATTCTACATTAGACATAGTCATTTGTCCACATAGCCAAGAATTATATACTTACACAAAATATATATGATACCGAAGACTATATAAACATAGAAATGCTTATTATTTTTGTGTTTAAGTTTTTATATTAATGGTATCATTCTGTATGTATCCTTTTGCAACTTGCTTAATTTCCTAAATATTTGCTAAATTTATGGTAGGGCACATTATTCTTTGATTTGCATACATTTTAATGCAAAACATTCAATTTTATGGAAAACCCAGACCCCTGAACATGTCTCCTTGAATACATGAATAAATGTTTCCCCCACTGATTCTTTAAACACACCAGATAGCAATGCCCTTCTTCAAATTAGATGTCATCTTGGGCAGGACCCACAATTTCCTTATGAATGTCAGTTCTGTCTTTTAGAGAGTTACCATTCACTCACAAGCGTGATGGAAGAAATTTTCACATATTGGAGTCTACAGAGGTCATTCTGGCTAGGACACAATTTACCTTGAACTTTACATTAATTAGAATGGCCTTACTCATGGCCTGTTTATCATACACTGTACAACTGCTTTAACCATTAAAGAAAAGGATGCCAAAACTATATTGAATAGTACTGGTGAGAGTGGGCACCCTTGTCTTGTTCCTGACTTTAGGGGAAATGCTTTCAATTTTTCACCATTAAGGATAATGTTTGCTGTGGGTTTGTCATATGTAGCTTTTTTTTTTTTTTATTTTACTTTACAATTCTGTATTGGTTTTGCCATACATTGACATGCTTTTATTATGTTGAGATATGTTCCTTCTATTTCTGCTTTCTGGAGGGTTTTTATCATAAATGGATGTTGAATTTTGTCAAAGGCTTTCTCTGCATCTATTGAGATAATCATATGATTTTTATTTTCAATTTGTTAATGTGGTGAATTACATTAATTGATTTGTGGATATTGAAGAATCCTTGCATCCCTGGGATAAAGCCCACTTGGTCATGATGTATGATCTTTCTGATATGTTGGTGGATGAAACTGGAGCCTATTTTACAGAGTGAAATAAGCCAGAAAGAAAAATATCAGTACAGTATATTAATGCATATATATGGAATTTAGAAAGATAGTAATGATAACCCTATATGTGAGACAGCAAAAGAGACACAGATGTATAGAACAGTCTTTTGGACTCTGTGGGAGAGGGCGAGGGTGGGATGATTTGGAAGAATGGCATTGCAACATGTATATTATCATATGTGAAATGAATCACCAGTCCAGGTTCGATGCACGAGGCAGGATGCTCAGGGCCAGTGCACTGGGATGACCCTGAGGGATGGGATGGGGAGGGAAGGGGGAGGCGGGTTCAGGAGGGGGACACATGTACACCCAAAAATATTGTAGAGTAATTAGCCTCCAATTAAAATGAATAAATTTATATATAAAAAAGAAAAGAATGCATTTAAAAGTCAAAATGAAGTATTAACAACGGATTCAGGCATTTGTAATGGAGACACGTGTCCATTGTGGATGTGGTTTCAGATACATTCCTGCATCCCTGAGAACGTAAATTTTCTGAATTGGATTAAACTCAGCCACTTTCTAAACAATATCTGCCAGAAGGTGCCAGCTGCTCCCTTCTGATCAGAAGGTCTCCCCTTCTAACTACACACCATTTCACATTCCAACCAACCTCGGCTTAAAAAATACACGGACATCTTACCAGCTCCAACGCTGTTTTGTCAACTGATTCATGTTACTTTGTGAATAACTGATTAACAATCTATAATGGAAATAGAAAGGCTCAAAATGATACTCTTGTGTATTAATTATTTGCACCTACACATGTTAAAATTTCAATCACTTTAAATTAAAACTTTGATCTCATGTCAAACCCTGTCATTCTCCACTCACCTGTCCCAGAGCCCGTGAAGGGAGAGAGGTTTAATATACTCAGAGGCCCTTTCTTGACTTCCTCCTTCTCCTCCATATCCTGACTCCTTCAAATCGGGGCACACTAAGAAGGCATGAGAGGTAAAGACCTAGGCAGAGGATTTGCAATTCTTCTTTAACCAGAAGTGCCTCCATCATGGCAGTTTTATGGGAAGGTCCCAGGACCTTTCCTCTGTGGTAAGCAGTGCTTTCTCTGACATCCTGTCCAAGCAAGAGCTCTTTTTACAAGGGGGGGAGAGCACATGTGTGGAGATAGGTCCTGCCTCAGCACCTTCCTGTGGGAAACCATGAGAAAGCTGGCTGAATTTATCCACAAGAAACCCTGCCGCTAGCTATGACAAGTGCCTGAAGCGTAGCCTCCACACTCTATTGTCCCATCCAATATCCTGTCCTTAAAAGATAATTGGCCTAATAACAAAATTCACTATTTCAAAACCAAAATAGGTGTCTGAGCAACAAAAACTTTAGTATGCTTGGACACCTATTGCTGTTGTTCAGTTGCTAAGTCCTGTCTGACTCTTTGCAACCCCATGGACTGCAGCATGCCAGGCTTCTCTGTCCTTCACTATTTGAAATTGATCAAATTCTTGTCAATTGAGTTGGTGATGCTATCTAACCATCTCATCCTCTGTGGCTTCCTTTTCCTTTTGCCCGGAATCTTTCCCAGCATCAGAATCTTTTCCAATGAGTCAGCTCTTCACATCAGGTGACCAAAGTATTGGAGCTTCAATTTCAGCATCAGTCCTTCCAATGACTATTCAGGGTTTATTTCCTTTAGGATTGACTGGTTTGATTTCCTTGCAATTCAAGGGACTCTCAAGAGTCTTCTCCAACACCACAATTAGAAAGCATCAATTCTTTGATGTTCAGCTTTCTTTATGGTCCAACTCTCACATTAGTACACAACTACTGGAAAAAACATAGCTTTGACTAAAAAGACTTTGTTGGCAAAATGATGTCTCTGCTTTTTAATATGCTGTCTAGATTTGTCATAGCTTTCCTTCCAAGAGCAGATGACTTTTAATTTCATGGCTGCAGTCACCATCTGCAGTGATTCTGGAGCCCAAGAAAATACAATCTGTCACTGCTTCCACTTTTTTGCCTTCTGTTTGCCATCAAGTGAGAGGACTGGATGCTATGATCTTAGCTTTTTGAACGCTGAGTTTCAAGCCAGCTTTTTTCACTTTCTTTGGTCACCCCCACCAAGAGACCCTCTAGTTTCTCTTCACTTTCTGCCATTAGAGTAGTATCATCTGCATATCTGAGGCTGTCAATACTTCTTTCAGCAATCTTGATTCCAGCTTGTGATTCATGCAGCCTGGCATTTCAATGATGTATTCTGCATATAAGTTAAATAAGCAGGGTGACACTATGCAGCTTTGGCCTACTCCTTTCCAATTTTGAACCAGTAAGTTGTTCAATGCCCTGTTCTGTTGCTTCTTGACCTGCATGTATGTTTCTCAGGAGAGAGGTACGGTGATCTTGTACTCCTATCTCTAAAAATTTTCCAGTTTGTTGGAATCCACATAGTTAAAGGCTTTAGTGTAGTCAATGAAACAGAAGCAGATGTTTTTCTGAAACTCTCTTGCTTTCTCCATGATCCAAAGATTGTTGGTAATTTGATCTCTACCTGCAAATGTACCATAATCTTTATTCATAGTTACTTCTTGAACTCAATCTTTTTTTTCTGCCTTCAGTTTCTCTGCTTCTAAAATACATTTTAATTTGATGTTCTTTGATGATGTTCTGTTAATAGCAAATTCTTTAAGTCTTTTCTTTTTCCTTTTTTAAATTCTTTCACTTGAGTTTTATTTTTTACAGGTTTATAGAATTCCATGTTAAATAATGGTTTACCTCAGAATTTCCAAGGCATGCCTTAATAAGAAAGAAGTCTGTTGTCAGTACAATTATATTATTTTTAAACTTAATTTTTCTTTGCTATTTTATGTTATTATGTTTTACCTAGGTTTTTATGCTTTTTTTCTTTTTCTTGCTAAAGTTATGTTGAATTATTTGAATCTCAGAAATTATTTACCCCTACATACCAAATATAAAGCAGCCAGTCTATGAAATATTTTTGTTCAATTTTTTTGTCAGTATGTCTAAAAATCCAGTAAGACATACAGTTGCTGCTGCTGCTAAGTCGCTTCAGTCATGTCCGACTCTGTGCAACCCCATAGACGGCAGCCCTCTAGGTTCCTCTGTCCCTGGGATTCTCCAGGCAAGAACACTGGAGTGGGTTGCCCTTTCCTTCTCCAATACATGAAAGTGAAAAGTGAAAGTGAAGTCACTCAGTCATGCCCGACTCTTAGAGACCCCATGGACTACAGCCCACCAGGCTCCTCCGTCCATGGGATTTTCCAGGCAAGAGTACTGGAGTGGGGTGCCATTACCTTTTCCAAAGACATACAGTAGTTCTCTCTTATTCACAGGGGATACCTTCCAAGATCCCCATTGGATGATGGAAGCCATGGATAGTACCAAACCAAGAATGTCTGAAACTGTGGATATGTGTGTGTGTGAGTGTGTTAGTTGCTCATTTGCACCCAGCTCTTTGTCAGACTTCCATGGACTGTAGCTTGCCAGACTCCTCTGTCCAAGGATTTCTCCAGGCAAGAATACCGGAGTGGGTAGCCATTCCCTTCTTGAGGAGATCTTCCCAACCCAGGGATTAAACCCAGGTCTCTTGATTTGCATGATTCTTTACCATCTGAGTCACCAAGGAATTAAATATATATAATAAAATAAATATGTGTGTGTGTGTATATATATATATATATATAAATACATATAATGTTTTCCCTATACATACATATATATGATAAAGTTCATAAATTATTACTGTACCCATAAATTACTGTATGAATGAATTATTAATGGGTACAGTAAGAGAATAAGAATAATAATAAAATAGAACACTTATAATAATATACTAATATAAAAGTTTTGTGAATGTGGTCTCTCTCTCTCTCAAAATATCTTATTGTACAAATTTTATGCCTTTTCCACCTTAACAAAGTACTTATCAGACCACACTGTGGTGCAACAGTAAAACCAGCACAAATTTCTTTTTCTTTCTTCACCATTTCTCGGATAGAAGATTCAACCTTACTGTAGATCTCAGCAACCTCAGCATACCATTTCCTTTCCTCGATAAGTAGAGAACTTGCATCTTTTTAGTTGAAGGAAGCACGTTACGGGTTCTCTGTGGCATGTCTGAATTGGCAGCATCACCCTTCTGATGCTTTGGGGCCACTATCAAGTAACATGGTCTTCCCTGGTGGCTCAGATGGTAAAGTGTCTGTCTGCAGTGCAGGAGACCCGGGTTCGATCCCTGGTTTGGGAAGATCCCCTGGAGAAAGAAATGGCAGCCCACTCCAGTATTCTTGCCTGGAAAATCCCATGAACGGTGGAGCCTGGTAGGCTACCGTCCATGGGGTCGCAAAGAGTCGGACACGACTGAGCGACTTCACTTTCACTTTCATCAAGTAACATGAGGGTTATTTGGACATGAGCACTGTGACACCTTCAGAGGTGATCGGATAACCCGGACACTACCAAGTGACCAAAGCACATGATACGCTGGGCAAAGGGATAATTCATACCCCTGACAGGATGGAGAAAATGCACAGAATTCCATTACACTATGTAGAACAGTGTACAGTGTATGAATTGTCTACTTTCATAATTTTCCATTTAGTATTTTCAGACTGCAATTGACCACAGACTCCTGAAATTGCAGAAAGTGAAGTTGTAGGCAGGGGAGACCACGGACAAGGGAAGACTGCTGTGCTCAGAACTATCTTCTTTTCCTACACATCTCATTTTTAGCTATGTCCTCTCTCTCTCTCTCCACATTCTCTATTTCTCTCATCACATTTGTCTCATCTGCGACTTAGCTCATTTATTTTTCCTTTATGCTTCAGTGGCTATTTTATTCTATTTGTGCAATTCATTCCATTGTTTGAAGCCGCCTCTTCTTTTTTCCTAGTGTCTTGACCTTAAATTTCATAAAAATGTAAAACATACTGTGGTCCTAAGTGCTTCTTGGTCTAATTGTGCTGCTTATTATGCCTTATGATTCTTGCTCCTGGAAGTTCATTCCTGCATATGATTTGTAATTTTTTTATGTGTAGCCTGAAATCTGCATAACGCACAGTAATTGTTGCAGTTTTTCTCTCCTCTCCTTCCTCTCCTGCTTGGTGGGTGCATTCCTCCTGAGCAATTTGCCTTTGTTTCTCTGTAGCTGCACAAGTTCCATCAACCTGCTTTAAGTTGTGTAACTTTTGCACCTTGAGATTTTTCAGCACACAAATGAATGTGGTATAAATTTCTAAACAATTTCCATATGAAGTGCATGTTTAAGCCTTTGCATACTTATGAGAAACTTCTTGGTTGGTCAGATTTGAGGCAGAGAAAGATATTTATCCTTTCTGTGCAAAAAGATGATTTATTCCCCCCAACCCCCGGTGTAGTGAGATTTACTCCTTTAAGATTCTGACTCTCAAGGCATCTCTCATCTCACTCCCCTTGAGGATGACCGGGGTTCTCACCACTCCTCCAGCATAGGCCCTAACCCCAGTGACTCCCTGGTGACCAGTCACATCTACACAGCAGTGATCAGATCTGTTAATGACTACAGTTTGTTAATTAACACTTTCCTCTTTATTTCCAGTATTTGATGATTTTTCCTTTCTTGGAAGCTCAGGTACACATTCAAAACAATGCCTATTCTATACTATCTTTCTTTTCTAGGTATTTGTAGTAAGTGTCATTTAAATCTAAATTAGTATACTTTTTTTTTTTTTACAAGATCTGGAACTTTAATTGATTTCAATAATAGTACTTTAAATCATTAAAAAATTGTCTTTAAAGCCAGTTCTGTGGATATAACTTGCTCCAACAAAAAGAGAGGAGGGATTCTCACAGAGAAAAATGGTAACAATAGCTGTGTATTATGTAAAACTTTAGCTACACATTAAAAAAAAATACAAATCACATTTGGAATGAAGTTCCATGAGCAAAAATCAGCAGTCATAATAAACAGCAAAAGTAACCAGGAAGCATTTACAGTCTCGATATGTTTCACATTGATGATATTTTCTTAACCACACCCTATCTTAATTTCCTAAAATATAACATAAAGAAGCGATTGTATCTACCTATTAGGGTTTTCTAATGGAGCATATACATCAGTGTACTTTATTAGTCAGTCAAAGTTATCGTGGAAAAACCTACCAAGCCAAATTGCAGTGACTTGGCAGGAAAACGTATTTCTTGCTCAGATCAAGCCTGACATGGATCGCCGGAAATTGCTTCTATTTGCTTAACTCAAGAAACAAGTCTGTCTTCCTCTAGAAATGCTTCTATGTCATCACACGCATCTGTTCACATGGCTTCCAGGTTCTCTAAGCAGAGAACCCAGAGGGTGGGCAGAGTACACTGGTTCATAACTGCTTCAGCCCAGAATTAGCACCCTTCAGATCAGGGCAGTCTATTGACCAAAATAGTCACGAGGTTTCAACTTAAGTGGTGTGAAGGCTAGAAAACCTGGGAAGGCACTTGAAATAGTTGATGAGCATTAACTGTCTTTACCACAAATATATAAATATTTTATAATAAGATCTTGCTCATATTAAACACTCAATACAGATTAGCTATTATTATTATTATAAATAGCACTGTGATTAATATGGTTACATTCAAATATCTGCCACAGTTAGATTATTTCATTAAGATTCCTGGAAGAACACTTATTATGTTAAAGGGTATGGGTATTTGTGGGCTTTTTATAAAGGTTGTCAAATTCATTTTAAGAATGAGGTTGTTATAAATTTATCACAGGCATTTGTATGTCTATTTCATTGGATAAATGACAATAATAAATATGTTTTTACAACATGTCTATGGATTTTCAAGTCAACTTACTAATCTTTCTTTATTTCATTAGCTTAACAAATTACATTTTCCCTTAATTTGCATTTATTTAATTACTTTTGTGAGGTTGAATATTTTTATGTATTTATGCTGGTCATTAGATTCTGATCTACAGAAAATTACCCACTTGCAACCTGTGTCCATGTAGCTATTCATGACTTCAATGTTTTTCATTCACCAATTTGTAATGGCTTTTCATTGTCAAAAGTTAATCCTTTTTGCAGATAATGGCTAAAAATGTTTGCCTTCATCTTTCATGGCTCTTTATACTTTTGTATCTTTGGATATGAAACTATTCCTGAAAAGATTTTAAATGTCCTTTTATTGTATTAACCCTTTATCATCATATAAAGATCCTCACTTATTCTGGTAAATTGCTTTGCTGGGAAGTCTGTGTAATATTAATTAAATTGTGACTTGTTTAATATTAACATGGCCATGCCAGTTTTTCTTTTATTAAAATTTTTACAATATATCTTTTTCCATCCTTTTGCTTTAAACCTGTATGCTACTGCTAAGTCGCCTCAGTCGTGTCCGACTCTGTGTGACCCCAGAGATGGCAGCCCACCAGGCTCCCCCATCCCTGGGATTCTTAAGGCAAGAACACTGGAGTGGGTTGCCATTTCCTTCTCCAATGTGTGAAAGTGAAAAGTGAAAGTGAAGTAGCTCAGTCGTGTACCTGTATATATCATTATAATTGAAATGAGGTTTTCTTTTTTTTTTTTTTTTTGTACACAGAGCATAGTGGAAGCATGTTGACTAATCTACTCTGTCAACCACTGTCTTGGTAATAATGTAATTATTGATTTGTTAGATCTTAAGTCTGACATTTTAATTTTTCTTTTGGTCTTCTCTTTCTCTTTCATTTATTTTTCTTGCTTTTCTATTTTCTTTGAATGTGTAAAGATCTTATATTTATTTATCTGTAGTGTGTTTGACTGTAATTCTTTGCATAACCCTTTAACTCTTTGCTCTAAGCATCACAATATATGCACATAACTTATCTTAGTCTGCAGGTTTCCACACTTCACTAGTTTGAATGAAATGGAGACATTGCATGTCCTGTTAAACTTCTTTCATCTACAATATAATTGCTTTAAAATTTTCCTCTATATAGTTAAAAACCATTAAAGACATTTTCACAATTCTCACTTCAACTGTTAAACATAATTTAAATGCTCAAGTGGAGAATAAAAGCCGAAAACATACGCCCATATTTTTGCTTACTGTGTTCTTTCTTTCATTTTGAAGTATCAAAGTTTCTTTTTTAAACCATTTCTTTTCTCTTTAGAGAACTTCCTTTAGTCAGCCATTCTTTAGGATAGGTGTGCCTGGGACAAACTTTGTTTTTCTTTATCTGAGAATGTTTTCAGTGACCTAATTAATATTGTTACTGGTTTTACATTTCTGGATTTATCTTTTGTTTCAGTATGTGAAAAAATATTGTACCAATCCTTTCTGATTTCCGTGGTTTCTGATAAGAAATTTGAAAGTGAAACTGAAAGTGCAAGTTGCTCAGTCATGTCTGACTCGTTGCAACCGCATGGACTACCCAATCCATGGAATTCTCCAGGCCAGAATGCTGGAGTGGGTAGCCTTTCCCCTCAGGGGATCTTCCAACCCAGGGATCAAACCCAGGTCTCCCGCATTGCAGGTGGATTTTTTACCAGCTGAATCACAAAGGAATAGAAATTTACTATTAATCAAATTGGATTTTCCTCAATAAATAACCTGTGGTTTTTTCTCTAGATGTCTTACAAAGTTTTTGTTTATTTGACAATTCCAGTTCATTAAGAAGACAACCAGTTACCATTGGCCTTTCCACAAGAAATGAGGTACTATAATAAAAACTGGTTTGTTTTTGTTTTGTTAACCACAGAGTGAACTTTATTGTGAAATTTAAGGGGGCAAGGATGGGGTGAGACAGGTAAGAACAGGGAGAGAATCTGTTTGCAAACATCTTGAAATGTATTTTGATAAAATAAATAATTCAAGTCATCCAAGATTTATTTCAAATGTTTGTGCCCATATATTTTGGGGAACTCAAACTGAAAGCTAATCTTTACTCTTAATAATATGTATTTCACAGTAGATTTATTTCTTCTGTACTTTGCAACACCAAACTCTTACAGTTCTTACCCAATATTCAGTAAAGAGACTGTAGTTACACACATCCAAATATTTTTTACCCATTACTACTATTTATAAAATTAAATTACTATTTATAAAATTATAGGGCTTCACTATAAAATTAAAAGTTTTAATTATAAAATTAAAAAAGTGTTCATGGGGCTGAATCAGGAAACTGCCAACATAGTTTATTGGATATCATGTGGGCTATTTAACTGAACACACTGAGATTATGATCTCAGTTCTGGCACTGGCTGAATCAAACAAACTAATGTCAATCTTTCATTCTCTGATTCCTCATCCTGAATATAAAAGACCATGATGTAAAAACTATGGTAATGTAGGGTGATGTTTTGGACAATAACACTATTCCTATTTCTAGATGCCTCAGGCTGCAAGAAAATTTCAAGATAAGAAGTAATTTGTCTGGAAACCTGAGTATGGCTAACATACTGTATAGCTAACATACTGTATAGCACAGAAACTCTCCTCAATGCTCTATAATGACCTATATGGGAAAAAAAATCTAAAAAGAGTGATATATGTATAACTGATCCACTTTTCTGTACAACAGAAACTAACACAATATTCTATATCAACTATATTCCCATAAAAATTAATTTAAAAAAGGAACAGACCTCACAAAAATTTAAGATGGCACTAAGTAAATGTTGTCGACTACGTGAAAGTCTTTTGAGAATATTAAGAATATTGTTCCACAAAAACCAGAGACACCACCTAAAGTAGAATGAGACCAGTTTCCAAAAGAATTCTTGTTCTGATTTTTGCCTAATGGAATGACTCATAACATGAAGCGTGCATAGAAAATCCTCAATGTTTATATGGAGTTTTACAAATTGGACTAAAAGTTATCAAGAAAGTTTGCAATGGAAAGACAATTTGGAGTCCTCAAACTTCTGTGAGATAGAAACCGCCTAGGAAAGCTTTGTGTTGCTTTAGTTCCTAAATCATGTCTGACTCTCTTGCGACCCCATGGACTGTAGTCACAAGGCTCCTCTGTCCATGGGATTTCCCAGGCAAGACTACTGGAGTGGGTTGCCATTTCCTTCTCTGGGGAATCTTCCTGACCCAGGGATCGAACCACCTTTCTTGCTTTGGCAGGTGGATTCTTTACCAGTGAGACACAAAAGAAGTCTCTGGGAATGCTATTTAGTTTTAAATTCTCCTTGTGAAGGCAAAAGAAGAGGGAAGCAGAGGATGAGATGGTTAGGTAGCATCACTGACTCAATGGATATGAATTTGAGCAAACTCTGGGAGATAGTGGTGGACAGAGGAGCCTGGCACGCGGCAGTCCATGAAGTCACAAAGAGTTCGTGACTTAGCAACTGAACAGTAACAACATACTGGTCATTTCTTAGAAATATGAAGATGTCTCAGACTTCAAAGCAAAGACCCAGATGATTTGCCAAGAGAAAATCATGAATCAGAGAACCATATCCAAGAATAAGAACTTCACCCTTATCAAGGAGATTTTCCTCTCCTTAAAGTAGGGGCATGTGGCGCTGGGTGCCTAGATGGGTCTCAGAGCTGCCACGCACCAGTTAACAACTCCCAGGAAACTCAGTGTTGCATTGTGAGAATCTCAGCTGACCCCCGTGGGAATGAGAGCATGAGGAGGTGAAACAGACAGACTCAGCTAGTGCCCTTAGAGAGGCCAGGAAAGCCACGACTATGGCATGTTTATTGACTACTTCCTTACACTTTACCTTTCTTTGTTCCTACCAATAGCCTCTAAGATGTAACAGTATTTAATATTTCAAGCAATCCTTTGTGCTCAGTGACACACTGAATATCTCCCATATTTTCCCATCCAATCATCCAAAGACTAATCTCTAAACGTACATAAATATCACATCTACAAATCTTCTCAGTGTAACCCACCCCTTCATTGAAATAGATCCAACATGTTGATAATCACTTTTGACTGTCTGTTGAAATATATAATTATATAAGAAATATGAATACCTAGTTTGTTGAACTCATAACCTTTGAATAGTTTCAGTGAAATATCTACTCTTGAATATGAGGTTAAAGGAATTCTTCTGAGCTAAATCTGCTACATTCTTCTTGTAACATAACTGTACTCTTTTAAATTTTATTTTGCCATGTGCTGAATAAAGTTCTTTCTCCCTTTCCACCAAGCAATTAGCTGAAATTTCTATTCAACTTTGACAGTGGTAAGAGTCATATTTTTTTTATTTCAAATTCTCAGTTTTTTTCCATGTTGCATATATTGAGAGGATTTTTATGTCATCAGTTCTAACTGACTTTATGTTGATGATATTTAAGCATTGAAGAAATAGTTAAGAAAGCTCTAGTTTTAGAATCTCTACTGTATCAAATTACTATCTACTGCAGTCCATTGCCTTCCATAAAGAAAAGCTTCCTTTAATAAAAAACAATAAGTAACTTGCAAGCTGGTAAAAAGCTGTTTTCCAAGTAAGTAAATAGTGACAATGGAAATAAATTCTTCCATGGTTGGTGAAGTATATTGTCTATAGTAAGACAGATGCTTTCTCAAGCTTATTAAAAAAAGAGAGGCAGCTTTATTTTGTTCCTATTGATGGGTTTGTCCAACCATAAAAGATGCATTTCCTCGTATTTACCATTTCTTTCTGCTGATTATTACCAACACAGTGAGCTGGTAAATGCAAATTCTGAGTTGAATATTTTTGATAGCAAATTAAAAGCAAAGTTTGATAGGTTTTTTTTTTTTTTTCTTCAGGTCATTAAAATGCACAATACTGCTTGTAGAAACACTTCATTAAACAAAAAAGATAAAAATATCACATATAAAAAGACACTGAAAATGGTGCTTGAGAGACTATATAATAAAAAAGTAAATGAAGTAACTCTGTAGCTTTTCAGTCTCAGAATGAGTAGCCAAAAGATTACTACTGAAGCATTGGGCTGTTAAGAACAGGTTAACAGCATGCCTTCCACCAAGAAGTATTTTTAAAAGAATGCCTTTGAATAGTTATATTCTAACAATCAAATAATTTGAGGATTATTCTTCAATTGTAAAGCTTGAACATCTAAGAAAAAAGTCATCAAACTATTCAAATCCCAATTTCAATTTCTTTTTTTTTTTTTTCTGCTAAAATCTTTAGATTTTAAAAGTGGCATTTTTATGATTGGAATTCTCTCTCACACATCTTCAGATAAAACAATATAGAGTTGATCCTTGAACAACTCTATACAGGCTTGAAATACATAGGTCCACTTACACATGGATTTATTTCAATAGTAAAAGTCACAGTACTACACTGTCTGCATATATGTAACCAAGGATATAGAGGAACCAGGTACCCAGGGCTGACTATAAAGTTACATTCAGATTTCAGCTATGCTGATGGTCCATTCCCCTAACATCCATGTTGTTCAAGGGTCAACTGCATTTAAAGGAGAAATCATCACGTATAATTAGAGAGGAAATAATGTGTCAACATAGACTTCCCTGGTGGCTCAGGGGTAAAGAAACTGCCTGCAATGCAGGAGACACGGGTTTGATCCCTGGGTCAGGAAGATCACCTGGATAAGGAAATGGCTACCTATTACAGTATTGTTGCTTGGGAAATCCCATGGACAGAGGAGCCTGGTGGGCTACAGTCCATGGGGTCGCTAAAGAGTTAGACACAACTTGGGAACTAAACAATGACAGCAATGTGTCAATATTTCCTTCTAACCCCCAACTGAGATTTTTAACAAGAAAATTTAATTTATTTGTGGAATGAATATAAGCATGGGAGAGAATCCACAGATAACTTGATTCAGGAAGACAGGTTATCGATTCAAAATAGTTTGTGTAACTACTACAAACAAATTGCATGCTAGACTAATAGGATTTTTGCCTTGCATTTAGGTGGTTAGCCTTTAATTGCTGAAATGCAAAGAATGTCTTATTCACAGAGTGGAAGGATTTACTATGAATTTACACTGATGTCACTACATGTACACCACAGTGTATGGACTATGATGTCCATAGTAACTACAGCTTGCTTAGGAAAACCAAGTTAGTACCTAGAAGGCTGGTGAACATGTTTCTTCAAGGTAGACTGGAAATAAATAAAATTTAAAAGAAAGAGACTGGTATTTTATGGGCAATACAGGGGAAGCTAGAGAATCCATACTACACATGTGTATCACATTCAAGGGGTCTGAATATTCTTGGAACCAGAAATATTGTCTCTGCCCTGTCGTGCTAAGTCACTTCAGTTGTGTGTGATTCTTTGCGACCCTGTGGACTGTAGTCCATCAGGCTCATCTGTCCATGGGATCCTCCAGGCAAGAATACTGGTGTGGGTTGCTATGCCCTCCTGCAGGGGGTCTTCCAGACACAGGGATCAAACCCATATCTTCTGTAGCTCCTGTGCTGTACGTGGATTCTCTACCATGGAGCCAAGGGGAAGCCCTAATATTGTCTCTACTCTTAGACAATTCTGAATATTTGATATTTGTGGATGAAATATAATTTTTGCTTTTGAATGTCTATTACCTGGAATTAAAGATGCTTTGCAAATAATAAGAGAATACAGGTATGGATATGAGAGTTGGACTGTGAAGAAAGCTGAGCACTGAAGAATTGATGCTTTTGAACTGTGGTGTTGGAGAAGACTCTTGAGAGTCCCTTGGACTGCAAGGAGATCCAACCAGTCCCTTCTGAAGGAGATCAGCCCTGGGATTTCTTTGGAAGGAAAGATGCTAAAGCTGAAACTCCAGTACTTTGGCCACCTCATGCAAAGAGTTGACTCATTGGAAAAGACTTTGATGCTAGGAGGGATTGGGGGCAGGAGGAGAAGAGGATGACAGAGGATGAGATGGCTGGATGGCATCACGGACTCGATGGACATGAGTCTGAGTGAACTCCGGGAGTTGGTGATGGACAGGGAGGCCTGGTGTGCTGCAATTCATGGGGCACGCCAAGAGTTGGACACGACTGAGCAACTGAACTGAACTGAACTGACAGGTATACATCAAAAATAGTGTGGGTTATGTTTTAGACTATCACAAGAAAGTGAATATCACCTTAAAGCAAGTAATATACATATTTTTTCAGCTTCCCAGTGCTTCTAAAATTATGGTTGCTCTATATTGTAGTCTATTAAGTCTGCAACAGTACTATATCAAAAAATGTACACATCTTAATTTAAAAATAATGCTGCTAGGAAATGGTATCAACAAATTTGCTCGACACAGGGTTGCTGCAAACTTTCAACTTGCAAAAAACATGGTCTGAAATAAAATGAAGAGAAACACAATAAAATGAGGTGTGCTTGTAACTGCTGTATGAAAGTAAAATACAATATTCTATATTCCAAGAATTGTAATCAATAATGATTAAACACTGTATTTACAGTGATATTTTATGTAACAATGAGATATAGTTATCATTTCATTGACATTCCAGATATAATGTGAAACCTCCATAATCCAGAATAACCCTTTCTCCCTTGGAGTCTCTAGAAAGGATTATTGGGAATGAGATACTGATCTAAATAAATCAATTTAGTGTTAAAAGGAATCAAGCTCCAAAGTAATGCTTGCTTTCTTGCTCATTAATGTCCAACTCTTTTATAACCCAATGGACTAACAGCCTGCCAGGCTCCTCTGAGAATGGGATTTTCCAGGCAACAGTACTGGAGTGGGTTGCTATTTCCTGCTCCAGGGAATCTTTCTGACCCAGGGATCAAACTTTTGTCTCCTGGGTCTCCTGCACTGCAGGCAGACTCTTTACTGCTGAGCCACCAGGGAGGCTTTCTAAAATAATGAACCTGATCCTACAATAACTGAGTAGCAGGTAGCAATGGAATTTAGCCTTGTTGTTGCTGCTTGGTCAGTCATTTGTATCCAGCTCTTTGTGGTCTCATGGACTGCAGCTCGCCATGCTTCCCTGTCCTTCACCATCTCCTGGAGCTTGCTCAAAGTCATGTCCATTAAGTTAGTGGTGCCATCCAACCTTCTTATCCTTATCATCCACTTCTCCTCCTGCCTTCAATCTTTCCCAGCATGAGGGTCTTTCCCAATGAGTCAGTTCTTTGCATCAGGTGGCCAGAGTATTGGAGCTTCAGCTTTAGCATCAGTCCTTCCAATGAATATTCAGGATTGATTTCTTTAGGATGGACTGGTTGGATCTTCTTACAGTCCAAGGGACTCTCAAGAGTCTTCTCCAACACCACATTTCAAAAGCATCAATTCTTCAGTGCTCAGCTTTCATTATAGTCCAACTCTCACATCCATACATGGCCACTGGAAAAACCATAGCCTTGACTAGATGGACTTCAGTTGGCAAAGTAATGTCTCTGCTTCTTAGCATGTTGTCTAGATTTGTCACAGCTTTTCTTCCAAGGAGCAAGTGTCTTTAATTTCATGGCTGCAGGAATCTAGCTCAGGGCAATGAAGTCAGCCTAATTCACAGGAAGGTGTGAGAATTAGAGCTTCTAGTCCTCCTCCGGAAGGACAGAAGCGTGGTGGCTGGAATGGACCATGCAGAAATACGGCCTAGAGGAGCTATCCCATGCCCAAGGTCAGGGGTGGCAACCGAGAGTGCCAGGCTGTGACGGCATGGGAGCAGCTGAGAAGAGCTACCCCACATCTGAGGAGCAGTGGCTGCGCGGGTGCAGGAGGGCTGAGAGGAGCTACTCCATGTTCAAGGTCGGAGGGTAAGGAGCAGCAGTTGTGCTTTGCTGGAGCAGTCGTTAAGAGATACCCCACGTTCAAGGTAAGAGAAACCCAAGTAAGATGATAGATGTTGTGAGAGGGCATCAGAGGGCAAACACACTGAAACCATAATCACAGAAAACTAGCCAATCTGATCACACATATCACAGCCTTGTCTAACTCAGAGAAACTAAGCCATGCCTGTGGGGCCACCCAGGATGGGCGGGTCATGGTGGAGAGGTCTGACAGAATGTGGTCCACTGGAGAAGGGAATGGCAAACCATTTCAGTATTCTTGCCTTGCAAACCCCATGAACAGCATGAAAAGGCAAAATGATAGGATACTGAAAGGGGAACTCCCCGGGTCAGTAGGTGCTGAATATGCTCCAGGAGATCACTGGAGAAATAAATCCAGAAAGAATGAAGGGATGGAGCCAAAGCAAAAATAATACCCAGTTGTAGATGTGACTGGTGATAGAAGCAAGGTCTGATGCTGTAAAGAGCAATATTGCATAGGAACCTGGAATGTCAGGTCCATGAATCAAGGCAAATTGGAAGTGGTCAAACAGGAGATGGCAAGAGTGAATGTCGACATTCTAGGAATCAGCGAACTAAAATGGACTGGAATGGTGAATTTAACTCAGATGACCATTATATCTATGACTGTGGGCAGATATCCCTTAGAAGAAAAGGAGTAGCCATCATAGTCAACAAAAGAGTCCAAATGCAGTACTTGCATGCAATCTCAAAAATGACAGAATGATCTCTGTTTGTTTCCAAGGCAAACCATTCAATGTGATGGTCTCCAAGCCTATGCCCCCAACCAGTAATGCTGAAGATGCATAGGGGACTGGAATGTAAAAGTAAGAAGTCAAGAAACACCTGGAGTAACAGGCAAATTTGGCCTTGGTGTGCAGAATGAAGCAGGGCAAAGACTAATAGAGTTTTGCCAAGAAAATGCACTGGTCATAGCAAACACCCTCTTCCAACAACACAAAAGAAGACTCTAAACATGGACATCACCAGATGGTCAACACCGAAATCAGATTGATTATATTCTTTGCAGCCAAAGATGGAGAAGTTCTATACAGTCAACAAAAACAAGACCAGGAGCTGACTGTGGCTCAGATCATGAACTCCTTATTGGCAAATTCAGACTTAAATTGAAGAAAGTAGGGAAAACCACTAGACCATTCAGGTATGACCTAAATCAAATCCCTCATGGTTATACAGTGGAAGTGAGAAATAGATTTAAGGGACTAGATCTGATAGACAGAGTGCCTGATGAACGATGGACAGAGGTTCATGACATTGTATAGGAGAAAGGGATCAAGACCATCCCCATGGAAAAGAAATGCAAAAAAGCAAAATAGCTGTCTGAAGAGGCCTTACAAATAGCTGTGAAAAGAAGAGAAATGAAAAGCAAAGGAGAAAAGAAGAGATATTCCCATTTGAATGCAGAGTTCCAAGAATAGCAAGGAGAGATAAGAAAGCCTTCCTCAGCGATCAATGCAAAGAAATAGAGGAAAAGAACAGAATGGGAAAGACTAGAGATCTCTTCAAGAAAATTAGAGATACCAAGGGAACATTTCATGCAAAAATGGGCTCGATAAAGGACAGAAATGGTCTGGACCTAACAGAAGCAGAAGATATTAAGAAGAGGTGGCAAGAATACACAGAAGAATTGTACAAAAATGATCTTCATGACCTAGATAACCACGATGGTGTAATCACTCACCTAGAGTCAGACATCCTGGAATGTGAAGTCAAATGGGCCTTAGAAAGCAGCACTATGAACAAAGCTAGTGGAGGTGATGGAATTCCAGCTGAGCTATTACAAAACCTGAAAGATGATGCTGTGAAAGTGCTGCACTCAATATGCCAGCAAATATGGAAATCTCAGCAGTGGCCACCGGACTGGAAAAGTTCAGTTTTCATTCCAATCCCAAAGAAAAGCAATGCCAAAGAATGCTCAGACTACTGCACAATTGCACTCATCTCACATGCTAGTAAAGTAATGCTCAAAATTCTCCAAGCCAGGCTTCAGCAATACGTGAACCGTGAACTTCCAGATGTTCAAGCTGGTTTTAGAAAAGGCAGAGGAACCAGAGAACAAATTGCCAACATCTGCTGGATCATCAGAAATGCAAGAGAGTTCCAGAAAACATCTATTTCTGCTCTATTGACTATGCCAAAGCCTTTGACTGTGTGGATCACAAGCAACTGTTAAAAATTCTGAAAGAGATGGGAATACCAGACCACCTGACCTGCCTCTTGAGAAACCTATATGCAGGTCAGGAAGCAACAGTTAGAACTGGACATGGAACAACAGACTGGTTCCAAATAGGAAAACGAGTATGTCAAGGCTGTCTATTGTCACCCTGCTTATTTAACTTCTATGCAGAGTACATCACGAGAAACACTGGACTGGAAGAAACACAAGCTGGAATCAAGATTGCCAGAGAAATATCAATAACCTCAGATATGCAGATGACATCACCCTTACGGCAGAAAGTGAAGAGGAACTAAAAAGCCTCTTGATGAAAGTGAAAGAGGATAGTGAAAATGTTGGCTTAAAGCTCAACATTCAGAAAATGAAGATCATTGCATCTGATGCCATCACTTCATGGGAAATAGATGGGGAAACAGTGGAAAAAGTGTCAGACTTTATTTTTTGGTCTCTAAAATCACTGCAGGTGGTGACTGCAGCCATGAAATTAAAAGATGCTTACTCCTTGGAGGGAAAGTTATGACCAACCCAGATAGCATATTAAAAAGCAGAGATATTACTTTGCCAACAAAAGTCCATTTAGTCAAGGCTATGGTTTTTCCTGTGGTCATGTATGGATGTGAGTTGGACTGTGAAGAAAGCTGAGCGCCAAAGAATTGATGCTTTTGAACTGTGGTGTTGGAAAAGACTCTGGAGAGTCCCTTAGACTGCAACTAGATCCAACCAGTCCATTCTAAAGGAGATCAGTCCTTGGTGTTTATTGGAAGGACTGATACTAAGGCTGAAACTCCTATACTTTGGCTACCTCATGCGAAGAGTTGACTCATTGGAAAAGACCCTCATCTTGGGAGGGATTGGGGGCAGGAGGAGAAGGGGACGACAGAGGATGAGATGGCTGGATGGCATCACGGACTCGATGGACATGAGTCTGAGTGAACTCCGGGAGTCGGTGATGGGCCTGGCGTGCTGCGATTCATGGGGTCGCAAAGAGTCGGACACAACTGAGCGACTGAACTGAACTGAGTCCTCTCCTATTCTCCCCACTCTATTCCTCTTCTTATGTTTGAAAATCTAATGTTATTTTTCATCTCTCTTCTCCCTCCACTCACCTTAAGTCCTCCAGAAGCAATAGCAAGAGTTGTACTGAATTGGGGAAAATGCAAAAAATCTATAAATATAAAAACAATGTTTAACTTCATTAGCAAACTTAGATAACTTAATTATGAGGAAGCATCTTTAAATAATTTTTTAAAAGAAAATAAGATTATAATGCAGTTCAAAATATTGTACTTGCATCTCATTCTAATTTTCAAGGTGGAACAATACTTCCTAGTAAGTATGGAAATATAGGTGACTCAGATTTCAAAGTTAGTAAGAAAAAAAATCACACTGAAAATATACCTCTATTTTACTCTTTTAAAAGCCATAGTAAAGAAAAAGAAAGAAACTAGAAAACAAAACAAGATAAAACCCCAAAAGAAACCAAGAAAACTTTGAGAGGTATTGAATATTTCTTTCCCCTTGTTTGGGGCTGAAGGTATTCCTAGTTACTGCACATGTCCAAATTTATCAAAATGCACATATTGAATATCTGTAGTTTTTGCATAATAATTATACTTCAATAAAGCTGTTTTTAAAGAATAAAAACACTTTTTTTTTTAAATTTATTTATTTATTTATAATTTTTACTTTACAATTCTGTATTGGTTTTGGCATAGATTGACATGAATCCACCACAGGTGTACATGCGTTCCCAAACATGAACCCCCCTCCCACCCCCCTCCCCACAACATCTCTCTGGGTCATCCCCGCGCGTCAGCACCAAGCGTGTCATATCCTGCATCAGACATAGACTGGCATTTCGATTCTTACATGTTATTATACATGTTTCAATGCCATTCTCTCAAATCATCACACCCTCTCCCTCTCCCTCTGAGTCCAAAAGTCCCCTATACACATCTGTGTCTTTTTTGCTGTCCTGCATACAGGGTCATCATTGCCATCTTCCTAAATTCCATATATATGTGTTAGTATACTGTATTGGTGTTTTTCTTTCTGGCTCACTTCACTCTGTATAATTGGCTCCAGTTTCATCCATCTCATCAGAACTGATTCAAATGTATTCTTTTTAATGGCTGAGTAATACTCCATTGTGTATATGTACCACAGCTTTCTTATCCATTCATCTGCTGATGGACATCTAGGTTGTTTCCATGTCCTGGCTATTATAAACAGTGCTGCGATGAACATTGGGGTACATGTGTTTCTTTCAATTCTGGTTTCCTCTGTGTGTATGCCCAACAGTGGGATTGCTGGGTCATAAGGCATTTCTATTTGCAATTTTTTAAGGAATCTCCACACTGTTCTCCAGAGTGGCTGTACTAGTTTGCATTCCCACCAACAGTGTAGGAGGGTTCCCTTCTCTCCACACCCTCTCCAGCATTTATTGCTTGCAGATTTTTGGATCGCAGACATTCTGACTGGTGTGAAGTGGTACCTCATTGTGGTTTTGATTTGCATTTCTCTAATAATGAGTGATACAAATGGGATCTAATTAAAATTAAAAGCTTCTGCACAACAAAGGAAAACATAAGCAAACTGAAAAGACAGCCTTCCGAATGGGAGAAAATAATAGCAAATGAAGCAACTGACAAACAACTAATCTCAAAAATATACAAGCAACTCCTGCAGCTCAATTCCAGAAAAATAAACGACCCAATAAAAAAATGGGCCAAAGAACTAAATAGACATTTCTCCAAAGAAGACATACGGATGGCTAACAAACACATGAAAAGATGCTCAACATCACTCATTATAAAAACACTTTTTTATCAAATAGTTATAACTGTGTTAATAAAACTTCAGTCAACTAGAAGGTGTCTGCATTATTGTTGATATTTTTTGTAACAATGGATTTTGTTGTTTTCGTTCAGGGTGCCCAGTCGTGTCTCTTTTGTGACCCCAAAGATTCGGATTTTCCAGGCAAGAATATGGAGCTGGTTGCCATTTCCTTTCTCCAAGGGATCTTCCCGATGTAGGGAACAAACCCCTGTCTCCTGACTGCATCTCCTGTAGGTGGATTCTTTACCTCTGAGTGAACAGATACTTTGGTTTCTTTTTTTCTTTTTTAACAACTAATTCTCTAAATAATTTTTGGTGTCAAAGAATAAATAAAACAATGGTCACAGCCTGTATTGTGTTAATTAAGATTAAAATTTTAAAAGCCTAAATAGGAAAAGATCTCAAAGGTGTTAGAGGTACTCAGGCGATCCTTGTCTATCCACAAACACACTGCTGCCCTGTCTCAAAAGTCACCACTGCTCACAAAGTTCTCGATTCAGCTCAGGGCTTTTAAAACAGCAAAAAACCCAGCATATCTCACAGTTCATTTACTCAGTTAACAGAAACTACCTAACAAAAATAGGAAACTTTGGCAAGGCTTGCTCCATATTCAGTGGGCATAGAATTTACAAGTGATTACAGTTCAGTAATTGACTTAGAGAAAAATATGGCCTTTTATAATCAGTTTCTGAATGTTCTTAAAATGAAGAAAAAAACATACAGGTAACTGCAACAACAACAACAAGTCTCTGGATGTGTCTTCTCAAAGCTCTAAGACAGGTACCATTCTGATTTGGTCCATCTGACAAGGGTCCACTAGGACATGTAAGGTGACATATCTATGCACAGCAGCATGATTAAAAACATCAGCTGGAAGAGTCTGAGACCCATGAGAACAGAATATGGCATGTGCTGGAGCAAGTGGTTCCTAGAGAACTTTCATTCTAGAGAAAAACCATGTAGTACTTGGATCCATGGAAGTTCAGGGTTCCCAAGGAAAACATGTTTCAGGAGAAGTAAGGGAACTTTGGGGTTCTTAAAAGAGTTGCAGTTCCCCATAGAGAATGAAAGCATTTCATTACTCTAACAACTCATAGAAGTGTAGTGGTGTAAGGACAATGTCAGTCATGTAAATGACAAAATGTCCTTGACCTTCCTTCATAAACACATTGCTGCTTTATTCCAAACTCTGTAGGGGTGCTGAGACCAGAGTAAGGAATGAAACCTCAGGCATTAAAGAATAAGCCATCTTGTGGAAGAAATTAACATGTTAGTATGATAAAGTCTGTGATTGGAGTCTGTACTTTGTGTGTTCAAATGCATGGAGGGAGAAATAACATTCTCCAGAAGAAACTGAAAAAAAAAAAAAAAAAGGGCCGTAGAAATAGACATTTGAAATTGGTCTTGAAGAATGTGTTTGAGTTTGTTAGATAGAGGAAGAAAACAAAATCTTCCCCAACTAATAACATCTTAAGAAAAAAAATTGTTAGAAGTATTAGCCTACAGACATGACTGATGGTTGTTTCTGAGTTCAAATATTGGTTATTTGAGTTAGGAGAGGCATAGTCTCTCTTGATGGTGCTAGTGTTTAAAATATGATTGATTTATGCCTTTCCCCAGTTTGACATTTTTTGAAGCTTATGTGGTGAAATAATAAACATTTGCATAAAATGACTGACAACTCATCTAAAGTAAATAATATATTGTCAGAAATTACTTGGGTGAACCACACAACTATTAAAACTCATGTAAATATTACTATTTACTACACAAAGTTCATAATATATTGTTGAAGGAAAAACTATAAACTGGCATCTATTACATAATTCCATTTCTAAAACAAAAACCACTGAACATTTACACGTATATGTATAAAAATATTAGATAACTACATACCATAGTATTATTTTGGAGTAGTGACATCATTTATTTACTTGGGCTCCAAAATCACTGCAGAGTGACTGCAGCTCTTTGGAAGAAAAGCTATGACCAAACTAGACAGCATATTAAAAAAGTAGAGACATTACTTTGCCAAAAAACATTTGTCTAGTCAAAGCCATGTTTTTCGCAATAGTCAAGTATGGATGTGAGAGTTGGACTATAAAGAAAGCTGAATGCCGAAGAACTGATGCTTTTGAACTGTGGTGTTGAAGAAGACTCTTGAGAGTCCCTTGGACTGAAAGGAGATCAAACCAGTCAGCCCTAAAGGAAATCAGTCCTGAATGTTAATTGGAAGGACCGATGCTGAAGCTGAAACTCCAATACTTTGGCCACTTGATGAAAACTGACTCAGAACTGACTCATTTGAAAAGACTGTGATGCTGGGAAAGATTAAAGGCAGGAAGAGAAGGGGATGACAGAGGATAAGATGGTTGGATGGCATCACCAACTCAATGGACATGAGTTTGAGTAAACTCTGGGAGTTGGTGATGAACAGGGAAGCCCGTAGTCCATGGGGTCACAAAGAGTCAGACACAACTGAGAAACTGAACTGAACTGAACTGAATGACATCATGGGTGCACTTTGTCTTTTTTTGCTATATAAATTTCTTGATTATTTTACAATGAGCAGAAATTGTTCACTAAATATATACATAAATATTAAGGGAAACACACTTTTTATATGCTAGCAAATAAGCACAGAGAAGTGATAACTGAAGTAGGTCTTAAAGTAGAAGAGCAGGTCATTTGGATAAAGAAAATTAACATAAGGAAATTATGTCTCTCAGATCATTCTATAGCATTGACAAGAATTTGAGGAAGGGATAGAGATGCACTCATCTCACACAACAGTAAAATAAATGCTCAAATTTCTCCAAGCCAGACTTCAGCAATACATGAACCGTGAACTTCCAGATGTTCAAGCTGGTTTTAGAAAAGGCAGAGGAACCAGAGATCAAATTGCCAACATCCACTGGATCATCAAAAAAGCAAGAGAGTTCCAGAAAACATCTATTTCTGCTCTATTGACTATGCCAAAGCCTTTGACTGTGTGGATCACAATAAACTGTGGAAAATTCTGAAAGAGATGGGAATACCAGACCACCTGACCTGCCTCTTGAGAAACCTATATGCACGTCAGGAAGCAACAGTTAGAAGTGGACATGGAACAACAGACTGGTTCCAAATAGGAAAAGGAGTACGTCAAGGCTGTCTATTGTCACCCTACTTATTTAACTTCTATGCAGAGTACATCATGAGAAACACTGGGCTGGAAAAGCACAAGATGGAATCAAGATTGCCAGGAGAAATATCAATAACCTCAGATATGCAGATGACACCACCCTTATGGCAGAAAGTGAAGAAGAACTAAAGAGCCTCTTGATGAAAGTGAAAGAGGAGAGTGAAAAAGTTGGCTTAAAGCTCAATATTCAGAAAATGAAAATCATGGCATCTGATGCCATCACTTCATGGGAAATAGATGGGGAAACAGTGTCAGACTTTATTTTGGGGGGCTCCAAAATCACTGCAGATGGTGACTGCAGCCATGAAATTAAAAGACGCTTACTCCTTGGAAGGAAAATTATGACCAACCTAGACAGCATATTAAAAGGCAGAGACATGAATTTGCCAACAAAGGTCCACCTAGTCAAGGCTATGGTTTTTTCCAGTGGTCATGTATGGATGTGAGAGTTGGACTATAAATAAAGCTGAGCACCGAAGAATTGATGCTTTTGAAGTGTGGTGTTGGAGAAGACTCTTGAGAGTCCCTTGGACTGCAAGGAGATCCAACCAGTCCATCCTAAAGGAGATCAGTCCTGGGTGTTCATTGGAAGGACAGATGCTGAAACTGAAACCTAAAACTTTGGCCACGTTATGCACAGAGCTGACTCATTTGAAAAGACCTTGATGCTGAGAAAGATTGAGGGCAGGAGGAAAAGTGGATGACAGGATGAGATGTTTGGATGGCAACACTGACTCAATGGACATGAGTTTGGGTAAACTCCAGGAGCTGGTGATGGACAGGGAGGCCTGGAATGCTGTGGTTCAAGCAGTTGTAAAGAGTCACACCTGACTGAGCGACTGAACTGGACTGAACTGAGAGATTTCTTTAGGAAAACTTAAGGGCTTTATTATGTCAACCAGATTTCAGGTAAGTTTTTCCTCTTTCACAAGCCAAATTAACTCTATGCCATCAAAATTACTGTTTAAATTTTCTGTGGCTTAATTTTCTTAGGTTTAAAATGTGAATAGTTATCAAAATATCTTCATAGGTTAGCTATGATACTAGAATGTAATAGCAGTTATAAATTAAATAGATTCCTTATGGTGTAGAGCTTCTTGTTTCTCAAAATGCCCTCCTCAGTGCAGTTCAGTTCAGTCACTCAGTCGTGTCCGACTCTTTGCAACCCCATGGTCTGCAGCATGTCAGGCCTCCCTGTCCATCACCAACCCCCGGAGTTTACAGATAAACTCGTCTATTGAGTAGGTGATGCCATCCAATTCACTCCTCTCCTGGCAGCAAAGTGTCATATCTTGAGAAACTAAGGCATCTGGTAATGTCTACTCTGTGTATCACAACCATAGAATGCTAGGTTCTTTCAATAACTTTATCAATATTCTTCCTCAGTAGTGAGACAATTTCTTTACTAGTCTTTCTTTCTTTTTTTAACGTTCAGGAATACTTCTAGCTCTGAACACACTTTTTGAACAATTAAAGTACTTAGTTCCATTTGCTTGGTAATGTTACAGACACACACCAGGCAGAAAACATACTTTGTAGGTTTGGTATTCATACCATCATACAGGAGGGGCATTATAAAGGAAGAACAAAGGAAGACAGTCTCAGCTTAAACCTTCTGTTTGAAATAAGGTGGTGCGGAGGTGCAATATACACTCAGATCTGAAACTAGAAGCCACGTATCAGTGTGCAGAACATGGACTGATGAGTGTGCACTGGTTCTTACAGAAGAAGCCTCTGTTACCAAGCTTTAATATGAGCACATAAAAAATACATCATAATCATAGCGAGTGATTAGAACTATCAAGCGTGTGTCAATCAGCAGACATCAGTGGCTGCAGAGCTGCAGAGGACCCCCAAGTTCCATCAATATTATCCCTTTACCATTTCTCAAGTTTTCTATACTGCAGCTGGTATCCTCAAACATGCTGTCTGTTACTTTGTCAGTGTGCTCTTTAACCCTCTCCACTAAATTACTGTAGCTTGAAGACAAAAGTCTACAAAACCAGCAGTTTCTGGAGTTTTCTTACCAGTCCAGACTTAGCCCTGCACATTCTCTGGGATTTCTGCAAATCAGCTCTTCCAGCCCCTCTAGGTGGTTAAATCTTTTAAGTACCCCAGATTTGTTCTTCCCTAGAGTCTCTTCTAAAGCTAATCCAGTTCCTTGGCCTTCCCTGATTAGTACCACTGACTCTTTAGATTTTGACTGTAAAGAGCACTTTGTAAAACTGCTCTGATCACTCCTGCTTCTCACAGTCTTGCTGAAGACCCTGGTATCACTAGGGCTCCAGGAAGCCTACAGAGTCCTACAAGATTTAAATGTATGTTGGTTGATAGTTTCTTGGCACTCTGAACACAAAGCAACCAGCTACTGCTCACCTTTCAATTTAAAAGAAATGGACACAGTCTACTCCAGAACAAAGCAGATGTGGAGCATGGCAAGGTACACAGGCTGCAGGTATCTTAGCCAGTTTGGGTCAAAGGATGCTTTGATTGCACAAATGTCAAAATGTTGGCCAAAGTTGTTTTTTTCTACTAATAGTATTATATTATGCATACAGATATTTGAAAGGAAAAGTAGAAAAAATGCTATTAATATAGACACACTTCAAATATTTGAAGTCAATATTTTCTATTCTGGTTTAATGGACACAAAACTGAGGAAATGGGCAAGTGGATTTGAATAAAAAGGACAACTGCAACTAAGATAATAGCTATAGCTAATTTCTACTGCATAATCGTATCATATTAAAATTAGTTTTTTGATAAACTTCCTCATTTTACTTTTGTGCCCTCTTTTATGTAGATTTAAAAAAACATATTTATGTCATCAACTGTTTCCTCTTTGGGGAAAATGCTTATTACATTTAATTTTCTTTTTTGTTCCTATATTTCCTCACTTAAATTCTTCTGTGAGCTGCATTTGTTGGGATCATACTTCTTTGTTTTATTTTATTTTTCTTAACCCCAGGGCTAATAAAATTAAAGTTGTATTGAAACTGAAGTACAAGGCTACATGGAATATAAATCTGTTTCTACTTTATATACCAAATCACCACTCCCAGAAAATCACATTAGATACTAATATGTCACCTATGTTTTTCTATCTGTGAAAGTGAGAAGGCTATCTAAAAATCCAGTGACATGACTGAAAGATCATGACTTAATTTCATAGTTGATTGAAGGATATAATGATTCCTCTAAAAAAAATTGCTGAAAGAAACATTTGATACTAATTGTTTTGAGAAAATATTTGATTATTGACATTAGTTTCACCCTTTGTTTTTCTTAAAACAATCTTGTGCAATGTGGAAATCATAAATCTTTAATATGTTTATATCACAAAATTCCCACATATTTTAGAAATACTTTTTCTGGTTAAAAGAAACTGACACACTGAAGCTTGACAGGACAATATCAAAACCAATTTAGAGCAGAATGTCTCAGAGAAGCAATATCTCCTGTGTGTGTTTTTATTATAAACATACCTTCTGTCCATACTCTACCCAAAAATTTTCACAAAAATTGTAAGGGAAACTAATGCTTTGGGATCCAACATTTAAAAATAGGATATAATAACTGAAATTACAATTCTCCTGTCTTCTTATTTATTATTATTCTCAATTGGGGAAGAAACAAAAAAATAAACACTTAAGAGATTTGCAATTTTAGTGAAGGATACATTTCCAATAGATTTTCTGGGATTAAATAAATGAGGCAAGTGGCAGGAGGAAGTTAGAAAGATATTTTTACTATTTGCAAATAGGATAACCTACAGGAATGCTTTGGCAAACTGCTAAACAACCAAGAATTTTACCATCTTGTATAATCTACTGATTAAAAAGAATTTCTCCATATAGGCAGTCATTTGTATCTGTAGCCTTGGGCAAGGTCTTTCCATACATTTCAAGCTGTACTTCAAACTTCCTGCCAAAGGCATGTAGAATACATGAAGACTTGTCTGTGTCTACCTGTTTATGAAATATGTCTGTGTCTTCCTGTTTAAGACCTACTCCTGGGTCTTCCCTGAATATTTATTGGAGTGTTTTGTGGTTTCAAGAGGCAAGTGACTGATTGGCTTAGGAGGAAGGGAGACACTGATCAATGAAACATTCTTTGTTTCTGATTTAAATTCATTGTAACAACTTCAACAAAGGCCAGTTACAATAATATTTTGTAAAAATCATTTATTGCTAATCAGCAAAAATTCTTGACTTTGGTTCATTGCTTGTAACAGTTAAGATTAAAGATACATATCACAACAAAATACTGCACATTTAAGGCACTGTTTATTTAAACCCTCGGAGAAGGCAATGGCACCCCTCTCCAGTACTCTTGCCTGGAAAATCCCATGGACGGAGGAGCCTGGAAGGCTGCAGTCCTTGGGGTCGCTGAGGGTCGGACACAACTGAGCAACTTTACTTTACTTACTTTATTTAAACCCTATAGAAACAGAAATAACAACAGTTTAGTGTTAGTCGCTCAGTCATGTCCAACTCTGAATTTCCATGGACTGTAGCCCACCAGGCTCCTGTGTCTGTGGGATTTTCCAGACAAAAATACTGACGTGGGTTGCCATTTCCTCCTGCAGGGGAGCTTCCCGACCCAGGGATGGAACCTGGGCCTCCTGCATTGCTGGCAGACTTTTTACCATCTGAGCCACCAGGGACATTTTGCTGCTAAGTCATTCGGCTTAAGGAGTTCTTAGGGATTATTAAGGCTCTGACAGAGTCCTAACATACCTAACGAAGAAAATTATATCTTGCATATTTAAGGGAATTATCCTGAGTGAACAGATCATTTTCCTCATATGCCAATTTATATACTTAAACACACTGATGTGCAAGTATTTACATCTGCGCAAGACCTCTGTCTCATCACTTCCTCTCCCGCCTCTCACAATACATACACGCATACAACTCACTCTTCCCTCTCTCATCATTTATTCAAAAGGCACAACCTAAGCACTTCCTATATTCTAGGCACCACACAGGCACAAAACACTGAAAGACAGTCTGAGTTCTGAAGCACAAAGAGGAGAGAGACATGGACATAATCATTTTAAATAAAGTAACAAGTGCTACTAGCATGTGAGATGAGTGCAATTGTGCGGTAGTTTGAGCATTCTTTGGCATTGCCTTTCTTTGGGACTGGAATGAAAACTGACCTTTTCCAGTCCTGTGGCCACTGCTGAGTTTTCCAAATTTGCTGCCATCTTGAGTGCAGCACTTTCACAGCATCATCTTTCAGGATTTGAAACAGCTCAACTGGAATTCCATCACCTCCACTAGCTTTGTTCGTAGTGATGCTTTCTAAGGCCCACTTGACTTCACATTCCAGGATGTCTGGTTCTAGATTAGTGACCACATCATCATGATTATCTGGGTCATGAAGATCTTTTTTGAACAGTTCTTCCGTGTATTCTTGCCACTTCTTAATATCTTCTGCTTCTGTTAGGTCCAGACCATTTCTGTCCTTTATCAAGCCCATCTTTGCATGAAATTGTTCCCTTGGTATCTCTAATTTTCTTGAAAAGATCTCTAGTCTTTCCCATTCTGTTGTTTTCCTCTATTTCTTTGCATTGATTGCTGAAGAAGGCTTTCTTACCTCTTCTTGCTATTCTTTGGAACTCTGCATTCAGATGCTTATATCTTTCCTTTTCTCCTTTGCTTTTCGCCTCTCTTCTTTTCACAGCTATTTGTAAGGCCTCCCCAGACAGCCATTTTGCTTTTTTGCATTTCTTTTCCATGGGGATGGTCTTGATCCCTGTCTCCTGTACAATGTTATGAACCTCATTCCATAGTTCATCAGGCTCTCTATCTATCAGATCTAGACCCTTAAATCTATTTCTCACTTCCACTGTATAATCATAAGGGGTTTGATTTAGGTTATACCTGAATGGTCTAGTGGTTTTCCCTACTTTCTTCAATTTAAGTCTGAATTTGGCAATAAGGAGTTCATGATCTGAGCCACAGTCAGCTCCTGGTCTTGTTTTTGTTGATTGTATAGAACTTCTCCATCTTTGGCTGCAAAGAATATAATCAATCTGATTTCGGTGTTGACCATCTAGTGATGTCCATGTGTAGAGTCTTCTCTTGTGTTGTTGGAAGAGGGTGTTTGCTATGACCAGTGCATTTTCTTGGCAAAACTCTATTAGTTTTTGCCCTGCTTCATTCTGCATTCCAAGGCCAAATTTGCCTGTTACTCCAGGTGTTTCTTGACTTCTTACTTTTGCATTCCAGTCCCCTATAATGAAAAGGACATCTTTTTTGGGTGTTAGTTCTAAAAGATCTTGTAGGTCTTCATAGAACCGTTCAACTTCAGCTTCTTCAGTGTTACTGGTTGGGGCATAGACTTGCATAACTGTGATATTGAATGGTTTGCCTTGGAGATGAACAGAGATCATTCTGTCATTTTTGAGATTGCATACAAGTACTGCATTTCAGACTCTTTTGTTGACCATGATGGTTACTCCATTTCTTCTGAGGGATTCCTGCCCACAGTAGTAGATATAATGGTCATCTGAGTTAAATTCACCCATTCCAGTCCATTTTAGTTCGCTGATTCCTAGAATGTCGATGTTCACCCTTGCCATCTCTTGTTTGACCACTTCCAATTTGCCTTGATTCATGGACCTGAGATTCCAGGTTCCTATGCAATATTGCTCTTTACAACATCGGACCTTGCTTCTATCACCAGTCACATCCACAACTGGGTATTGTTTTTGCTTTGGCTCCGTCCCTTCATTCTTTCTGGAGTTATTTCTCCACTGATCTCCAGTAGCATATTGGGCACCTAATGACCTGGGGAGTTCCTCTTTGGTATCCTATCATTTTGCATTTTCATACTGTTCATGGGGTTCTCGAGGCAAGAATACTGAAGTGACTTGCCATTCCCTTCTCCAGTGGACCACATTCTGTCAGACCTCTCCATCATGACCCACCCATCTTGGGTTGCCCCGCAGGCATGGCTTGGTTTCATTGAGTTAGAAAAGGCTGTGCACTCATCTCACATGCTAGTAAAGTAATGCTCAAAATTCTCCAAACCAGGCTTCAGCAATACGTGAACCATGAACTCCCTGATGTTCAAGCTGGTTTTAGAAAAGGCAGAGGAACCAGAGATCAAATTGCCAACATCCGCTGGATCATGGAAAAAGCAAGAGTGTTCCAGAAAAACATCTATTTCTGCTTTATTGACTATGCCAAAACCTTTGACAGTGTGGTTCACAATAAACTGTGGAAAATTCTGAAAGAGATGGGAATACCAGACCACCTGACTGCCTCTTGAGAAATATGTATGCAGGTCAGGAAGGAACAGTTAGAACTGGACATGGAACAACAGACTGGTTCCAAATAGGAAAAGGTGTACGTCAAGGCTGTATACTGTCACCCTGCTTATTTAACTTCTATGCAGAGTACATCATGAGAAATGCTGGACTGGAAGAAACACAAGGTGGAATCACGACTGCCAGGAGAAATATCAATAACCTCAGATATGCAGATGACACCACCCCAATGGCAGAAAGTGAAGAGGAATTAAAAAGCCTCTTGATGAAAGTGAAAGAGGAGAGTGAAAAAGTTGGCTTAAAGCTCAACATTCAGAAAACAAAGATCATGGCATCCGGTCCCATCGCTTCATGGGGAATAGATGGGGAAACCGTGGAAACAGTGTCAGACTTTATTTATTTGGGCTCCAAAATCACTGCAGATGGTGACTGCAGCCATGAAATTAAAAGATGCTTACTCCTTGGAAAAAAAGTTATGACCAACCTAGATATTATATTCAAAAGCAGAGATATTACTTTGCCGACTAAGGTCCATCTAGTTGAGGCTATGGTTTTTCCTGTGGTCATGTATGGATGTGAGATTTGGACTGAGAAGAAGGCTGAGCACTGAAGAATTGATGCTTTTGAACTCTGGTTTTGGAGAAGACTCTTGAGAGTCGCTTGGACTGTAAGGAGATCCAACCAGTCCATTCTGAAGGAGATCGACCCTGGGATTTCTTTGGAAGGAATGATGCTAAAGCTGAAGCTCCAGTACTTTGGCCACCTCATGCGAAGAGTTGACTGATTGGAAAAGACTCTGATGCTGGGAGGGATTGGGGGCAGGAGAAGAAGAGGACGATTGAAGATGAGATGACTGGATGACATCACGGACTCGATGGACGTGAGTCTGAGTGAACTCCGGGAGTTGGTGATGGACAGGGAGGCCTTGGCGTGCTGTGGTTCATGGGGTCACAAAGAGTCGGACATGACTGAGCGACTGAACTGAACTGAACTGAACTGAACTGAACGAATGCTACAGTGAACATATATCCAGATGTTATAGTGGTAGAATAGGGGTTTGTTATTTGTTAAAGTCACAAGATGATGAGTTTTATAAGAAATAATTATATGTCTTTAAATAAGGAGAAAAATAAAGTCATTCTAAATTAAACACTTTTTTTTTTTTTTTAGGAAAAGGCCATTTGTGGATTTCATGTCAGAAAAGCTTTCAATAAAGATAGAATAGTGGTCAATTTTAGAAGGTGAGATCATGATAATTTGAAAACATTTGTTTAATTAACTCACTTATGTGATTTCTAATATAGTCTACATGGCCCAAAGGGAAAAACAATTCAAGTCTTGAAAAATTCATTTCTACTATCTTCATCTGTGTGTGCTTAGTGACTCAGTTGTGTCCACCTCTTTGTGACTCAATGGACTGTAGCCCACCAAGCTCCTCTGTCTATGGGGATTCTCTGAGCAAGAATACTGGAGTGGGTTGCCATGCCCTTCTCCAGGAGACCTTCCCAACCCAGGGATTGAACCTAGTTCTCCCACCTTGCAGATGGATTCTTTACTCTCTGAGCCACCAGGTTCATGGTTTTAAATAAATCAATTGCTGCCTTTATCATTTTCTAATTCCTTATTTTGGTTAGATACTTCTTTAAAATAGCCTCTTGGTTGCAAAGAATGTATCCTGTGTGCATGCTCAGTTGCTCACTCATGTCTGACTCTTTGCGACCCCATGGACCGTAGCCCGCCGTACCCCTTGCCCATGGGATTTCCCAGGAAAGAATACTGCAGTGGGTAGTCATTTTCTTCTCCAGGGGAACTTCCCAACCCAGAAATTCACCTGCATCTCTTGCAATGCAGACCCTGTTCCCCCCCCCCCCCCCCGACTGAGCCACTGGGCAACCAAAAGAACATTTCACTCTTTCTTATAATAAAATCCCTGCATATGTATTTCTTTTATTGCACGCACTTTCACAGTTGACTTGCAACAGTTTGCCTGTTTTAGAATAATGGGATTGTACATATATTTTAGCCTAGGAATTCTATTTTCTTATTTTGAATTTTTATATACCCAGTTGGAACAATGGCAAGATATTTTCATGGATTTATTGTGTGTGTGTGTGTGTGTGCATGTGTGTGTTTATGTGTATCTTTTACTGTCTCAATGCTTCTCCTTTTTTTCTCTTTCTGTGTATAGATATGTATGTATTTATATCAAAGAGAAAAAAATCCTTTGCTACATTTCATTTTTCTTTCTTCATGGAAATCTTGCACATACATTTAATAGTATAATAATATAATTGGTCTTCATTAGCCACAGATGCATTTTAACTCTTTACTACATATGCAAAGTATAAACATCTTTTTATAACTCATTTGTTAAAATGAAGTTCAATGAAAAATAGTAATCACAGGTATTTTGAGGGAGATACAAATTTTCAAAGAATAAAAACAAATGGCAAATGATTGCCAGTTAACATTATACAATGTATTAAGTTACTATTAATATTATCTAACTAATGATAGTTGGACTATAGAGAAACATGAGCTGTTCATGTTGATGAGGCCATTTTCTAATACCTTTAGGATATGTAGTGATCATCTGTTGTTTCTGTTTGCTAAGTATCGCTTTCTCGCTTTGGGAAACTAAACTCTCTACTCTTCCCAGTGTGTCACTGGAAGTGGGGCTGGCCTTAGCCATCACCCACCACATGGAGCGCACTGCACACACCAATGAAGGCTTGGCTAGGCTGCGCATTCCCCATCCCACTAACTCCACCATTTACTACAGATATGGTCTGTTCTGGGTTTTGTGGTTTAGTCACTAAGCTGTGTCCAACTCTTTCATCACCCCGTGGACTGTAGCCCACCAGGCTCCTCAGTCCATGGGATTTTCCAGGTGAGAATACTCTTACCATTTCCTCCTCCAGGGGATCTTCCCAAACCAGGGGTCGAACCAGCATCTCCTGCACGGGTAGGAGGATTCTTTACCACTGAGACACTATAACCAAAACAAGGCTATTCAGGGGCCATTCTAATAGTTTAGTAGAAAGTTATGGGAGATGACATCTGTCTTGCTGCTAAAGATGCTGAGTTAGTAGGAATCTGACTTGGTGTTGGAACTTGTTCTGCCAAAACAAAGAATGGGACCACCTTAGGGTAAAGGTAATAATATAGGAGAAAACAAATTCCAGAGATATTTACAGTGTACCAAAGTTTGTGAACCTCTGGCTATATCAATGCCAGAAGTCAGGTTTTCCACCAAGTATTTTTGTATTGAAGTCCTTATTTTAACACTTCTTAGGTGATTATACTGTGCCGGGTAATATGAAAGATAAAAGGAACACAGTAATCTTACTTATTATTACCACCTAAGAAATATTTAAATAAGGACTTCAGTACAGAAATATTTGGGTAGATAAAGAATCTGCTTGCCAATGCCTGAGATGCAGGTTCAATCCCTGGGTCAGAAAGATTCCCTGAAGGGGGAAATGACAACCTATTCCAGTATTCTTGCCTGGGAAATCCCATGGACAGAGGAGCCTGACAGGCTACAGTCCATGTGTTGCAAAGAGTCAGACATGACTTAGTGACTAAAGAACAATAACAAAAATAAATAAAATGCACATATCTCTTTGATATAGTCAATAATAGAGACATGCACAAGCAAGTAAAAGTTTAGGAAAGTTAGACAACAAATATGTTGAAAGTACAAAGAGAGACTGCAAGGAAAAAGGCAGTCAAAACAATGTAAAGAGTGTTAAGAAAACTATATAAAGCTTGAAAATTATTGGATTTTTGATATGCAATCATAAAGCAGATACATTCTCCATGCAAAGAGGTGCTTAAAAAATTGACTGAAGCATGACAGCACAGATCAAGTAGAAAAAATCCAAAAGTGTTACATTTTTTTCACCTTACTACAAGTCTAGAACAATCTCTGTGTTATAACCTATTAATTTATATCTTTGACTAGTAAAGAATTGGACATTCAGAATGCTTAAACACCTCCTAGACCAAAAATATTTATCATACTCATAGTAAACATCGTAAAATGGAGAGTACCTGCTTATATAATATCTATATTGGGAAACAAGATTTGTGGAAAATAACACATTCATTTTGTGTGTGTGACTTTCAGAAGTAGAGTATATAGATTTGGAAATAAAATGACATTTTTCTTACCAACAGCAATTGAAAATGGCCATGTTGATTCCTAGGATAGACAACTCTATACATGTTTGAAGAATAGCTGTAAATAGTTACATTATTGCTGTTTTGTGGAATGTAAAACACAGGTTCAGAAAACAAAATTGTTGCAAAGTTGTCTACAATATTTTGTTGATAAAACTGTAATTAATAGATATTACAGCTGAATTAGTGAGCTATAAATATGTTTAGATCTTCCTCCATTTACAATGGGGTTACATCCAATAAACCCACTGTGAACTGAAAATATTTTAAGCTAAAAATGCATTTAATATACCTAGCCTATGGAACATCATAGCTTAGCCTAGCCAACCTTAAAAATGCTCAGAACCATTAAATTAGCCTATATTTGGGCAACATCATCTTAACACAAAGCCTATTTTATTATAAAATGTTGAATTTTCATATAATATATTGAATACTGTACTGAAAGTGAATAACAGAATGGTTGTATGGGTACAGAATTGTAATTATACAGATTGCTTACCCTCGAAATCAGGCTAGAAATTCCAGAAAGTTTTAACATAATCATATGCACATTCTGCTAATTTTGAAGATCTAAAAATCAGAATTTCTAAGATAAGTATTTATTACAACAATTCAATTATAAATATGATAAACAAAGGACCCAAATACACAATTGAAAGTAGTCTAAGTCTCATATGAGATAATTGGATTCTTGTTTATTATTAAGTATTCATGGTATGTATGTAAAATTTATTATCAAATTTAGAAATATATTATTATATATGAAAATCTTAAAGTGAATAAGAAAATGTGAGATGATTTACAAGGATTTGCAAGTTATTCTACAAATTTCATGTTACTTCTTATAACCAAATAGGTAACTTTGTTGAGAATCATGTGTTATAATATTTAGTATTTTAGAGGAATCAGGGAAAGGACTATATTTTTTCTTAAATTTGAAGGCCTTCTTGAAATGAAATTGCTTTTCTTATTTCTGTAAGGTTTTTAAATCTGTGTATATGGAACATTTTCATGTAGTACTTTGTATTATCTTAATTTGTTCAATCTGGGCATTGTTCTGAAGGAAATCAGGTAAGCTACACATGAAGATTGATCCCCTTTTACGGATCCTTAATTGCCTCTGATTGTAACTGCTGGGTTGGATACAAAGGTTCTTTCAACTGTTTTGTGGTCAAATAAAGTGTGAGATATACTTGTGGGGCCGGGGGTGGATTTAGCATTTCATTCTATGGTCACCATTTCTAAAAGACATCTTAGGAAATCTAACATCACCGATTCTCAGCCGACTAATTGACCTGTCGTTGTACTAATGTTTCTCTCAGTTTTACAGTGTTCATTAAGATTGATACTACATCATTTTGTTTTAATTTATTTATGTGCATAATTGCACTTTACGAAGTCATCATCTGCATACTAAATTCTCTTTTACTGCTGACAATCTCCAAAAAAAAGAAAAAGACTTGATCACATGTGCCAAAAAACTTCAACAACTAAAAGAGAAAAAGTGTGCTTTTTCTCATATGTAAATTTCTAATGAAGAAGAATTTTTGATACTGTTAAATAAATAGTGACAAGACAAATACACAATTTTTTAATGTATCAGTATTTTTTAAAAAGTTGATCAGTTACTTTACATTGTAGATAAAGAGTGATCTTGGAAATGAGGTATAATTATTCTTCCCATTATTAATAATAATGACATGGTTATAATAATATATCTCCTTCAGTAATAAAAGGTAGGTTGATATATCAGCTAATCAGATAATATAAATTATATCTTATGAGAAAGATAAAAGTAAAATAATGATGAGCACATAAAAATGTTCAGGAATGTAAATTATACATGCATGATTAGATTTGGTTCCCAGTTTTAGCAATTAAAGCTTAAAGGAGAAAGCATATTAGTAATATAAATTACTGTATTCATAAGACAAAAACCTACTCAAAAGAAAACCATATCTTATAGAAAAATGAAAGATAAATTATTTTCAACTTTCCTCCACTAAAAGATATTTTTGATGAAGTAAACAATGTTGTTAATAACATTAAAGAAAATCAAATATATATTCATAGGACATTGTTAGAAGATAATTTCTAGATTTTTTTAGATTATATTGCTAATTCAACTATACTGCTAGTTAAACTAGCAGTCATAGTAACTGCAATAAAATTTTTATTTCCTTTATAATAAATGGTCTATATTGGAATACTGTTACTAAAAATTAATTTCATACAGTAAATATTCAATATGACCCCAATAAACGAGGTGACAGTAATAAAAAAATGTATACTTTTTCAAGTATATTTTCAACACCTAAATCCAGCCTCCCTAACACAAACTTTCCATGGAGTATTTCCCAGTTGGGAAAAGGGTTTTAAACACAAAAGTTTGATTAAGTTTGGACTCAAAACCACTCTATTTTTCTTGTTATTATGTAAGACAAAAATGTCTTCAAATCTGGCCTGAGAACTTAACTAGACCATGTGAAATTGTTTCTCTTTGCAGAAAGAAATGTGACTATTAGACCGGAACCATTGTTTTCTAAGATCTGCTTCATTTGGGTGTCCCATTTATAAAACATAGCCAAGATTTATCTTTTTTGAGGACAAAAAAGAAATATCTGCAAATCCCTGCCCAAAGTCCCTTTGCTTGAAAACAATTCAATTTTTCACAATTTGTATGTGATTTCTTCACTTACAAATTAGGAACAAACCGAAATGGCATTTTTCCTTTGTATCTAAAGAACATATCAGAAATGTGTGACTGAATTTCATAATTAGCCTGTAGTTACTATTTTGCAGAAAGCAGTTAAAGGGATTATAAATACCATGTGGTACTTAAATGGGGCATTGGGTTTAGGACACAATCCACCAGATATCCAGTATTCCACAGCAAAAATCCCAGGATATAGTACTGTTACAGTGACCAGCTGCCCCTTCCTTCATTCAGAGGACTGGATGCAATGTAATAGCTAGATATGTGTGTGCTCAGTTGTATCTGACTCTCTGTGAGTCCATGGACCATAGCCCACCAGGCTCCTCTGCCCATGGGATATTCTTAGGCAAGAATACTGGAATGGGTTGCCATTTCCAGTATTTGACAAAGCATTTAATATGCAAAGTAACTCAGGTGGTCTCTGATTCGTATGTCAAGAGTTTCCCAGTCAATGCAATAAAAACAATCCAAATCTAGCCTCTCAATAGAGGGGAAGGAAAAAAAACAAAACAGTTTTGAGTGGCCATAGTGACTATAGAGTTGGTCCAAAGCTCTCTCTTTTGGCATCTTTGATGCTCAAAGTAGTTTTGCATTGTCTTTCTGGTAGAATCATTAATAAACATAAAGTTATCTTTTGTATGATTTCAACAGAAGACCAAGAAAACTACAAATATTTCTCAGTTGGGGAATGTTGAACAAGTCACAGCACAATCATACAGTGGGTACCAGGCAATTCTGAAAAGGAAGCATGTGCGTTTTTGTACACAATCTGTGACATCATCTTTAAGACTGTTGTTTAATCGCTGTCATGCCCAGCTCGTTTGTGACCCCATGGACTGTAGCCTGCCAGGCTCCTCTGTCCATATGAATTCCCAGGCAAGAATACTGGTGTGCATGTGTGCTAAGTTGCTTCAGTTGTGTCCTACTCTTTGCAGACTCCCTTGTCCATAGATTCTCCAGGCAAGAATACTGGAATGGGTTGCCATGCCCTCCTCCAGGGGATCTTCCCAGCCCAGGGATCCAACCCATCGTTCTTATGTCTCCTGCACTGGCAAGGTTCTTTACCACTAGTGTTACCTGGGAAACCCGGACTGGGTTCTTGTTTCCTTTTCCAGGGGATCTTCTTGACTCAGGGATCGAATCTGCGTCTCCTGAATTGGCAGGTGGATTCTTTACCACCGAGCCATAAGGGAAGTCCTATCTTCAAGATATTTATAATTAAAAAGGCAGGGAAAGTACATAAAACATGCTACTACTTCCTATATATAAGAAATTCATATATATATACACATTAATTTATAGACACAGAATTTATGTATATTACATGTATGCATATATGCCTTACATTTATACATATATTGAATCATTATAGAAATTGAAAGTTGAACTGAACCATTAAAAAAAAATGATTACACATGAGGGATGGAATTCAAATGCACAGTTTGGAGGTTACCAGGAGGTAGCTCAGACAGTAAAGTGTCTGCCTGTAATGTGGAAGACCAGGGTTCGATCCCTGGGTTGGGAAGATGCCCTGGAGAAGGAAATGGAAACCCACTCGTGTACTCTTGCCTGGAAAATCCCATGGGCAGAGGAGCCTCATAGGCTACAGTCCATGGGAGATGACTGAGCGACTTCACTTTCACTTTACTTTCTTCAGTATATTTGCTTTGAACCATGTAAATAGTTTATATAAAAAAGCAAATATTATCTTAAAATGTAATCTTTAAAAACATTTAAAAATGAAACCAATTAGTATTAGCATAATGAGTGCTTACATAATACATAGAAAGTTTTTTTTAAGTTAAAATATAGTAATTTGAATATAACCCTCTCTATAACACATCTTAAAGGGTGAATTGACAATAATAGCCTAAACTATTTCACAATTCTTGGTAACAGTGTTGCTATCATTATTTGGAGACTGTCTTGAGATTATTGTAAATTAATGGAAATAGCTATGGTGATGTCCGGCCAGTCGTGATTCTCTGTGTACAAAGGAGTTGCAGAAATAAGATTAACGAGGACAACTAAAAAAAAAAAATCTATATTTCTGAATGTACCAGAATAAGCACATATTGTGTATGATCTTTCATAAAACACATTTCCTCTGTCTTCTAAAGTGACTACCCTATAGCAATGGACATCACTAATGCCTTGATTGTATCTCTATATATTACATATATTGCATTATATATTCTTATAAATATTATATAGCATATATTAGTATAAAATACCATTGCTTCCTTCTGTACCCACACCCCTCCTCCTATTCAGAAAAGGGAATAAGGGTTTTATAGAGAAATAAATTGGCTGATATCATGTGTGGGCTAGGACATGATTAAAATGAACATGGACTATCTATTCTTGAATTCAAGCAAGCTGTCAAAATTATGGTGTTCCTGTTGTATGCACAAAGAAGACAGCAAGAGGAATCAACCATTGGCAGAAGGCGGAAAAAATCTGAGCTTAAAAAAAAACCTGAAGCAAATTGTATCATATCCAATATTTTAAATCCATGAACTCCTAATTGTGAGTTCTGTGGCTGCTAAAGAAAGTAACTCAACATTCTGAGAGTCAGCAAGCAAACAAAAACATCAGGTATCTAAGCTGTATTTCTTATAAAATTAAACCTCAGAGAATCTAATTGTTTATTGGGGTTGTTTATTTTTGAAGAAATAGTCCACCAAAAATTATGAAGGAATGACAGATTTCACCATTTATATGAAATAATGAGTCTAGAGAATGATTATCAATGCCTGCAAACATCAAAAGAGATAACCACTTGTTAGAACAATGGAATATCATCCAGGAAATATTATTTCCCCCTAAAATCAAACTTGAATCTAACCATGCCTCTACATCTGGCAATAAATTTACAGGAAATGCAGGGGACAAAAAATTAATAACTTTTCAACAATAAAGCAAGGGTGCAATTTGCAAAATATGGATTGCGAAAACATCTATAGGATAGCCAGCATGCTTTCTTCAACAAAATATATTTTAGGGGAAAATAAAAGAAAAGAACAGAATCTACAGATTAAAGATTCTTAAAGAAAACTGTATAATTGGTCCTCCTGCTAAGACATTGAGAGAAAAAATGTGATTGTGATTATAAATTATGCATGAACAAGGGGGATAAACAGGGATGGCAGCCAAGCATGTATGACATATGACTCAAAAACAAAACCACCAAGTGAATCTCTGGAGCTGAATTGTCCAAATTTTAAAACTTTCTTAAAGAAGATACAGCAAGGCAAATATAATCACTAGGTGGATGTTTAAAGAATTACTGTTCATTAATTAAGGTATAACAGTGTTAAGGGTATAATTTTTGAATATTTATCTTTAAGTAGTAAATATAGAAATATTTACATAATAAAACATATATCTTGTTTTGCTTCAGAATAACAAGTTGGGGAAGTGGATGGGAGTAGTAGAGTCATATAATTGGATAATTGGCCATGGATTGATTAATTTGACTGATGGACCTTTCTATGGTATAGTTTCTAATCTGTATATCTTTGAATATTTTAAAAGAGCTATTTTCTGAAACTTCCTCATTACCAACTTGATGAGTGTTGTCATTTTATCTGGACCTGAGCCAAATCCATTAAGTCAAGCTCTACCCAGTGGGATTATGAACATTATTATTTTTAAAAAGCTTCTCTGTTAACTCAAATGCAAGGTCTGGGCTGTGAACCTACACCACACAAAATTAGCCCTACTTTAACAGAAACATCATTACTAGTGAATTAGTACTTACTGACTTCCTGGGGGAAAGATAATTTTAAAAGTCCTTAAATTTTAAAACAAAATTGTCAAATTCCTTTTGTCATAGAGCATAAAGTGAACAAACAAGTTAATATGTGAATACAAATTATGAGAAATGATGCAACATACTTTCATTTCAGTTGCACAACAAGTTATCTGAGATTCTGGCTTCTTGAAATTCAGTCTGTATTTGCAATTACCACAAAGCATTGATGCAATACAAAATATTATGTGATTGGTTAATGTTTTGAATAGTTATGTTAAGCATTTTGTTTCTCTTTGGAGTATATCTGTTTTTCTACATTCAAGGAGAGAGTTATATGTACTGTAATTTTTTTCAGCTTCTCCATTATATATCCTGTACTCTTTTCTCTATTGTTTTCATAAATTTTGTTGGGGAATCTAGATTTTGCTGCTCTCAATCAGCAAGTTTTTATATCTGACCATTTGCTCTGCCCCAGGAGATAAAATATGCATCCTAAGTTGCTTCAGTCATGTCCAACTCTGAGCAACCCTATGGACTATAACCTGTCTGGCTCATCCAGGCAAGAATACTGGAGTGGGTTGCCATGCCCTCCTCCCAGGGATCTTCCCAACCCAGGGATCAAACCTGAGTTTCTTAAGTCTCCTGCATTTCAGGCAGATTCTTTACCACTAGTACCATGTGGGAAGCCCATAAAGTGTATGGCCCAGGTCTAAATGAATCATATTTAACCAAAAGAGCCATAGTTGATATGTTAATTTGCTGCTAGTGTTAAGGGGGGGGGGTGAAACTTGAACAGATATTATGGTTTTGTTCAGGGATACAAAAGTCAGATTTCATTTCACAGCTATCACAGTGGCCAGAAAGAAAAAAAGAATTATCAAACTTTCCTGAAGAATGAGAAACTGCCTCTACCAACCCACTTGTTGGGATTTATATAATGTATCCACTTTGGAGAGCATCTAATAAAGATGGATATACAGTTATAAATGCTCCTGCATTTTACTTCTAAATATATAACTCAGAAATGAGTTTGCACATGTTCACAAGAAAATACATGTCACATTAACTTTGTTGGTAATACCCTTAGCTAAATATCCTTCATCAGAAGAGTGCATATATCACACTATATATTTATACACTGAACTATCATGTAGTATTAGTTAGATTAGTATTAAGGCAACTCTTAATTCCTCAGGTGTTAGATTTTGCCATGCTATGCTATGCAACAGTCTCCAAATCTCACTGGCTTATGACAAACAGTTATTTCTTACAGAGGCTACATGTCAGCAAATGCAGATATGCCTGTGAGACTCTGCTTCAAGCTACAAGCCAAGTTTGGTGTACTGATGTAGTCCACTTTTCTTTCCAGAAAACTGACTGAAAGAGAGCCCTCACTCACCGATACAGAAACTTGCAGAGCTCCTAAAATCCTTTCTAATGAACTAGTGTACGTAACTTCTATTCAATGGCCTTTGGCCAAAGTAAGACACGTGTAAGTTCGAGTGGTTAGGACTGTACCCTTCACTGCAGGGAGTCTGAGTTCCCAGGATCCCTTTTTCATGTAAAATTTACAAACTGATCGTCATTCATCAGCTCCTCCCTAAAAGTGGGTGGAATTTAAATTACAATTGCATTGAAAATATAAAATCATATAGAAAAGATATTTTTTATGTATTTAAAACATATACACATAATATAATCCTCTATTGAAAATAGAGGTCTTTTGAAATTTCTCTCAAAATTGGTTTGTGGGTTCTCTATTTCATGCATAATCTTTAAGAGATGTACCTAGGTATTTAACATGTTTTAAATAGATCGAAAATAATGATGTCCCTTTGACAAATTAATTGTATTCTTTTATTTGAGAAGTAAAAATCAAATTTATTCAAATATTGACCTAGTCCCCTAAACCTTGCCAAATTCATCACTAAAATTTAATAATTTGACTGGATTTTTCAGATTTTCTATTTAAACATTCTGCCATCTGAAAATAATCACAGTCGCAGTTTTTCCTTTCTGGTTTGCACAAATTAAAACCTATTTTGTTTTTTTGCCTTAATCCAAGATTTTGACAAACTTGGATTCCCCAGGATAGAGTAGAATGGAATAGTGATAATAGATATCCTTAATTAAAATAAAATATTTTCATATTTCATCATTAAGATGATGTTCACTATAGGTTTTGCACCAGTTATCTATAATATTAAGATTTATTGTATTCTTGGTCTGCAAATAATCTTTATCATGAATGGCTGTTAAGTTTTAACATTTAAGCACAAGCTGGAATCAAGATTGCTGGGAGAAATATCAATAAACTCAGATATGTAGATGACACCACCTTTATGGCAGAAAGTGAAGAAGAACTGAAGAGCATCTTAGTGAAAGTGAAAGAGGAGAGTGAAAAAGTTGGCTTAAAGCTCCACATTCAGAAAACTAAGATCATGGCTTCTGGTCCAATGACTTCATGGCAAATAGATGGAGAAGCAACAGAAACAGTGAAAGACTTTATTTTTTGGTCCAAAATCACTGCAGATGGTGATTGCAACCATGAAATTAAAAGATGCTTACTCCTTGGAAGAAAAACTATGACCAACCTAGACAGCATATTCAAAAGCAGAGACATTACTTTGCCAACAAAGGTCCATTTAGTCAAGGCTATGGTTTTTCCTGTAGTCATGTATGGATGTGCTGCTGCTGCTTCTAAGTAACTTCAGTCGTGTCCAACTCTGTGTGACCCCATAGACGGCAGCCCATCACGCTCCGCCATCCCTAGGATTCTCCAGGCAAGAACACTTTAGTGGGTTGCCATTTCCTTCTCCAATGCGTGAATGTGAAAAGTGAAAGTGAAGTCTCTCAGTCGCATCCAACTCTTAGAGACCCCATGAACCACAGACTACCAGACTCCTATGTTCATGGGATTTACCAGGCAAAAGCACTGGAGTGGGGTGCCATTGCCTTCTCCAGTATGGATGTGAGAGTTGGACTATAAGGAAAGCCGAGCACTGAAGAATTGATGCTTTTGAACTGTGGTGTTGGAGAAGACTCTTGAAAGTCCCTTGGACTGCAAGGAAATCCAGCAAGTCTCTCCTAAAGGAGATCAGTCCTGAATATTTACTGGAAGGACTGATGCTGAAGCTGAAACTCCAATACTTTGGCCACCTAATGCAAAGAACTGACTCACTGATGCTGGGAAAAGTTGAAGGCAGGAGGAGAAGGGGATGACGGAGGCTGAGATGGTTGGATGAAGTCACTGACTCAATGGACATGAGTTTGAGTAGGCTCTGGGAGTTGGACAGGGAGGCCTGGCATGCTGTATTCCATGGGGTTGCAAAGAGTCAGATACAACTGAGTGACTGAACTGAACTGATTGAAATAAGTATACCTCTTACTTTTTGATGAATGTGGTAGATACATTATACTTATTACTTTACAAACAATAAATCAGTGTTGTGTTTCTGGAATAAACACCAAAATTAATAAAAAATAAATCCTATTTTGTTTAAGGCATGCGTGGGGCTCTCTAAGTTGTTGAGTCATGTGTGACTCTGAGTAACCCTATGGATTTTTGGTAGCCCACCAGGCTTCTCTGTCCATGGGATTCTCCAGACAAGAATACTGGAGTGGGTTGCCATGCCCTGCTCCAGGGAATCTTCCCGACACAGGAAATCAAACCTGCATCTCTTATGTCTCTTGCATTGACAGGTGGGTTCTTCACCCCTAGGCTACCTGGGAAACACCAACATATAATTATTTCACAAGAAAGGTTGACTGGTAATGTTCATTTCTTATAATGCCCCTGTCATTAGGTTATGTACCATGGTAAAGATAATTTTATAAAATATTCGTGCTACTACATTATATTTTTCTTTGAAATTTTTAAGACTACTACGTTCCATTTTCAAATTTTAGTGGGAAATTTATTAGCTATTAACAGTTTCAATTTGATACACATTCAACACTTTGCATTTCATATTTTCATTGTGCATCAATATTGGTAACGTGTTTTTAACACAATTTTCCCCATTGTATTCAAAATTAAAAATTTAATGAGTTAAAGTGGCTCTTTATACTCTTGTATTATTTTTATGTCTGTACAGTATGTTGCAAATCATTTTAATTGCTTGTTTCATTTCTTCATTTTTTGTTATTGATATTGTATGTTCTAGTTGTTATGTCTTTTTGAGAATTTATCAATGTTATTAACTTCACACTGGAAGTATATCAATCTTATTAAACTTCTCAAAGAACCAACACAGTAAATTTGTTCTATTGTAACTTCTTTTCTATTTCATTAATTTCTGATTTTCCTTCATTATTTTCTTCTTTCATTTTCTAGATTCTTGTGATGGAAGGTAGCTTTTAGACTTTCAGCCTTGTTTCACTGCTAACGCTGCTGCTGCTGCTGCTAAGTCACTTCAGTTGTGTCCAACTATGTGCGACCCCATAGACGGCAGCCCACCAGGCTCCAAAATCCCTGGGATTCTCCAGGCAAGAAAACTGAAGTGGGTTGCCATTTCCTTCTCTAATGCATGAAAGTGAAAAGTGAAAGTAAAGTCGCTCAGTCGTGTCCCACTCTTCATGACTCCATGGACTGCAGCCTACCAGGCTCCTCCATCCATGGGATTTTTCCAGGCAAGAGTACTGGAGTGGGGTGCCATTGCCTTCTCCTTCACTGCTAATACATGAATGTAAAATCAAGAAATATCTTAGAAATAATGTTATAGCTATGTTACCTAATTTTAATAGATGCTCCTTTCATTACTTTCTTTAAGCCATTTGTAATGTACATCGTCATTTCTTCCTGATTCCCAGGTTATTTGGAGGTCTATGGTTTAATTTTAGGCTATTGGTGATTTTCCAGGTATCACTTTTTGTTAGTTTTCACATTCATTTCACACTCACTCTTTTCAAAGACCTCTCCTTATAAGATTTTAATTCTAATATAATTTTTGAAACTTATTTTATGACCCATATATATGTTCCTCCTCCCAAACTAGAATCATAAAACATATCTCAGTTTTCTTTCTTTATGTATTTCTGTTTCAAATATGCTGGGAAAGGTCATTTATTTGAATTTATAAATGGCAGACTACAATTTCAAAAAAGAAGCAATAGCCTCACTTTGATGCTTCAGATGATTCCATCTTTCTTTGATGTTTGTTTGCTCTTCTCCCCACTAATGACTTCTTCCACAGAGGCTGCGAACAAATGCTGATTAAATGATGCCTGCAAGCTGATTCTAGACCATCAAACTCATTTTGCTATAATTTCATTACTCTTTATTAAACACTTAGAATTTGTGAGGAGTAACAGTGTCTTTAAATTTTGTTTTATTGGAATCATACAAATCAGCAGAGGACTGAGACTTCTTCATTCTCTTGATATTTAAGTATTTCTACATTAACGAATCAATGGGTCTTATTTTAGCTATAATGTCTTCCCTCTAGTGAATTATTTCCCTGGCAACTAATCCAAGGCAGAGCCATGTCATATGAAATTCTGCACTGTAGTCCACCACGGTATGAAGATTCTCCACAATACTTTCAATTTTCTTTCTACTTTTAATGCTGCGACTTTGTATTTGGGGCTTCTCTGGTGGCTCAGCAGTAAAGAATTCACCTGCCAATGCTGGAGATGCAGATGTGGGTTGGATCCCAGGTCGGGAAGATCCCTGAAAGACGAATTGGCAACCCACTCCAGTATTCTTGCCTGGGAAATCCCATGGGGAGAGGAGCCTGGCAGGCTACAGTCCCTGGGGTCTCAAAGAGTTGGACACAACTTAACAACTGGACAACAACTATGTAACAACAAATCTGTATTTGCTAAAATACCTGGCCCCAAATCTGTAGAATCATTAAAGAATGATATTTTCTTAATGATCATTTAAGTAAAATACTTTGTAATATAGTAAGAAAATGCTTCTGGGTGACACTAAAATCAGTTAGGTTAACTTAATTGCTGGTCATTTATTTTCTGGCATCAAGTTATGCTTTTACCCATTAGTCATATATAGGCAAGGAAAGCTACCGGAGCCAGCCTTCAGGCTGATTTGTGTTCATATTGTTTCTTGATTAATTGAATGTAACTGTTGGAGCAATCTCCATTTCTCCATCACTCCACTGCTCCCCCCTGCCCCCCCAAACTATCCTGTTCTTTGTTTTTCAAACAGAGGTCTATTCTCAATAAGCCCTTGCCAGCATCTGGCATCTGGCATCTGAAAGTGAAAGTAAGTGAAAGTCACTCAGTTGTGTCGGACTCTTTGTGACCCTATGAACTATATAGTCCATGGAATTCTCCAGGCCAGAATACTGGAGTGGGTAACCTGTCCCTTCTCCAGGATATCTTCGCAACCCAGGGATGGAACCCAAATCTCCTGCATTACAGGCAGATTCTTTACCAGCTGAGCCACAAGGGAAGCCCAAGAATACTGGAGTGGGTAACCTATCCCTTCTCCAGTGGATCTTCTTGACCCAGGAATCAAACTGGGGTCTCCTGCATTGCAGGCAGATTCTTTATCAACTGAGCTATCAGGGAAGCCACTTTTCTCTGAAAGTGAAATCCAGTGTAATTGTTTTCCCAACATAAAGTCAAGCAAACATCAGGCATCTTTTTTTTCCCCCAATATCTCTATTTCAGATAATATATACTCTTTTGTGAAACCAAAGTTGTGCAACTATCTGATTAATTCGAGTTGATGTAAACAGTTAAACAAAGTCATTTTTTGATTAAACTGAATTATCTACTTGGTTCTTAGTACTGTATTCATCACAAATTTGTGCATTCTCAGTTTTGCTAGTCTTTGTATCTTAAACAGAGTATCACAGTGAGAAGAGCTATAATGGAAATCCCATCTATTGTATGAACAGATAACTCGATGTTCTGAAAATAATTTGAGCAACTATGAAATCTTATGTTTATTTATTTTACAATATTGCAGAAAATTCAATTCAGTTCATGCCAACTGAATTTTCCTGCTAAATAAATTATGATTGTAACTTTTCTTCACCAACATAGTTTTATTCATTTAACTGGTTGATTAGTTTATGAATTTCAAGATCCAAATAAAATGTGCAGTGATGATGAACACAAAAGTTGAAAAAGATAACTTGTATACAGTGTAGTCTAAGCATGTGTGGTATGCACGTGCTCAGCCGTGCCTGACTCTTTGTGACCCTATGAACTGCAGCCCACCAGGCTCCACCTCCGTCCCTGGGATTTCCCAGGCAAGCATACTGGAGTGGGTGCTGCCTGCCCTATCAATTAACAGGATGCTGTGACTATTAGCAGTTGCAGCCACCCTGGACTGGGGATCCCTGAGGGAACTCAGGAAAGAAACAAGGAATGCCTGCCATCTAGCAGCCACCAGACTGCAGCAACTCCCTGTGAGTGCAGCTTGTGGAAACTCAGGATGAGAAAACGCAGGACACTGGCCGCAGAGAGCTGAGGAGCACCACAAAGGATTGATTTCTCTGAGCCCAGACTATCACACCTTCCCATACACGGAAAAGAGCTAAATCCCCTACCTTGAGATATCTGGTTTTCTTTCATTAATGATAATTTTTGACATTCCTACTACTTGCCCTTTGTTGCAGAAAAAAAAAAAAAAAAAAAAACCAAACAAAAAACCTAGCCCTCACCTCCTCCAAGCCTTTTTCTCAGTACTATCTGAGATGCTGACTACTGGGCTTGAAGATATAGGAATGTCCTGGGATAAAACAAAACTCTCAACTTTTAGGTTATGCATTGTTTTCAGTGGACAACAGGATAAATTCTTAAGTTATCAATAGAATTTGAATCAATACATTGAGTCTGACAGGTGTATTTACTTTGATATTCAGTTCAGTTCAGTCGCTCAGGTGTGTCCGACTCTTTGCCACCCCATGATTCGCAGAACGCCAGGCCTCCCTGTCCATCACCAACTCCCGGAGTTCACTCAGACTCACGTCCATCGAGTCTGTGATGCCATCCAGCCATCTCATCCTCTGTCGTCCCCTTCCCCTCCTGCCCCCAATTCCTCCCAGCATCAGAGTCTTTTCCAATGAGTAAATTCTTCACATCAGCTGGCCAAAGTATTGGAGATTCAGCTTTAGCATCATTCTTTCCAAAGAACACCCAGGACTGATGTTCTTTAGAATGGACTGGTTGAATCTCCTTGCAGCCCAGGGGACTCTTAAGAGTCTTCTCCAACACCACAGTTCAAAACCTTCAATTCTTCAGTATTCAGCCCTCTTCACAGTCCAACTCTCACATCCATACATGACTACTGGAGAAACCATAGCCTTGACTAGACGGACCTTTGTTGGCAAAGTAATGTCTCTGTTCTTTAATATGCTATCTAGGTTGGTCATAACTTTTCTTCCAAGGAGTAAGCGTCTTTTAACTTCATGGCTACAGTCACCATCTGCAGTGATTTTGGAGACCAAAAAATAAAGTCTGACACTGTTTCCACTGTTTCCCCATCTATTTCTCATGAAGTGATGGGACCAGATGCCATGATCTTTGTTTTCTGAATGTTGAGCTTTAAGCCAACTTTTTCACTGTCCTCTTTCACTTTCATCAAGAGGCTTTTTAATTCCTCTTCACTTTCTGCCATAAGGGTGGTGTCATCTGCATATCTGAGGATATTGATATTTCTCCAGGCAATCTTGATTCCAGCTTGTGTTTCTTCCAGTCCAGCATTTCTCATGATGTACTCTGCATAGAGGTTAAATAAGCAGGGTGACAATAGACAGCCTTGACGTACTCCTTTTCCTATTTGGAACCAGTCTGTTGTTCCATGTCCAGTTCTAACTGTTGCTTCCTGATCTGCATACATATTTCTCAAGAGGCAGGTCAGGTGGTCTGGTATTCCTATCTCTTTCAGAATTTTCCACAGTTTATTGTGATTCACACAATCAAAGGCTTTGGTATAGTCAATAAAGCAGAAAGAGATGTTTTTCTGGAACTCTTGCTTTTTTGATGATCCAGTGGATGTTGGCAATTTGATCTCTGGTTCCTCTGCCTTTTCTAAGGCCAGTTTGAACCTCTGGAAGTTCACAGTTCATGTATTGCTGAAGCCTGGCTTGGAGAATTTTGAGCATTACTTTACTAGCATGGGAGATGAGTGCAATTGTGTGGTAGTCTGAGCATTCTTTGGCATTGCCTTTCTTTAGGATTGGAATGAAAACTGACCTTTTCCAGTCCTGTGGTCACTGCTGAGTTTTCCATATTTGCTGGCATATTGAGTGCAGCACTTTCACAGCATCATCTTTCAGGATTTGAAATAGCTCAACTGGAATTCCATCACTTCCACTAGCTTTGTTTGTAGTGATGCTTTCTAAGGCCCACTTGACTTCACATTCCAGGATGTCTGGCTCTAGGTGAGTGATAACACCATCGTGATTATGTTGGTCATAGAGATCTTTTTTGTACCGTTCTTCTGTGTATTCTTGCCACCTCTTCTTAATATCTTCTTCTGTTAGGTCCATACCATTTTATATTGGGTAGGTGTTGTATAGTAACTTTATAATAAGTGAAGAAGATAGATAACCATTATGTTGACAGAAAAAAATCTCCTATTAAAAGCCATGTTTGCACTTCCAATATAATTGCATGCTGATGATACAATGTCTTCAGTATGTCCAGTTTATCATAAAAATATTTACATCAATTTGGACAAAAATAATATTTCTAAGATTACCAGAATATTAATAATTTTATATTATTAAATAAGAGTTATACAAGAGACATCAGTTACATGCATTCAAGTAAGTGCTGGTAAAATTAAGCTTTACTCTTTTATCCCTTGTCTTTAAATTACCATAGCAAAAAATTGTATTTTCTATGAATAAATTAAATATTTGCATTATAAAAAAATGAAAATTATCTTAGTAAATTACTTAATATTTGATAATGGCAAAGAATTACAGTTTTTATGAAATGGTAGCAGAAAGGTAAATATGCCAATGTAAAGGACAGTAAGATTAGCTACTCAGAACTTTAAAGTATAGTAACAAAATTATCATTTTTATTGGAATCAGAGAAGAGCAGTTTGTTTTGTAGAAAACTAAATCAGTAATGTGGAAGATAAATTGAGAAGCTCTTCCAAAAAGAAGATTCAAAAGACAAGAAAAAACCAACATAAATGAAGAGAAATGTGAAAATCTTAGACCAGAAATACACAATAAGAATTCTGGGTATGCCTTTCTAATAAAACCAAATTAATACATTGGAGAAAATTGCCTTGCTTAGTAGAGATTTGAGAAATTCCGCACATTCCCAGATGCCTTTGCTCTGTCCTTAGGCACATTGTGTTAAAAACTATTTAAGTATAAGATTTTAAAAATTCTACAAGCTTGGCTTTATTCACTTAATTTTAAAAAAATCACACATATCTTATGACTCCTTTGCATGCAATCTGAATATTCAGAATAGTCAATTGCTTAAGACAGAATGGAGATTTGTGGTTTCCAGGGGCAGAGAGGAGGATGGTGGAGATAAATGGGGCTTTGCCTGGAGGGACAGAAATGTTGTGTAACTAGATACACAATGGGGGCAGCAGAAAATTGTGAATTTTACTAAATGGTCAATAAACTATTTAAAATAAGTATGCAAATACAGGAACCAAAATTAAAAAGCCGGAGTCTTCAGATTCACACAGATAGGGGTCTGAGCCCGGTGCACCTGTGCGGGCTGTGTGTCCTTGCTATTAATAACTCCTGAAAGCTGGGGTGGCAACAATAGGATGACCCCACATAGGGGTTGTGAGGTTTAAACCAGACGAACAAAAGCACTTGACCGCGTGCCTGCCACACAGTGAGGACCTCACAAATGGTGGTGACTGTCACTAATCACAATTCCACAGAAGCCCAGGGCCAGAAGGAACCTGTCACATCACCTGGCCCTGTGCAGATGAAGCAACAAAGATCCACTCAGAGGCCAATGCCGACTAGCGGTTCCCTCCAGTCTGCTCCCCCAGTTCAGTGCCCTCACTCCATCACTGCTCTCTGGCGGAGGTGGGATGAAGGTCATGTTGGTCCTTTGAGTCCTCCTGCTGCTCCCTCCCCCATTCTGAGGATGATCACAAAGGCCAGGTGAGGCCCCTTTGGGGCAGATGTTCCTCGCTAGGAGGTGGCTCCCCTAAGGGACGGTCAAGGCAGTGAGCAGTCGGGGAGCTGCTTCCCCACACACAGAGTGGCCCTCCGCAGTGTGCTGCCGGGTACCTGCCTGCACTCAAAGAGCCCATGTGAGGGCCAGCACTCTTGGCCTTGGTGCTGCCCAAGACACGAGGAAATCAAGCATAAGGTTTTTGCAATATATTACCAGAGAAATGATGCCTTTATGTACTTAAAAGAGTTGTTAGAAATGCTGATATGTACAGTGTCTATAGACATACTGCTATACTAGCAGAGAATAACAACTTTCAATGTTTATTAAAAAAAGGTATCACATTACACTTTTTAAAGTAAAAGAATATATTAGTTAACCCACTAAAGCACATTTATTAGGCTTATTATATATTTTAGAAATGGAAAAATAAGTATATTTTGGTGGACATATTACCTTCTAGCATAGAAAAAATGTATTTTAGGGGGAAAACCAAGCTATAATCATCATATAATAGCAGATATAATATATTGTCTGCATACAACTTTTAACCACTATCACAATTTATGTAAAAATACACTTACTGATTCTCTTAACTTTCACATTTCCCATCAGTTTCTTCATTATTGCATGAACTGCTTTTCAATAATCAAAACAGTTTTACTACTCATGTTTTTCTCTGTTAGAAAAGCTTGATATACAATGGATTTTTAAATTCATTATGCTTTCAGGTGATAATTTATCCAAAGTTACAAGTTTCTGATCATATATCTTTAACACAGTCACATTTACTAATCTTTCATGGACAGAGGAGCCTGGTGGGCTACAGTCCATGTGGTCACAAAGAGTCAGACATGACTGGCTGACTAACACTTTCATATGTATGTATGTATACAGACATATACACATATGGGTATATACATTCTCCACAATATAAATACTGAATGTATGCAATGTAGGGATTTTTAAAATGAGAATTTAAAAGGTTTGTGTACTATAATGAACTGAAACGCACCAGAGTGGGTGAATTTAATTCAGATGAGCATCACATCTACGAGTGTGGGCAAGAATCCCTTAGAAGAAATGGAGTAACACTCAGAGTCACCAAAAGAGTCTGAAATGCAGTACTTGGGTGCAATCTGAAAAATGACAGAATGATCACTGTTCTGTTCCAAGATTCAATATCACAGTAATCCAAGTCTATGCCCCAACCACTAGTGATGAAGAAGCTAAAGTTGAAGGGTTCTATGAAGACCTATAAGACATTATAGAACTAATACCAAAAAAAAAAAAAAAAAAAGATGTCTTTTTCATCATAGAGGGCTGGAATGCAAAAGTAGGTAGTCAAAAGGTACCTGGAGTAACTGGCAAGTTTGCCCTTGGAGTACAAAATGAAGCAGGGGAAATGCTAACAGAGTTTTGCCAAGGAAACACACTGGGCATAGCAAACATCCTCTTCCAATAACACAAGAAATGACTCTACACATGGACATCACCAGATAGTCAATGCCAAAATCAGATTGATTATATTCTTTGCAGCTGAAAAGAAAACTGAAGTTGAAGACACATTATACAGCCAGCAAGAACAAGAATGGGAGCTGACTGTGGCTCAGATTATGAACTCCTTCTTGCCAAAATCAGAGTTAAATTGAAGAAGTAGGGGAAGTCACTAGACTATTCAGGTATAACCTGAATCAAATCCCATATGATTATAAAGTAGAAGTGACAAATAGATTCAAGGGATTAGATCTGATAGAGAAAGTGCCTGAAGAAATATGGACAGAGGTTCATAACATTGTAAAGGAGGCCATGATCAAAACCGGCTCAAGAAAAAGAGATACAAAAATGCCAAATAGTTGTCTGAGGAGGCCTTACAAACAGATGAGAAAAGAAGAGAAGCAAAGGCAAAGGAGAAAAAAAAAAAACAACAACAACTCTGAATGCAGAGTTCCAAAAAATAGTAAGAAAGCCTCCCTCAGTGATCAATGCAAAGAAATAGAGGAAAACAATAGAATGGGAAAGACTAGAGATCCCCTTAAGACTATTAGAGATACCAAGGGAACATTTCATGCAAAGATGGGCACAATAAAGGACAGAAATGGTATGGATCTAACAGAAGAAGAAGATATTAAGAAGAGGTGGCAAGAATACACAGAAGAACGATATAAAAAAGATCTTCATGACCCAGGTAACCATGATGGTGAGATCACTCACTTAGAGCCAGACATCCTGGAGTGCGAGGTCCAGTGGGCCTTAGGCAGCATCACTAGGAACAAAGTGAGTGGAGGTGATGGAATTTCAACTAAATCACTTCAAATCCTGAAAGATGATGCTGTGAAAGTGCTGCACTCAATATACCAGCAAATTTGGAAAACTCAGCAGGGGCCACAAGACTAGAAAAGGTCAGTCTTCTATTCAATCTCAAAGAAAGACAATGCCAAAGAATGTTCAAACTACCGCACAATTGCACTCACCTCACACACTAGCACAGTAATGCTCAAATTTCTCCAAGCCAGGCTTCAACAATATTTGAACTGAGAACTTCCAAATGTTCAAGTTGGATTTAGAAAAGGCAGAAGAACCAGAGATCAAAATGCCAGCAGCCGTTAGAGCAAAGAAAAAGCAAGAGAATTCCAGAAAAAAAGCATCCACTTCTGGTGTTCATTGACTCAACTAAATCCTTTGACTATGTGAATAACAACAAACTGGAAAATTCTTAAAGAGATGGCAATACCAGATCATATCACATGAGAAATCTGCATGCAAGTCAAGAAGCAACAGTCAGAACTGGACATGGAAAAACGAACTGGTTCCAAATTGGGAAAGGAGTACATCAAGGCTATATATTGTCACCCTGCTTATTTAACTTATATGCAGAGTACATCATGCAAAATTCCAGGCTGGATAAAGCACAAGCTGGAATCAAGATTGCCAGGAGAAATATCAATAACCTCAGATATGCAGATGACACCATCCTTATGGCAGAAAGCAAAGAGGAACTAATGAGCCTCTTTATGAAAGTGAAAGAGTGGAGTGAAAAAGCCAGCTTAAAATTCAACATTCAGAAAATGAAGATCATGGCATCTGGTCCCATCACTTTATGGCAAACAGACAGGGAAACAATGGAAACAGTGACAGACTTCATTTTCTTGGGTTCCAAAATCATTTACAGATGGTGACTACAGCCATGAAACTAAAAGATGCTTGCTCCTTGGAAGAAATCTATGACCAACCTAGACAGCATATTAAAGGGCAGAGATATTACTTTGCCAACCAATGTCTGTATAGTCAAAGCTATGGTTTTTCCATTAGTTGTTGGGAGCTGCTTTAGGCGTTACTGACAAAATGGAGGCATGTCCCCAACCCCCTCTCCTTGTCTCACAGGCACGGTCCTGGGATGAAGGAGTTAGGTCTTATGATTCTGACTTGTTCTTACCTTTCTTTGGCTGAGTTGGCTGGAAAGAATGTTAAGGTACTTATTGTTCTTGAGAGAAGCATGAGAAAGCACAAAGCCTTCTGCAGTTGTGCCCAGAAAATAATCTATAAAGTAACCACTGACATTTGTTCAAGGATCTATACAAAGAATGTTCCAGGATGAGTACATAGGCTGCAGCTTGAGCCCATGGAAAGGATTGTTATCTGAGACCTGTTTGTGAGGGGAATGTTTATGGCAAAAGAAGTTTGCTTAGCTTAGTGTTAATTAAGAATAGCTAGAAGTCTTTTTAGGAGATAGTGAGCTTAGGATGCTAGGGGCAAACAGGATCTAGAAAGATAAGAAATAAACTGAGGAATGTGGTATGCAGCCCAGACATAAGCATGAGTTACAATGTAATCACAAGTTAAGTACAGGAGGCATAAGAGGAAGTAGATAATAGATAGTAAAGCCGATTCTGAATCGCTGAAGCAGGAACTCCATTTGAAGGGCAACAGTAATTTCTGGAGACAATAAATCTTGGTAGAGGAACTAAAAATGTCAAACCTCTGACCTAATGCTTTTCTTAAAGTATAAAAGAAAACCTGAAGCTTGAAATAAACATGTAGCCCCGCACCTTGAGTCAGAGACTACATCATTCCCCGCTGACACCGCTCATCCCTTTAGGCTGATTCCCTGGCTGCTGGAGCTGGACTCTGGAAATTAGTCATTTATGGATGTGAGAGTTGGACCATAAAGAAAGCTGAGCACCAAAGAATTGATGCTTTTGAACTGTGGTGTTAGAGAAGACTCTTGAGAGTCCCTTGGACCACAAGAATATCAAACCATTCAATCCTAAAGGAAATGAGTCCTAAATATTCATTGGAAGGACTTATGCTGAAGCTGAAATTTCAATACTTTGGCCACCTGATGCAAGGAGCTGACTCACTGAAAAGCCCTTGATGCTGGGAAAGACTGAATGCAGGAGGAAAAGGGGATGGCAGAGGATGAGATAGTTGGATACCATTATTGACTTGATGGACATGAGTTTCAGCAGTTGTGGAGTTTTATGGACAGGGAAACCTGGCATGCTGCAGTACATGAATTCACAAAGAGTCAGACAATATTGAGAGACTGAACTAAATTGAACTATAATGTATAATCCTTAGGAAGAAATATAATTTGTTTTGACTTCTGTATTTAAATGCATTTCATCAAAAGACATTTACAAGCATCTGAAGCTAGAATTAATTGGCCTTTTCAACACCAATGGTTGACCATTATCAAATCTTTGACTTCTACTCTATACTTATGACACCTCTAGGCAAGGAAGGTGGGGCTTATTAATTTGGTGGAGTTAGCCATTTCACTCCCCATTCATCATTCTCTGACCCACGTGGAGGAGGGTGAGGGATTGGGAAGGACAGGAGCATCTCATTACCCTGGTTACCACAGGACAAGAGCGGGCAACTATGCCTTTGTCTGCAGAGGGAGGGGAAGCATGTTGGATTCTGTTTGTGTAGTATGTGGCTGGAATAGAGTTACTATTACTGGATGAATATTTTTTGTCCTTTACGACTGGTCCTTTGGCTAAAGAAAGTATGTTTGTTTGAAGTGAAGTGAAGTGAAGTGAAGTGACGTCGCTCAGTCGTGCCCGACTCTTTGTGACCCCATGGACTGTAGTTTACAAGGTTCCTCTGTCCATGGAATTTTCCAGGCAAAAGTACTGGAGTGGGTTGCCATTTCCTTCTCCAGGAGATCTTCCTGACCCAGGGATCGAACCCAGGTCTCCCACATTGCGAGCAGATGCTTTACCGTCTGAGCCACCAGGGATATGTTTGTTTACTTGGTTTAATTTTTGCTGTTGTTGTTTTCTTCACCCATTGTGTTTACGCATTGGCTGATTACTCCAACAGAATCTGTGATAAATGAGGAAAAGAGAAAAACCAAGGAACTCACCACCATGCTGTTCCTGTTCCTTGGGTCACTAGGTACCTCTCGAGTGGAGGAGGGTATGTCGGGGAACTAGGTAGTCCATCTTCGTTCCGAGTCTGCTTGTGTTTTCTTTATATATAATATCCAGGTATTTCAGTTGTTCTTGGGGGAGGAAAAGGGAAAAGTATGTCTGTCTTTTCTTTCTGCACAAAGATTTTAGAATAATTCAAATATAAGATATCCCAGAATATGAAGTCAAGTGGGCCTTAGAAAGCATCACTAGGAACAAAGCTAGTGGAGGTGATGGAATTCCAGTTGAGCTATTTCAAATCCTGAAAGATGATGCTGTGAAAGTGCTGCACTCAATATGCCAGCAAGTTTGGAAAACTTAGCAGTTGCCACAGGACTGGAAAAGGTCAGTTTTCATTCCAATTCCAAAGAAAGGCAATGCAAAAGAATGCTCAAACTACTGCACAATTGCACTCATCTCACACACTAGTAAAGTAATGCTCAAAATTCTCCAAACCAGGCTTCAGCAATACGTGAACCATGAACTCCCTGATGTTCAAGCTGGCTTTAGAAAAGGCAGAGGAACCAGAGATCAAGTTGCCAACATCTGCTGGTTCATCAAAAAAGCAAGGGAGTTCCAGAAAATCATCTATTTCTGCTTTATTGGCTATGCCAAAGCCTTTGACTGTGTGGATCACAATAAACTGTGGAAACTTCTGAAGGGGATGGGAATACCAGACCACCTGACCTGCCTCTTGAGAAACCTATATGCAGGTCCGGAAACGACAGTTAGAACTGGACATGGAACAACAGACTGGTTCCAAATAGGAAAAGGAGTATGTCAAGGAGTATATTGTCACCCTGCTGATTTAACTTCTATGCAGAGTACATCATGAGAAACACTGGGCTGGAAGAAGCACAAGCTGGAATCAAGATTGCTGGGAGAAATATCAATAACCTCAGATATGCAGATGACATCATCCTTATGGCAGAAAGTGAAGAGGAACTCAAAGCCTCCTGATGAAAATCAGAGAGGAGAGTGAAAAAGTTGGCTTAAAGCTCAACATTCAGAAAACGAAGATCATGGCATCTGGTCCCATCACTTCATGGGAAATAGATGGGGAAACAGTGGAAATAGTGTCAGACTTTATTTTTTTGGTCTCCAAAACCACTGCAGATGGTGATTGCAGCTATGATATTAAAGATGCTTCCTCCTTGGAAGGAAAGTTATGACCAACCTAGACAGCATATTAAAAGGCAGAGATATCACTTTGCCAACAAAGTTCTGTCTAGTCAAGGCTATGGTTTTTCCAGTGGTCATGTATGGATGTGAGAGTTGTACTATAAAGAAAACTGAGCACTGAGGGATTGATGGTTTTGAAGTGGGGTGTTGGAAAAGACTCTTGAGAGTCCCTTGGACTGCAAGGAGATCCAACCAGTCCATTCTAATGGATATCAGTCCTGAGTGTTCATTGGAAGAACTGATGTTGAAGCTGAAACTTCAATACTTTGGCCACCTCATGAGAAGAGCTGACTCATTGGAAAAGACACTGATGCTGGGAGGGATTGGGGGCAGGAGGAGAAGGGGACAACAGAGGAGGAGATGGCTGGATGGCATCACCGACTTGATGGACATGAATTTGTGTAAACTCCAGGAGTTGATGATGAACATGGAGGCCTGGCATGCTGTGATTCATGGGGTTACAAAGAGTCAGACACAACTGAGAGACTGAACTGAACTGAACTGAACATGGTCTAAATTTTGTTCATCTAATCCAGTTTACAAGAAGCATAGGCTTTCCTAGTCTGTTCAGGCTGTTACAACAAAATACAATAAAAGGTGCACTTAAAAGCAACAGAAGTGTATTTCTTATGGTGTTGGAGGCTTGAAGTCTGAGATCAGGCTGTGTGTGTGGTCTGGTTCTGGTGCATGCTCTCTTACAGTTTGCAATGTACGATGTCTCTTTGAAGCCTCACTTGGAGAGATCAGAGAGGGGAAGTGTGTCTCTCATGACCCTCAAAGGGCACAAGTCACTCCACGGGGATCCACCCTCATGACCTCCTCGACTCCTTAAAACCTCCGAAAGCCCATCTCCTAACACCTTGAAGAGGTGTACAAGGTTTCAATATATGAATTTTGGAGGGACACACACATTCAGTCCTTAACACTCTAAACTACGCTTTTCTGTAAAATAGCGATGTTAATTACATTGACCTGATAAGGTTGAGGCATGCAAAAGATAATTCCTACAAGGTGCTAAATTGCCTGGCACATAGTAGGTCCTTAATCCACTTCATCTGCCAATTTTATCATCACATGTTTTGCTTGTTTTTTTAATTTTAGCTTATCACATGCACATATTCATGAGGGCCTCTCTGTAATCATAAACTCTTAGTAATTGTTGCTGTTTTTTTCTATCAGACTTGAACTTTTTTGAACCTTTTTTTGAACCTAAGGATTTGTTTTAAGGATGCTACCAAAAATGTCCCCTTATGTAATCTGCCTTTGATGGCTTTGTGCTTGTTTGCTATATATATTCTAACAAAATTTTATGTAGCAAAATTTAGAATATTTTTGTCTTTCATTGCTTCTGCATTTCATGACATGTTGATGCTCTGATTTCATTAAGTTATGGACCCAAAATAAATCTTATATTCATACAATAAATATTTTTATTGCTTAAAAATATGCACATATATGAAACTTTAATGTATTTGGCCATTAATGTATCATGGTCTTGTCCATGAAATCATAACAGTAAATTCTTTTTTCTACTTGTTTTTGAGAGGTCCTTGAATTATTTCTGCTAATAACTTCCTTATTTTTCTCCTTTTTCTTTCCTTTCTTCCTCGCTTTCACTTATTTTCTTCTTCCTTTCTTTGATTTATAATTTAAAAAAAAAAGTGAAAAAGTTAGTCACTTCACTCATGTTCAACTCTGGCCAACCTTCTGGACGATAACACACCAGGCTCCTCGTCTATGGAATTTTCCAAGCAAGAATATTGGAGTGGGTTACCATTCCCTTCTCTAGGTGGTTTTCCCAACCCAGGGATCAAACCCAGATTACCTGCATTGCCGACAGTTTCTTTACTGTCTGAGGCACCAGGGAAGCTCACAATACAATTTCCTGTATAGTTGCAGCGTGCCTCATTTTATGATCACTGTATAAAGTCGTTGTAGTCACAATCCAAACATTTTATGGAGTTCTCGGGGCAAGGAAAAGTCTAAAACACAGTATCGCTTTGTCCCAGGTTTATTAGGAATCAGCAGGCTTTTTTTAATCCATGATAATAGTTCATCTTGATTAATAAGGAAATGTGTTGACTACCCTTAGAGAAGGTCATATTGTTCTTCCTTTGGCTGAGATGTGAACAAAGTTGAAGGAATGCTCAACAGTTAACCGAATGGTTTCCTCTGCTAGTAGGACAATCTGCACAGATTTTGTGTTTTCTACCACATTGAAAGACTATTCATGAACATTGTTTAGAAAAATTCCACATGATGTAGATCTTGTGATTTTAGTCCAGAAAGTGAATGGTTTAGAGGAACTCAGCTCTAGGCTAAAGTTATATGCTCAGTAAGTACTCATCACATTGATCTGAGGCAAGGGAATCCCTTTTGCTGCTCTTCCTTAATTAGGTGGACTGACACTCTCACAGTCTGGAAGTCCTTCCGTAAACACCTCTCCTACTCTGAAGCTCTAAGATTGGTTTTGAGATTGCTCTTCCTTCAGTTAAGATGTTAAGTGAAGTGAAGTGAAAGTCGCTCAATCACGTCCGACTCTTTGTGACTTCGCGAACTATACAGTCCATGGAATTCTCCAGGCCAGAATACTGGAGTGGGTAGCCTTTCCCTTCTCCAGGGGATCTTCCCAACCCAGGAATCAAACCCAGGCCTCCCACATTTCAGGTGGATTCTTCACCAGCTGAGCCACAAAGGAAGCATAATAAGAGAAACATAATTCAAAACAGTGAAGAGGAAAATGCAAAAGCCACACCCCAAATTCAAACTTCCTGTGCTGTGACATGACCTCTGACATGTGAGGTCACAGAGACTCTGAATACTCTCAAGGGAACACACTGAAAAGTAACTCAGCAACTCAGACCCTGTGATTCAGCTTCTGAATATGGAAAGTAAGTGAAGTGAAGTGAAAGTCACTCAGTCATCTCTGACTCTTTGTAACCCCATGGACTGTAGACCACTAGGCATCTCTCTCCATGGAATTCTCCAGGCAGAAGTACTGGAATGGCTACTTATTCCCTTCTCCAGTGATCTTCCCAACCCAGAGATAGAACCCAGGTGTCCTGCATTGCTAGCAGATTCTATACCATCTGAGCCACCAGAGAAGCCCCAAAGTAAATCTAATTTGTAAAACATTTATTTCAAAATATATTTTCTGACAAATAGTGAAAAATGTTTCACTACAAAATGACTTTACTGTTTAAATGGAAGTATTTTTTTCGTGCTTAGAGAATTATTACAGACAAAAAATATTACCTTTGAAATCATATGGTACATGTGGACAATGGACAACTTTATTCAAAAGCATAACTAAATTAGAAGAAATTGAAAAATTTAGAAAGTCTGAGTCTTTGGGATAATTTTATTTATTGAGAGTATCATAAATAGTCCTTCCACGTTGATAAATGTAGCAAACTTAGGAGCACGAATACTCAGTCATTAGAAAAAGAGTCACAGTTGATTCAGGAAATTTTTCACAGGTTATTATCCATGATAGGGATTTAAAAGAATAATAAAGATGAAAACATATGATACCAATGCTGTTTGGATTTATAGCCCTTATGTAATACTTTTTTTGAGTTGCATTATTTTTAAAATCAATTTGTATCATTTATCCTCAATTTTTTTCTTTGAAAGCTACCTCTCCAACATGTTACATGAACACAGTGAAAAATAAACTTGATTTACAACCTAAAATATTCCAGAATTTATTAGCTGTCACATTTTAGCAATTATTAGAATCAAAATAAAATAGGATACTGTGTTACTTTTCAACATTGGGCATTTACTTTCTTTTACCATCTAAAAGATCACATAAATTCATGAACACTCAAAAGCTTCTTAGAAATGTCCGAGCTCAGAAGCACTTGAAGTATAATGATCTTTCCCTTTGATTATAAAGTTGGCTTGTAAATCTCATGGATTGATGGTGTTATATATCTTATGTTTAAAGCAACGGACATTAGGGAACTCCTATTCAATATTCTTTTATGTCATTTATCTTTTATTAGAAAGTACATTTAAGTATTTGGACATTTGTAAACCCCTTTATAATAAACATAGAAAATGCAATTTATAAAAATGTTTTCCACTTAAGTGTAAAAATCATGCCTCTTGTTTTGATTCTTTATAAGTAAAAAGACTTGATTGACTACATTCTAAGTTTTATAATTTTATGTGTAACAAAGAAATGTTCACACAAAATGATCTGTTCAATTTTATGATTTTATAAATCTCCATGCCTGTATGCACTTTTACAGTTTTTTCAAATTCAAATTGTACCTTTAAAAAAGATTTTAATGAAGTTAGATTATCTCATAAATATATCCACACCAAAACTTTCCTCTTATTAGATTGTTTATACAAATAGTCAAGTTAAAAGTTTCTGATGGCAATTATTCTATTTACAATGGCTATACTTTGGTATCCTGATGTAAAGAGCTGACTCATTGGAAAAGACATGCTGGGAAAGACTGAAGGCAAAAGGAGAAGGGGCAACAGCAGATGATATGGTTGGATGGCATCACCAACTCAATGCACATGAGTGAGCAATATGGGAGACAGTGAAGAGCAGGGAAGTCTGGTGTGCTGCAGTCCATGGGGTCACAAATAGGAGGATGCAACTTAGGACTGAGCAACAACAACATGATTTGCACTGACATATTTGTGTTCATTTTCCTTTATAAATAATTATTGGTTAAAAATGATATTTTAAGTATCAGCAGATTTTAAAGTGTGACAAAATACATGTTCTCAACTTCTTAATATTTTTGAAGAGTAGTTTACACTACAAGTATTTTAGATAATTTCTATATAATATCATTAATGACATAATCATGTTATATGTTATATATAAATAAATATGTAATGAACAATATATAATTTTAGACTATTACTATATTATATAGAAAAATCACAGAGATCATTTTTAATGAAACATTATCTTTTAGGATTGACTGATACATCCCTTATCATCATCTTGTGTCAGAAAAACAAGAAGCTGTTTCATAGCTCAAACAGGAAGGAGAAAAAAGAATTATTTGCAGAATTTTATTAGGGGCTTCTAGCCTTCAGCAATAACTATATTCAGATATTATACTATTTAACTTATAAAACCATAAACCAAAATACAAAAATAAATACATTCGGAAAATAATATAGACAATGGGAAATGCACAATGCATCTGCGAATTAGCGAAGGCACTAACGTGAAGAAGCAGGCGGCCAGTCGGCAAGAGGTCCGAGGTGGCTTCAGCTTAGTGAGCTTTTCACGCCCTGGGTTTCCCCCTTCCTCATCCCAGCATGATCCTAATGCTGATTTTGCCAGTGCACTTACAGATACATACAGAGTATAAGCAGGAGAAGTAACTCCCATCTATTTTGTAAGAGTAGTGTCTGAGCATTTAAGCACTTAACAGGGTGCTTAAGAAAGTGCTCATCCTGCAGTTTATGGATGGTTAAGGAGACTGGCGTCCTACTTGAGAAGGTCAGGTCATACTAAAAACAGCTTATTAAATAAATGAAAAAAATAATGTTGAGTGCTTGGCTTAATGTAAACTTATGATGTAATTAAAAGATAAGTTTCATTGAATAGTTTTTTGCCATCAATTAAGATGTATTAATTTGTAAAAATTCCAAACTGCCTGAGAAAAGGCAGTATAATATTGTGAGAAAAAAATAATGATGATGAAATTAGAAAATAAAGGCCTCTCCATTTCCCTCCCAACTATGATATTAGATATCATTTTGATCTTTTTGAGTTACCATTTTTTGGCTTTGATTCACTTATCTATAAAAAGAGTATTAGACTGGAAAATATGTTGCCTAGATTTTTTACAGCAACTATTATGTACAAAATTCTGTGCAAGCCACTTGTATCACTAGAAGTTAGCCTCTGACTCTAGGTACAGCATGAGCTTGTGTTCAGGCTATGTTTACTGCTGGAAGGACCTTAGAGACAGTATGGAGATGGAGATAAACACTTTATTCATAAACACTATTAATGAGACCTATTGAGAACAGTAAATAGAGAACACATTAACTTACATTCCCGTTTTGCATAATTATAACTAATTATAGTTATTAGAATAATGATCTTAGTCATCAAGAACAATGTAATTGTTATAAAGGTTAAGAAACATGACAAATTGACATCATTCTATTATGGTTCTTTCATAACTCCCTGGATATCCTTAGTCAATTTCTTTCATGGGCTATTCTCTTTCCACTTATCCTTTAAACAGGAAGCATTCTGCCCTCAGTTCAGTTCAGTTCAGTCGCTCAGTCGTGTCCGATTCTTTGCGACCCCATGAACCACAGCACGCCAGGCCTCCCTGTTCATCACCATCTCCTGGAGTTCACTCAGACTCACGTCCATCGAGTCCGTGATGCCATCCAGCCATCTCATCCTCAGTCGTCCCCTTCTCCTCCTGCCCCCAATCCCTCCCAGCATCAGAGTCTTTTCCAATGAGTCAACTCTTCGCATGAGGTGGCCAAAGTACTGGAGCTTCAGCTTTAGCATCATTCCTTCCAAAGAAACCCCAGGGTTGATCTCCTTCAGAATGGACTGGTTGGCTCTCCGTGCAGACCAAGGGACTCGCAAGAGTCTTCTCCACACCACAGTTCAAAAGCATCAATTCTTCGGTGCTCAGCTTTTTTCACAGTCCAACTCTCACAGCCAAACATGACCACAAGAAAAACCATAGCCTTGACTAGACGGACCTTAGTCAGCAAAGTAATCTCTCTGCTTTTGAATATACTATCTAGGTTGGTCATAACTTTTCTTCCAAGGAGTAAGCGTCTTTTAATTTCATGGCTGCAGTCACCATCTGCAGTGATTCTGGAGCCCCAAAAAATAAAGTCTGACACTCTTTCCACTGTTTCCCCATCTATTTCCCATGAAGTGATGGGACCAGATGCCATGATGTTAGTCTTCTGAATGTTGAGCTTTAAGCCAACTTTTTCACTCTCCTCTTTCACTTTCATCAAGAGGCTTTTTAATTCCTCTTCACTTTCTGCCATTGGGGTGGTGTCATCTGCGTATCTGAGGTTATTGATATTTCTCCTGGCAATCTTGATTCCACCTTGCATTTCTTCCAACCCAGCGTTTCTTGTGATGTACTCTGCATAGAAGTTAAATTAGCAGGGTGACACTATACAGACTTGACGTACTTCTTTTCCTATTTGGAACCAGTCTGTTGTTCCATGTCCAGTTCTAACTGTTGCTTCCTGATCTGCATACATATTTCTCAAGAGGCAGGTTAGGTGGTCTGGTATTCCCATTTCTTTCAGAATTTTCCACAGTTTATTGTGATCCACACAATCAAAGACTTTGGCATAGTCAATAAAGCAGAAATAGATGTTTTTCTAGAACTCTCTTGCTTTTTCCATGATCCAGCGGATGTCAGCAATTTGATCTCTGGTTCCTCTGCCTTTTCTAAAACCAGCTTGAACATCAGGGAGTTCATGGTTCACGTATTGCTGAAGCCTGGCTTGGAGAATTTTGAGCATTACTTTACTAGCATGTGAGATGAGTGCAATTGTGCGGTAGTTTGAGCATTCTTTTGCATTGCCTTTCTTTAGAATTGGAATGAAATCTGACCTTTTCCAGTCCTGTGGACACTGCTGAGTTTTCCAGGTGGCTGTGAGCCGGCTCACTAAGCGCAGGGGGCTGATCAGGGGTGGCCGGGAGAAGTCACCTCCCGCCTGAGGTGAGGGGTGGTGACCTTGAGGAGCCACCCCAAGCCGCAGGTCAGGGCCAGCAGCTGGGAGGAGCAACCCAAGGAGTGATGGCTGCGCAGGCACAGGAGGGACTAGAGGAGCTATCCCACGTTGAAGGTCAGGAACGGTGGCGGTAAGGAGATACCCCTCGTCCAAGGTAAGTAGCAGCGGCTGTGCTTTGCTGGGGGAGCCGTGAAGAGATACCCCACGCCAAAGGTAAGAGAAACCCAAGTAAGATGGTAGGTGTTGCAAGAGGGCATCAGAGGGCAGACACACTGAAACCATACTCACAAAAAACTAGTCAATCTAATCACCCTAGGACCACAGCCTTGTCTAACTCAATGAAACCAAGCCATGCCTGTGGGGCAACCCAAGATGGGCGGGTCATGGTGGAGAGGTCTGACAGAATGTGGTCCACTGGAGAAGGGAATGGCAAACCACTTCAGTATTCTTGCCTTGAGAACCCCATGAACAGTATGAAAAGGCAAACTGATAGGATACCAAAAGAGGAACTCCCCAGGTCATTAGGTGCCCAATATGCTACTGGAGATCAGTGGAGAAATAACTCCAGAAAGAATGAAGGGATGGAGCCAAAGCAAAAACAATGCCCAGTTGTGGATGTGACTGGCGATAGAAGCAAGATCCGATGCTGTAAAGAGCAATATTGCATAGAAACCTGGAATCTCAGGTCCATGAATCAAGGCAAATTGGAAGTGGTTAAACAAGAGATGGCAAGGGTGAACGTCGACATTCTAGGAATCAGCAAACTAAAATGGACTGGAATGGGTGAATTTAACTCAGATGACCATTATATCTACTACTGTGGGCAGTAATCCCTCAGAAGAAATGGAGTAGTCATCATGGTCAACAAAAGAGTCTGAAATGCAATACTTGGATGCAATCTCAAAAACAACAGAATGGTCTCTGTTCGTCTCCAAGGCAAACCATTCAATATCACAGTAATCCAAGTCTATGCCCGAACCAGTAATGCTGAAGAAGCTGAAGTTGAACGGTTCTATGAAGACCTACAAGACCTTTTATAACTAACACCCAAAAAAGATGTCCTTTTCATTATAGGGGACTGGAATACAAAAGTAGGAAGTCAAGAAACACCTGGAATAACAGGCAAATTTGGCGTTGGAATGCGGAATGAAGCAGGGCAAAGACTAATAGAGTTTTGCCAAGAAAATGCACTGGTCATAGCAAACACCCTCTTCCAACAACACAAGAGAAGACTCTACACATGGACATCACCAGATGGTCAACACTGAAATCAGATTGATTATATTCTTTGCAGCCAAAGATGGAGAAGCTCTATACAGTCAACAAAAACAAGACCAGGAGCTGACTGTGGCTCAGATCATGAACTCCTTATTGCCAAATTCAGACTTAAATTGAAGAAAGTAGGGAAAACCGCTAGACTATTCAGGTATGACCTAAATCAAACCCATTATGATTATACAGTGGAAGTGAGAAATAGATTTATGGGTCTAGATCTGATAGATAGAGTGCCTGATGAACTATGAATGAGGTTTATGACATTGTACAGGAGACAGGGATCAAGACCTTCCCCATGGAAAAGAAATGCAAAAAAGCAAAATGGCTGTCTGGGGAGGCCTTACAAATAGCTGTGAAAAGAAGAGAGGTGAAAAGCAAAGGAGAAAAGGAAAGATATAAGCATCTGAATGCAGAGTTCCAAAGAATAGCAAGAAGAGATAAGAAAGCCTTCCTCAGCAATCAATGCAAAGAAATAGAGGAAAAGAACAGAATGGGGAAGACTAGAGATCTCTTCAAGAAAATTAGAGATGCCAAGGGAACATTTCATGCAAAGATGGGCTCGATACAGGACAGAAATGATCTGGACCTAACAGAAGCAGAAGATATTAAGAAGAGGTGGCAAGAATACATGGAAGAACTGTACAAAAAACATCTTCACGACCAAGATAATCATGATGATGTGATCACTAATCTAGAGCCAGACATCGTGGAATTCTGCCCTCAACTTCCCCTAGTGCAACTTTCTTGGTCTTTCTAATTTTGATACTTCAGGTTCCATTTAAATTAGTCCATGAGTACCCCCAAATTTAATTACAAGATATATAGAGACCATTTCTAAATCCATGCCTCAGTCTCAAACCTTTGGATATCTCCTTTAGGACTTCTCCCAAGACCCTCTATATGCCCAAAATAGATACATTCATCACTTTTCCACCAAAGGTCTTGTTTGCCAGATTCTCTGTCTCAGTTGATATCCACAAAAAGTCACAGAGTTGCTCAAGTCTCTAATCTGGATTCCAAGATTACCTCCCATCCCATTCCCAATCACTGTGTAAGTAGTCATCAGTGTTAGGCAATCCTCACTCTAAATTATAATTTACATTTTCTCTTTCTTTTTCTTGCACATATTAGATGTACTTTTTCTGTGCTTTTATATTAGTTTTATAATCTGATTCTAATTCCTCATCTGCCCACCTGCCCAGCTTTGAACAGTCTTGATGTCACCCTCTGGGAGAACTTTGAAGATGACATTCTGACAAGGTCATTTTCCAATTAAAAAAAAAAAATTTCCCTTTGATGTCAGGACGAATCTAAATGCCTGCATATGACATAGAAACTCTTCTTGAGATTGTTTTATGCCCATCGGCTCAGCTTGATATCCAAGGTATTTCTCTTCATTCCAGCTGCCTTGAAGTGTGCCATCCCCCTAACTTCCATAGTATTTCTTGCTTCTATTATTCACTGGCTATGCCCCTTTACATAACTGGAGCACTCCTTCCTACTTCTTGTCTGTCAAGGGCTCACACATCTTTTAACCCTCCCTCAAATCCTATTGATTCTTACCATCCTTTTTCCAAGCTTTCCCTTCACTCTGAAATTTTCTTTACTTGACTGTAAGAAACTTAGAAAGTGGTCAATTTTCATTGTTTTTACACTAAATGGTAATAACAAGAACAATATCAAGGATACATTAGAAATTTTGTTAGAATTCTAAGGAAATGAGCAAGTAGAAATTTATGCAGAGAGTATGCATTTTCCTGACAGAAATAAAATGGCACTAAGTACTATGCAGGAAATAATATACTCAGAGTGGGCACTCAAATTTTCAGCTTTCACAGAAGTTATGAGTTCAGAAAGAGGAATGTTGGCAGGTAGTGAACTTTATATTAAAGATGAGGTGTTTTAAAATTAGTCAAAGGTCTGTGAAAGAAACTGTTTTAACAGAAAATTTGAAAACCAGAGCTACGTTTAGGAGGAAGACATACACATTCTGTTTTCAAAAGTAAATGATTTAAGGTTTTCATGGTCATACGTAGCTATTCTAAAACAGAAATTCATATTTTCAAAATTAACATTGGTAATCAGATTTAAATATAAGGAAACAGAAAGCTTAACAAACTAATACAAAAGTGTTATGGTTTCTTGTTTTCAATCTTCAAATTATTCACTAGGTTTTAACCTATACAAATTAAGAAAAAAGTGTGCTACATTATTTTTTGTAGCATTTCTAATACATTTAATGTTTCATCAAAAATAAATATTTCTAAAATTTTGATTACAATAGTAATAGTGATTTTAAATGGTCAAAATTTTTCAAATAATGGAGTATGTGGCTGGCACCATAGTGAAATCAAAGACAAAGTGGTGTTAGAGGCAATTAAAGTACATGGCTACATCCATGCACTTTACTTATCTATAATGTAAGATAAAATTTACTTATCTACAGTCTTCAGAAATAATACCAAAAAGTTTAGGAAGCCACTATGAAATATTTTCATATCACAATTATATAAACATCTTTAATTATGTACCAGTAAAGGAATTAAGTGAAATGAACTATGCAAAAACTTTAGGAAAAGGCCAGTCACAAACTAGATGTAAAAGTTGATGTACAGCAAAACAAATACAATATTGTAAAGTAAAAAATAATAATAATAATAATAAATTTTCAAATGTGCAGGATGACAGAATCTGGGTGAGGAGGTGTGGTAGGCTTTGCAGTGGGCATCTAAATGACTCATTTATATTTAATTTCCCAGGGACATTTGGCACTTTCTGCTTTGTAGTTCAGCAGATATAGAGGATTTCTTTATTTACCATAGAGCTTGAAAAGAACTTAAGATTTGTCTTGTTTATACTCTTTAAACAATTAACTACCAGGAAAGACTGACATTTAATTTTCACAATTTCCTATCTCTTTTTACATTTCTAATCCAACTTGAATTCAAAAACATCTACCATTGTGGAATTCTCAGTGAATTTACAAAGTCTTATCATGTGGCTAATTTAGTTTTGACTCTCAGGGTATTCCCAAAACCCCTCAAGATACATAATTTTATATTTACATAAAACCCCTTTCAGAATGTTTTAATGAAAAATAAATTTAAAAAGCGACTTACAGATCAATCAGTAAGTTCCTGGAATATCATTGGTTAAAAAGGTCAACTGGATATATAACAATTAATTTTAGTGAAAGAATGTCTGAAGTACACACTCTATCCTTCAGCTGTGCTGGGTAAAGGCTTCCCTTCTATTGATAACTCTAGGGTTCTGCTAACTTTCCAACTAGGTGAAAAGATTTAGAAATCTAGATGTCAAGATATAACTTGAAGTAAGAAAAGTTTCACTGCCTAATTAGTGGATTTTGGAGACAAACTTAGCAGGTAATTAATATTTATTAATGCCTATTCTGAGCCAGCTTCCATGGTGGCTGCCTTTTCATCTCACTGTATCTTCCTCACAACTCTGAGGAGCTATTCTGCTCCCCATATTATATGTGGGTAAACTGATGAGCACAAAGGTTTAGTCATTTGCACATGGTGCTAAAAATCATATGGCGCAATGAGTCTCAGACTGCTCTAGATGACTCTAAATTCCACAACTCTTCCACAATGCTACAAAATACAATCTTGATGATTAAGCATTTAATTAAAAAAATATTTTCCCATTAAAATAATTCTTCCCAGAGAAATAAATGTAAAATCAATCAGAATCATTTAAATAATGTGAAATGCTTCAAATAAACTAGTGGTGATACTGTTATTTTTAACATATACTTTATTTTTTACCGAAGTTTTAAGTTCATAGCAAAACTGAACAAAAAGTATGGTGAGTTCTTGTATACTCTTGACCAAATGCATGTATAATCTTTGCCATCATAAACAACCCACCAACATGACACATTTGTCACCAGTGGCGAACCCACATTTATACATTATAATCACCCAAAGTCCACAGTTTATGTTATACTTCACTATTCTTGGGGTTGTACATGCTGTGGGTTTGGGAAAACATACATATATCTATTCGTATGGGCTTCCCCAGTGGCTCATTTGGTAAAGAATCTGCCTGAAATTCTGGAGACCCAGGCTTGATCCCTAGATTGAGAAGATCCCCTGGAGAAGGGCATGCCAATCCATTCCAGTATTCTTGCCTGGAGAAACCCATAGACAGAGGAGCCTGGTGGGCTACAGTCCATGGGGTCACAAAGAGTCGAACACCACTGAGTGACTAGCACTTCACATCCCTTCACACTTCACCCATCCCTATGGTAATATACAGAGTAACTGCACTGTGCTTCACCTGGTAATCCCTGGAGAAGGAAATGGCACCCCACTCCAGTATTCTTGCCTGGAGAATCCCAAGAACGGAGGAGCCTGGTGGTCTACAGTTCAGGGGGTCGCAAAGAGTCTGACACGACTGAGTGACTTCACTTTCACTTTCACTTTCACCTAGTAATTCATCCTGCTTATCCCTGGCAAACACTAACCTTTTTTATTGTCTCCATAGTTTTGTCTTTTTCCAAAATGAAACATAGTAGAAATTATACTATATGTTGCTTTTTCAGATTGCTTCTTTTACTTAGTTTTATGCATTTAAGTTTCCTCTATGTGTTTACCAGGCTTGATAGCTCATTTCTTTTTAGCACTGAATTATATTATATTATCTCTGGATGTACTACTATTTATTTATCCATTCCCAGACTGGAGGGCATCTTGGTTGCTTCTACGATTTGGCAATCATGAATAAAGCTGCTATAAACATCTGTGTGGTTTTTGTGTGGATGTTTTCAGCTCCTTGGTAAGTACATTGTATGGATATGTGTAGTTTTATAAACAACAACAACAACAAAACAAAAAACCTTGCCAAACTGTCTTCCAACATGGCTATACAATTTTGCATTCCAATCAGCAATGAGTAAGACTTCCTGTTGCTCCATATCCTTACTAGCAATCACTGTTGTCAGTATTCTAGAATTTGGCCTTTGGGATAGATGTTTAGGGGTATCCCATTGTCTTAAACTGCAGTTCCCTAATGAAATGTGATGTGGAGCATCCTTTAATATGCCTGTTTGCCATTCGTGTATCTTCTTTGGTAAAGTATCAGGTAAGGTCTTGTGCTCATTTTTCGACTGAGTTACTTGTTTCCTTAATGACTGAATTTTAAGATTTCCTTGTATATATTTGGATGAGTACTTTATCAAAGGTATCTTTTGCAAACATTGCGTCCAGTCTGTGGCTTAGTTGTTCGTTTCTTGACAGTGAGTGACGGATGAGAATGTAGTCCTTCTTCTTTCCCCACCTCAATCCTTGTCTTAGTAAGATAACTTTTCTGTTTAATTAGAGGTTGATGTTTTAGAATGATATTGGAGATATCCAATCCTAGGAGATAAAACACTAATACTATTCACAGTGAGTCTATTAAATCTTGTTAACTCTTCTGGCTCTTTAGAACATCAAATATTGTACTATCAAACATTCTGCTATTTCATATTTAAGAGTATAGTATTGATTAAAAGAGTTCCTAAATAACTTTATGCTGTATAAAATAAATAATATGAAATATACTCAGCTGCATCTAAGATTAAAAAAATGGAAAGAAAAATATGTGTCATGAAAGAGAAGAATAACAAAAAAATATGCTATTTTATTACATAGTAACAGTAGATCATAGACCACAAATGGACTATAAAGAAGGCTGAGTGCTGAAAAATTGATGCTTTGAATTGGGGTGCTAGCGAAGACTCTTGAGAATCCCTTGGACAACAAGGAAATCAAACCTATCAATCCTAAAGGAAAACAACCCTGAACACTCATTGGAAGGAGTGATGCTGAAACTGAAGCTCCCCCCAATATTTTGGCCACCTCATGCCAAGAGGCGACTCATTTGGAAAGACTGATGCTGGAGAAGATTGAAGGGAGGAGGAGAAGTGGGCAACAGAGGATGAGACGGTTGGACGCCATCACCGACTCAATGGACAAGAATACGAGCAAACTCTGGGCGGTAGTGAAGGACAGGGAAGCCTGGCATGCTGCATTCCACAGGGTCTCAAAGAGTCAAATATGACTTCGTGAGTGAACAACAACAACAGTAGAAAACACTAATTTCCTTCCTATCAAAATGGAAGTCTGTACCATCTAAGTTTCTTTCAGGGCTTGGGGGTGCTATGGATGATTTCTTATATTGGCAAACCTCAGAGATATTATGGGTGTGCTTCTAGACAATTGCAATAAAGCAGATATCACAATAAAGGGAGTTGGACACATTTTTGGTTGCCAGTACGTATAAAAGTTACTTTTACACTATAATATCATCTATTAACTATGCAGGAATGTTAGGACTACAATAATAAACATATCTTAATTTTAAAATATTTTATAGCTAAAAATGCTAAGCCTCATCTAAGCCTTCAGAGAGTTCATGTTTTGTTGGTGGAGGGCCTTGCCATGATGCTAATGGCTGCTGACTGCTCAGGGTGGTGGTTGCTGAAGGGTAGGGTGTTTGTGGCAATTTTTTAAAATAACAAAACAACGAATTTGCAACATCAGCTGACTCTTCATTTCACAAAAGATTTCTCAGTAGCATGCAATGGCGTTTGATAGCATTTACCCACAGTAGAACTTTTGAAACTGTAGTCAATCTTCTCAAAAATCCACTAGTTCATCCACTAAATTTATGGAAAATTCTAGGTCCTTTGTTAATATTTCAATAATTACAACCCGTGGATAGAGGAGACTGGCAGGACAGAAGAGCCTGTCCATGAGATGCAAAGAGTTGGACATGACTGACAACTTTCACTTTGACAGTATCTTCACCAGGAATAGATTTCTTTTCAAGAAACCACTTTTTTTGCTCATCCATAAGAAGCAGCTTCTCATCTGTCCAGGTTTTACCAAGAGATTGCAATAATTCAGTCCCATATTTAGCTGTACTTCTAATTCTAGTGCTATTGCTGTTTCCACTACACCTGCAGTTACTTCCTCCACTGAAAGCTTGTACCCCTCAAGAAATGAACCCCTCAATTCATGAGAGTTGGAATCAATTCTTCCAAACTCCAGTGTGTGTTAGTATTTAGACCTCTTCTCATGAATCACAAACGTTCTTAATGGCATCTAGAATGGTGAATCCTTTCCAAAAAGTTTTCCATTGAATTTGCCAAAATTGATCAGAATAATCACTATATATGGCAGCTATAGCCTTAGAAAATGCATTGCATCAATAATGAGACTTGAAAATAAAAATTACTGCTTGATCCATGGTCTGCAGAATGAGTGTTGTGTTAGCAGGCATGGCAACAACGTTCATCGCTTTGTACATCTTCATCAGAGGTCTTGGGTGACCAGGTGCACTGCCAATGAGCAGTAAGATTTTGAAAGGAAACCTTTCTGGGACCTAAGATATTCATTAAACCATATTGTAGGAAGATGTGGTGTCATCCAGGCTTGGTATTTTCCATTTATAGAGCACTTGCAGGGCAGATTTAGCATAATTCTTCATGGCCCTAAGATTTTCACAATGGTAACTGGATCTAGGTTTCAGCTTTCAATCACCAGCTGCATTAGCCCCTAACAAGAGAGTCAACCTGTCTTTGGAAGCTCTGAAGCTAGGTGTTGGCTTCTCTCTAGCTATAGAAAGCCTAGATGGCATCTTCTTCTAACAGAAGGCTGTTCGCTTATATCGCCTTTAGTGCAGCCACCGTCATTATTTATCTTCTGCGTCACTTGCTTCAGCATCTACATCAGCACTTGCTGCTTCAGCTTCATCTTGCGCTTCAGTGTAATGAGACGGCTTCTTTCCTTCACCCTCATGAACCAACCTATTTTCCTCTGCAACTTCCTTGCTTCTGTCTCAGACTTCATAAAGTGAATAGACTTAGTGCCTTGCTCTGGATTAGGCTTTGGCTTAAGGGAATGTTGTGGCTGGTTTAGTCTTCTGTCCAGACAAACTTTCTCCATTTCAGCAGTAAGGCTATTTCACTTTCTTATCATACACATGTTCACTGGAGGAGTACTTCTGATTTTCTTCAAGGACTTTTCCTTTGCATTCGCAGCTTGGCTAAATGTTGGGAACAAGAGGCTTAGCTTTCAGCCTACCTTGGTGTTTGATGTGACTTCCTCACTAAGCTTAATCATTTTGAACTTCTGATTTAAAATGAGGGACATGGGACACTTTCTGTTACTTGAACACAGAGGCCATTGCAGGTTTGTTAATTAGCACAAGTTCAAATTAAGGAACAGCAAAGTCTTAGGGAACAGGGAGGCCTGAGGGAAAGGAAAGGGACAGGGGAAAGGTTGGAGGAACAGTCTGAATACACAAAACATTTATGGATTAAATGTTACATGGGCACAGTTCATGATGTCCCAGAACAATCACAACAGTGACATCGAAGATTATCGATCACATAACAAATGTGATAATAATGAAAAAGTCTGAACTATTGCAAGAATTAACAAAATGGGACACATAGAGATAAAGTGAGCAAAAGCTGTTGAAAAAATAGTGCAATAGACTTGTTGAGAGGCAGGGTTGCCACAAAACATAGATTTGTTTAAGAAAAAAAGAAAGAAAGAAACTAAATTAAGTAAACACACACACACACACACACACACAAGCAAAAACACGATACTGATGAGGTAAAATAAAGAGAAGCACAATAAAATGAGGTAGACCTGTATATTCTGAGTATGTTCATCCTGTTAGCTCAGCACATCAATGAAAAATACACCATATATAACAGGGACTGCTCCTGAGTTGGTCCAGTGCACTTAATCATTTATATAGACTTCTCCCAAAACGAGGTTCCATAATTCATAGTGAAATGAAGGGGCTTTCCTGGTCACTCAGACAGTAAAGAATCTTGCAGTGAAGGAGAACTGGCTTTGAACACGGGTTTGATCCCTGGGTCAGGAAGATCCCTTGGAGAAACAACTGGCTACCCACTTTAGTATTAGTATTCTTGCCTGGAGGGTTCCATGGACAGAGGAACATGGTGGGCTACAGTCCATGGGGTCACAAAGAGTGGCTAGCTGAGTGACTAACACTTTCACTTTCACTTCAATTCATAGTGAAATATCACTTTTCCAAAAAACAATTTTTCAAAAGGAAACACACTTGCATAATGAAAACAACAAAAATATAAAAACCAGCTAAATATTTTCTGTAGGAACAGGGTAACAATCTCCACTGGAACATGCCTACCAGTGGTAGACCTTCAGCAATGATTTAATAAATATCTTAGCATCATGTTTTTATATTATCTATTTATTTGATTCTTTCTACTTTGGCATTTCAAAGGGCTAAGATTATAGCCAAATTGAATGGAACAAAACACAAAAACTTATTTAAAAAAAAGAAAAAAAAATCAGGCATCCAAAATCACAAAGAGTTAATCTAATTGAAATGATGCATACATCTAACATTAACCCCTTTGATATTTTGCTTTTATTTGAAGTAAATGTAGATTTATCTGAAGTAAATATAGATTTAACAAATTTCCTTATTTTCCCATTGAACTTATCATATATCATAATGCAAAATAACAAATTAAAGTCAAATAAATGTAAAGTGTAATGCAGGATATTTCAAATTTGTCAAATTAATGAGAAGCTTCAGAAATATAGTCATAGTAGTAATATGACTATTATGTAGTCATAGAAATATGCCTAGTAGCAATATTTGAATTGTAAGAAAATATATATAATTTAATATTTACCATTTAATCCATCTTTAAATGTACAGATTAGTAGAATTAAAAATACTCATACTGTTGTACAACCTTCACCAACTAATATTTGTACTTATGTACCAGAAGAACTTCAGTAAGAATTTTGACAGTATCATGAAATCTGGGTCAATGAAAACTAATCTTATTTTTCTTAATAAATAACTCATTCATACTAGGACTATATATCATACTGTGGGACTGTTTAGATACCTTAATTGTCTTTATTACATTAATTGTCTTTGTTTGTGGAAAGAACATCAGTCTTACAATGAGGAAAGTTAGTGCTTAGACATAATTCTGCCAAGCATGAGGATGTGTTAAATCTTGGGTACACTGAAAACAGATTAAGCAAAATGAAGGATCCAAATGTGTCTGCTCACTAATTACTGACTCAATTTCACACCTACAGCTGAATAAACCCACCGTCTGTCTCTCCCATCCGCATGCACCCTCTTTTACTTAGCATTCGTGTGTCCTTGGTTGCTTCAGTCATGACTCTCTGCCACTCTAGAGACTGTAGCCTGCCAGGCTCTCCTGTTTTCTGATTCTCTGAGCAAGAACGCTGGAGGGGGCTGTCATGCCCTCCTCCAGGGATCATCCCGACCCAGGGATCAAGCCCACATCTCCTGCACCGCAGGTACATTCTTTACCCACTGATCCACCTGGGAAGCACACTCAGCCATTTACATTTAGACCTAAAGCAAGCTAAGCAATTAAACAAAAAATAAAAAAATAAACAAAATAGTTGTGTCTATTCTACTGTCATAATTACACACCACAATTTATTTTATATTACTTAAATAAAACATGTTAGACAGGAAATAGTTTATTTATACTAAATCCCATGGTGCTAAATTGTATAGTCGAAATAAATACCCTCTTCTTATTTTACAATATTTGTCCTTAAATCAAGCAAATGTGTAACCCCTAGGAATCATCCAGAGAACAAGCTAATTTAGCTGTAAATTGGTTCAACTTTGACTGAAAGTATTAATCAAACTCTCCAAATACTATAAAACTAAGATGCAATTAGATGTCTTTCTGGTTTAGCCTGTGAATTCTGCTGAATATATTTATTTCAATGTTTTGTGAAGGGTGATAATGACATATCTTTAAGGTTCTGTGAAATTAATTGAAGACAATATATAAAAGAATGATGCTATTTTTCTTTTAAATCCTATGTCTTTATTGATCAAGCTTTACTTCTTTGATCACTATCATTTGTCACTTTCTTAAGGCTTTAAAAATGACTTAATAAGCTAAAAGTTGTATTCTACATTTACTGTATAAATATTCTATAACTCACATATTTGAATTAGATTCTCCTCTATATTTATAAATATTTAGTGTTAATTGTAACAAGTAAATTTTTATTATGAAAAATACATATTCCCTCAACTATAGGCATATTTACTGAAAGTCTTTTATTTGCTACAAAACTATGGTTTAATTTATGGGTTTAGTAATGCATAACAATTGTGGTATTTGAATTCTGAATATGAAATCTTTTAAATATATATTCTTTATGCACAAATTTGTTATAAAAGGAATACTACTATTTTCCTTCCTAAAATTAGCAATTTATATTGAACGCTATGTTCTCTGAATTTTACAATAAGCAAGAGGATCAGTTTATTGTACTTCCTTTTATCACATAATCACCAATTACATTGAGAAAATATGTATGTGTACTTTAATAATTTTATTGTATAATTTACTTAAGTTCTTCCTCACAAATCCCTCCAGGGGTAGGTATTTATAACCATCTCCATTTTACAGGTGAGGACATTTAGATACAGAGAACGTAAATAAAGTAATTGAGCTTAAATCCTGAAGAGAATGAGCATAGGCAGATTAAATTAGGATCAAACCTAACTGACGATAAACCTATCGGTGTGGTGCACTGGTGTGAATAGATGAGAAGTATCTTTTCTCAATGAGCTTATAAGCTTGTGGAAGAGCTAAAGAATACACAAGAAATGGCAAACTTTACACTGTTATTCAGTCAATAAGCTGTGTCCAAATCTGCAACCCATGGACTGCAGCCTGCCAGGCTCCTCTGTCCATGGCATTTCCCAGGCTAGAATACTGGAGAGGGTTTGCCATTTCCTTCTCCAGTGGATCTCCAGTGGACTCAGTAAATGCAGGCAGATTTTTACCAATGAGTCACCGGGGAAGCCCAACACATAGGTATATTATATAGCTGTCAACTCAGTTTCTGATATTACTGTTGGATCTACTACTTGGAGAGACCATGGAAAGCCTGAAAATAAGCCCCTTCTTATCAATGATTTGGACAGAAGATGAAGTAATAAAAGTGTTTTCAGTTGGAAGAAATGGTCTAAAATATGCAACAGAACTGCAAAGGAGCATTCATTTATCAGACTGGGAAGTCACAAACAGCCTAGAAGGGTCTTTTTTCTCCAAATACTGGAAGGTCACTGACTGAAACTTTCCATAGATCTTCCAAGTCAACTGGTTCCATTTAAAAAATGTTGGCAGAATTTAAACATCTGCTTCCAAAGTGCTGAGGAAGAATTAGACACAGAATTTAGGGTTAATCAATTCTCTGAGAATGGCAAGTGATGGGAGTGTGAAGAGTAATTCCAGTGTAGCATTAGATCAAAGGGAATTTCAAGCCAACCCTTTCCAATATAAGTGGCTTCACAATATAATTGGATATAATATACCAGGTGGTTTGTAAAAAGTATCTTTTTTCTTTCAGTTACCTCATCTAATATTCTAAAGGATCTACTATCATAATATAATCACGTGAGTTATGAGTATTCACAGGTGATGAACAGTTTCTCAGATACCACCAGTGACTCTGAATACAATCTCTTCATATATAGCAGATACTAGTAATAGAAAATTTATGAGGCCAAAATAGCATCAAAGGCCCCATAAGCAAAGAATCTGTGAATGCATATTATTCAGTTCAGTTCAGTTCAGTCGCTAAGTCGTGTCTGACTCTTTGTGACCCCATGAATCACAGCACGCCAGGCCTCCCTGTCCATCACCAACTCCTGGAGTTCACCCAAACTCATGTGCATCGAGTCAGTGATGCCATCCAGCCATTTCATCCTCTGTCGTGCCCTTCTCCTCCTGTCCCCAATCCCTCCTAGCATCAGAGTCTTCCAATGAGTCAACTTTTCGCATGAGGTGGCCAAAGTACTGGAGTTTCAGCTTTAGCATCATTCCTTCCAAAGAACACCCAGGGCTGATCTCATTTAGGATGGACTGGTTGGATCACCTTGCAGTCCAATGGACTCTCAAGAATCCTCTCCAACACCACAGTTCAAAAGCATTAATTCTTCGTGCTCAGCTGTATTCACAGTCCAACCCTCACATCCATACATAATCACTAGAAAAACCATAGCCTTGACTAGATGGACCTTTGTTGGAAAAATAATATCTCTGCTTTTCAATATACTATCTAGGTTGGTTATAACTTTCCTTTGAAGGAGGAAGTGTCTTTTAATTTCATGGCTGCAGTCACCATCTGCAGTGATTTTGGAGCCCCCCAAAATAAAGTCTGACACTGTTTCCACTGTTTCCCCATCTATTTCCCATGAAGCGAAGGGACAAGATGCCATGATCTTTGTTTTCTGAATGTTGAGCTTTAAGCCGACTTTTTCACTTTCCTCTTTCACTTTCATCAAGAGGCTTTTAGTTCCTCTTGACTTTCTGCCATAAGAGTGGTGTCAATTACATATCTGAGGTTATTGATATTTCTCCCGGCAATCTTGATTCCAGCTTGTGCTTCTTCCAGGCCAGCATTTCTCATGATGTACTCTGTATAAAAGTTAAATAAGCAGGGTGACAATATACAGCCTTGATGTACTCCTTTTCCTATTTGGAACCAGTCTGTTGTTCCATGTCCAGTTCTAATTGTTGCTTCCTGACCTGCATATAGGTTTCTCAAGAGGCAGGTCAGGTGGTCTGGTATTCCCATCTCTTTCAGAATTTTCCACAGTTCATTGTGATCCACACAGTCAAAGGCTTTGGGATAGTCAATAAAGCAGAAATAGATGTTTTTCTAGAACTCTCTTGCTTTTTCTATGATCCAGCAGATGTTGGTAATTTGATCTCTGGTTCCTCTGCCTTTTCTAAAACCAGTTGAAATCAGGGAATTCATGGTCCACGTATTGCTGAAGCCTGGCTTGGAGAATTTTGAGCATTACTTTACTAGCATGTGAGATGAGTGCAATTGTGCAGTAGTCTGAGCATCCTTTGGCATTGCCTTTCTTTGGGATTAGAATGAAAACTGACCTTGTCCAGTCCTGTGGCCACTGCTGAGTTTTCCAAATTTGCTAGCATAAGGAGTGCAGCACTTTCACAGTATCTTTCAGGATTTGAAATAGATCAATTGGAATTCCATCACCTCCGCTTGTTTTGTTCGTAGTGATGCTTTCTAAGGCCCAATTGACTTCACATTGCAGGATGTCTGGCTCTAGGTGACTGATCACACCTTCATGACTATCTGGGTCATGAAGCTCTTTTTTGTACAGTTCTTCTATGTATTCTTACCACCTCTTCTTAATATTTTCTGCTTCTGTTAGGTCCAGACCATTTCTGTCCTTTATCGAGCCCATCTTTGCATGAAATGTTCCCTTGGTATCTCTAGTTTTCTTGAAGAGATCTCTAATCTTTCCCATTCTGTTGTTTTCCTCTATTTCTTTGCATTGATCACTGAGGAAGGCTTTCTTATCTCTCCTTGCTATTTTTTGAAACTCTGCATTCAGATGCTTATATCTTTCCTTTTCTCCTTTGCTTTTCACTTCTCTTCTTTTCACAGCTATTTGTAAGGCCTCCCCAGACAGCCATTTTGCTTTTTTGCATTTCTTTTCCATGGGGATGGTCTTGATCCCTGTCTCCTGTACAATGTCATGAACCTCCATCCATCATTCATCAGGCACTGTGTCTATCAGATCTAGTCTCTTAAATCTATTTCTCACTTCCACTTCATGGATTTGATTTAGGTTATACCTGAATGGTCCAGTGGTTTTCTCCACTTTCTTCAACTTACGTCTGAATTTGGCAGTAAGGGGTTCATGATCTGAGCCACAGTCAGCCCCTGGTCTTGTTTTTGCTGACTGTATAGAGCTTCTCCATCTTTGGCTGCAAAGAATATAATCAATCTGATTTTGGTGTTGACTATCTGGTGATATCCATGTGTAGAGTCTTCTCTTTTGTTGTTGGAAGAGAGTGTTTTTTATGACCAGTGTGTTCTCTTGGCAAAACTCTATTAGTTTTTGCCCTGCTTCATTCCATATTCCAAGGCCAAATATGCCTGTTACTGAAGGTGTTTTTTGACTTCCTACTTTTGCATTCAAGTCCCCTGTACTGAAAAGGACATCTTTTTTGGGTGTTAGTTCTAAAAGGTCCTGTAGTTCTTCATTGAACCATTCAAATTCAGCTTCTTCAGCGTTACTGAGTACGGCATAGGCTTGGATTACTGTGATATTATTAGTTATGCTCTTTACTGGTCAAGTGATGTAGATTAAATGAACATAACTGCAGGTGTTTAAGGTCAGTGTCATTAACCCCTCCCCTAATAAGCTTCCCCTTGGAGAAGGAAATGGAAATGCGACTAATGATACATTAGCAGTAAAAGTTTTTAGTTTTGTAGTTCCTTTGTAATTCTTCAGTAGAAAGGACTCAACCATTCCTGCTGGTGGTTGCCCTGTAATTATTTCTTTTATAGAATATAAGGAAATTGTATTTTAAAATAGCGTCTTGGCTCTTTATAGCTAGAGACTGAAAGCACTGTTGTATTAGGAAGCATAAAATGTAAGAAAGTGGCAGTGATGTACTTGTTTTACACAGAGCTGTTAAAGTTCATATGAAGCTAGCAAACTCAAACTTTGTGAGAAAGTTGAAATCGGACAGCTGCCCCAAGTGCAAAATCCTTTGTATGTCCCCAAACCCACTCAGTATATGTAGGAAAATCCACAACATGGGAGAAGGCACCTCATTCTTATTTCTGTGACATCATAGTCTCCTTATTTTCCCTATGATGACTTACCCCGCTTCTTTTATATCCTTTCTGAAAGTTTGGTTGTGAATGGTAGGGTTTTTACAGCTTTCTTCTACACTCTCATCATCCAAATGTCCTCTGCCTAGGCAAATTTCATCCACAATCTGATCACCGGATATATGCTAACAATCTTCAAGTTCAAATAGCTCTGAGCCATATTTGTGCAAAAAATTGCCTCCTTCATGTTGCTATTGGAGGTCTCTACAGGAAATCAAGCACAAAAAGGTAAATCTCATAAGCTTCCTCAGAAAACAGTCCCTTCTCTGTTGATACCAATTTAGAAAATGGATTCATCACTTCAGGATTCCACACATCTCTCTCCTCCTAATACAATCAGAAGTTCCTTTATTCCATCTCCATCTGCTATTTTCAGCTACTGAGTGAAAAGAACTTTTAAAAAATGCTCCTCTTAAAGCAAAAACTTTGAATAGAATAAAACAAATCATGGACATTGAAAATTTCACCCAAAATATTTTTTATAACTGCAAAAATGAAAATCATTGTTGATCACATACTGATATGGTATTACCTGATGTAAAAGCATTGCTGCAAGTAAAATGAAAGACAGGCAGTAGATTTTATTGCACTCTGCTAACAAGCACATTAGAGCCTAGAAATGTCTCCATTATTCTAACAGAAATTGCATAGAAAAGTCTGAATTAAGACTTGAATGAAAACTGAAAATTGACATTATGTCAAAAGCATCTTGTAGTGGATTGAGCATAAAGTTATTTATCCAATTTAGGAAATAATCACTGGTGCATTACAAAGAATGGTATTTATGTCTTCATTTTTCATATTACTTTTTCTATGCACAAAATATATGAAGCTAGAACTAACCCCCCCCCTCCTTTTTTTCCTGAAGGATGTCAAGCCTCCCTTAAGCTCAAATAAGCCTAAATTCAGAGAGGATTACCATGAATTTTGCATTTTATCCGATTTAAAAATGTCAAATCCATTTCCTCAACAGCATTGTATTAGCATTGCCATCAGGTTGGGTTTGTTGTCAGTGGTGTTTAGCTATGTTTTAGTCTTTAATACATAGTTTGAAACCTATAATATTTTGCAAGAAAATAAATTGATGCAAATTACACTGGAAGAGAAACTTCGTTTAAATAGATCTCTTACATATTTTCTCTCTTTCCCATTACTGTTCATTCCATCTATATTACATTTTGCATTTTGAAGGCTTATTTTTTTGCCCATGATTATTCTAAATTACTGTGCATTCTTAATTTTTTCCCCTTTCTTGTTTATACCATGTTTTGGAAATAAATGATTGTTCATTTATATTAACAATGAGTACATACATTTAATAAGATCCATATTTTGGAGGGCTATTTCATTAGTATGGTATTAAATTCAGAACAAGAATTTAGAGTGTCATATAGAGTATCATTTCCCTAAAATGTCATAAATGTATACTTCCCTGAAATATTTTTCTTCCAAATTTTTTCCATGGTGAATTTTTATTAATAAAAATAACGATTATGGATAAAATCAAGTGGTTCAGTTTGACATACACCAAACATTCTTTGCAGTATTTATAATTATGTGAATAAAACTGTTTTTACTTTAATGAAAATAGAAATAACTTATTGATGATTCTGTTACATTGGGTTGCTTTGCACAGCTTTCAAATTATAACATGATTTTAAAATCAAGGCATGCTTTTGCTTGAATCAACATAATTAGAATAGAATGATGGTACTCCTTTGCATTTCACATTCAGTTCATTTCAGTTCAGTTCAGTCGCTCAGTCGTGTCCGACTCTTTGCGACCCCATGAATTGCACGCAGCACGCCAGGCCTCCCTGTCTATCACCAACTCCCAGAGTTCACTTAGACTCACATCCATCGAGGCAGTGATGCCAACCAGCCATCTCATCCTCGGTCGTACCCTTCTTCTCCTGCCCCCAATCCCTCCCAGCATCAGAGTCTTTTCCAATGAGTAAACTCTTCTCATGAGGTGGCCAGAGTAATGGAGTTTCAGCTTTAGCATCATTCCTTCCAAAGAAATCCCAGGGCTGATCTCCTTTAGAATGGACTGCTTGGCTCTCCTTGCAGTCCAAGGGACTCTCAAGAGTCTTCTCCAACACCACAATTCAAAAGCGTCAATTCTTTGGCTTTCAGCTTTCTTAACAGTCCAACTCTCACATCCATACATGACCACAGGAAAAACCATAGCCTTGACTAGACAGACCTTTGTTGGCAAAGTAATGTCTCTGCTTTTCAATATGCTATCCATGTTGGTCATAACTTTCCTTCCGAGGAGTAAACGTCTTTTAATTTCATGGCTGCAGTCACCATCTGCAGTGATTTTGGAGCCCCCCCAAAATAAAGTCTGACACTGTTTCCACTCTTTCCCCATCTGTTCCCCATGAAGTGTTGGGACCAGGTGCCATGATGTTAGTTTTCTGAATGTTGAGCTTTAAGCCAAAATTTTCACTCTCCTCTTTCACTTTCATCAAGAGGCTTTTTAGTTCCTCTTCACTTTCTGCCATAAGGGTGGTGTCATCTGCATATCTGAGGTTCGTGATATTTCTCCCAGCAATCTTGATTCCAGCTTGTGCTTCTTCCAGCCCAGCATTTCTCATGATGTACTCTGCATAGAAGTTAAATAAGCAGGGTGACAATATGCAGCCTTGATGTACTCCTTTTCCTATTTGGAACCAGTCTGTTGTTCCATGTCCAGTTCTAACTGTTGCTTCCTGGCCTGCATATAGGTTTCTCAAGAGGCAGGTCAGGTGGTCTGGTATTTCCATTTCTTTCAGAATTTTCCACAGTTTATTGTGATCCACACTGTGAAAGGCTTTGGCATAGTCAATAAAGCAGAAGTAGATGTTTTTCTGGAACTCTCTTGCTTTTTCCATGATCCAGCAGATGTTGGCAATTTGATCTCTGGTTCTTCTGCCTTTTCTAAAACCAGCTTGAACATCTGGAAGTTCACGGTTCATGTACTGCTGAAGCCTGGCTTGGAGAATTTTGAGCATTACTTTACTAGCCTGTGAGATGAGTGCAATTGTGTGGCAGTTTGAGCATTCTTTGGCATTGCCTTTCTTTGGGACTGGAATGAAAACTGATCTTTTCCAGTCCTGTGGCCACTGCTGAGCTTTCCAAATTTGCTGGCATATTGAGTGCAGCACTTTCACAGCATCATCTTTCAGGATTGAAATAGCTCCACTGGAATTCCATCCCCTCCTCTAGCTTTGTTCGTAGTGATGCTTTCTAAGGCCCACTTGAATTCACATTCCAGGATGTCTGGCTGTAGGTGACTGATCACACCATCGTGATTATCTGGGTCATGAAGACCTTTTTTGTACCGTTCTTCTGTGTATTCTTGCCGTCTCTTCTTAATATCTTCTGCTTCTGTTAGGTTCATACCATTAAACCTTAGTTCTAGAAAATATTGCACTAGAAACTTCTGCTTTATGAAGTTGTATTTGTTCAAGTTATTTATGAATTCCTCATAGAAATACCTTATTCTTATGAACTGTGTAAGCTACTTTTACTCTATCAAGTCAAAACCCCTATATAATGACTCATTTATGATAATATACCAATTTGTAGATGGCCTCCCACTGTATTTCCAAACAATATTTCTTTTGAAGTATTTAATTCTCATATGGCACTTATAGCTTTAACTATGAATTTAATTTCTAGATATTTGACATCAATATTTAATTCCTAGATAGTTGACATCAACCTTTATCCTAATGTGTGTTGTATAATTGCTATCATCAGATCATTTCCCAAAGGTACACTTTTTAGTGTTTTATATAGTGTTTCAAAGGCATATTATTCTACAAAGCAGTTTTTATGATGTGGTATTCAACTCTAGGTTTTATCCCAGGCTAGTAAGTAATGACAACTCATTAATATACTTTATAAAAAGCATCTTTACATTTTTAAGATATCTAATTATATTGCTGCCAATATTCATTTCATAAATTCTTACTTACGTTTGGTATTGTTTATTTTGCTGCCTTTGTATCTTTGTACTTCCTATTATAACTTTACATATTCTATTTTTACCTTGATATCTTTCTACTTATCTAATCATAGCTGTAGCTACTAAATTATTTTAATTTAACCAAGTATTTTAAATTGTAATTTCTATAAGCAAATGATCTGCTTTTCATTATTGCTTGATAATTATATTTTAAAAACCTATAGATTAATTTTTCATCTTTTTTTGCAGTAAATTGCTCAAGCATGTATAATTTTATACAGTCAAAAAGTTATTAATAATTATTACATTTGCTGTTAATGTGCAATTCACTATTCTGTAACTATTTGGAATCCTTTTCTCATAAAATTGTGAGTTCATATATTCAAAAGTGACAAATTCTAATTTCCTTCAAAAATAGTTCAAAGTATATATTGCTTGTTTCTACTAAGGAACATTACTCTTTTACATTACTGTAGGTATTCTGAGGAATAAGCTTTTTTTCTTTTTCTTTTTTTTGACTCAGGACAATATTGTGTATATCAAAGCAGTTAGTATTGCCATACCAACTGAATGCTTCAGAGGGAATGATTATACGTAAACTGTAATTTGATTCATCCATTACTTTTCCAAGTAACATGAAACTAAAAAATATTTATTCCATGCAACAGTAAGCTACATCTTAGTACCGTAAAAGAAAGCAGAGCTATGTTAAAAATTACAACATTACATAATTATTGAGTGGAGACAATAAAATGGTACACTTTACAAATGAAGCATAACCCTTTCTCAAAGGACTTCACGTCTACAAAAAAAGTAGTTATGATTTATACTTTAAGTTTACATTTTGGAGGGTAATGGGCTTCCCAAGTGGCGCTAGGGGTAAAGAACTGGTCTGCCAATGCAGGAGACATAAAATAATGGCAACCCACTCCTGTGTTCTTGCCTGGAGAATACCACGGACAGAGGAGCTTGATGGGCCATGGTCTACATAGCGTTGCAAATAGTCAGACAAGACTGAAGCAACATAGCGTGCGACAAGTTATACTATTCACAATTTCCCTTTATATACATTATTAATAGGTGATTTGCAAATTTAAAACCTACTTGAAAATCATATCCTTTCACCTATTCAATTGCCAATGGAGAAGAAATCTTAGTATGTTTTATTTATTAATTAAGTGTATGTATTTAAATAGACACATAGGTATACGTGTGTATGTGTTAAAATACATATTGGCTTTTTTTTTTTTTTTTAATGAACAGATGTAATGCTTCTTTCTCAGTTAAACTGATTCTGCTCGGTGATTGTTTTCCCCTAGTATCCTGTGGAAGCCTACATATTTGCTCAGAATTGAAGATATGGAAAACAGAGAATCGTAATGGTTGCTTTTTTGAAATGTTGCCATGCGTGACTCCTTTTGGCAGACATAATTAAGGTCCCTAACCAGTTGACTTTATTTTAACTGAAAGAAAGCTGACCATGGGTAGCAATGACCTAATCAGGTGAACTAGGTCTTTCCTACCCAGGGCTTCCTCGGTGGCTCAAACAGTAAAGAATCTGCCTGCAATGCAGGAGACCTGGGTTTGATCCCTGGGTTGGGAAGATCCCCTGGAGTGGAGCATGGCAGCTCACTCCAGTATTCTTGCCTGGAGAATTCCCATGGACAGAGGCGCCTGGTAGGCTGCAGTCCATGGGGTCACAAAGATTTGGACTGGACTGAGTGACTAAGCACACAACAGGTTGACTCTGTTTTAACCAAAAGAAAAATGACCATGGATAGGAATGACCTGATCAGGTGAATCTTTTAAAGAGACTCAAAGCCACAGACACATGCAAAGCAAAGGAGCTACTCCTCCCAGCTTCTAACAAACAGATGCGTGTATTGTGAACTGTCCATGGAGGGCAGCAAGTGGTCAGGACCTAAGAGCAGTCTTTAGATCCTGAGAGTAGTCCCAGGACAATAGTGTGCAAAAAAGTAGAAGCTCTATTTCTCCACGTGCAAGGAGCTGAATTCTGGCAATAACCAGTTGGCTGCAAGAGAACTCAGATGAGAGAGCAGCCTTGGCTGACATCTAGATTTCAGCTTAGTGAGACTCTCAGCAGAAGACCGAATTATCTCCCTAATCCCAGAGAAATTGTGAGATAATACACTTTATTTCAAGCAACAAAATTTGTAGTGAAGCAATAGAAAACTAACCTAGACTATAAAGAAAAGGATTTAGAGACATATTAGATTTGTAAAATAAAAACATATTTTTAAGAAAAATAAAGAAAATTTGAGGCATAAGGTATCTGGTGGGAAGTTTCCTACCATTTGTAGGAATTTCCCAACTTGAAGTACTATATCTTAGTCACTGTCCACTAACTTCACAAATCATAAAGGTTTTTAAGTGAAAGATTAAATCTGAATATCTATTATGCATGATTTAGGCAAAAAAAAATTGTTCTTATATGCACTGACCAACCTCTGTTATTTATTATTTATACATTTAATCTATTTGCATGACTAACACAGAACAAATGAACTAAATTTGGAGTATTCTCTATGATATAGTTGATTTGAATTTTTAAATATATGGTTATAAATATAATTAAATCTTTTTTCTACAATCACAACCTCATCTTGGTCAAAGTATGATAGAGAAAATCTGTTGAAACTTTAAGCATCCATCAACCCTAAGATCTTCAAATTTATAAGTAGTGCTGAAATATATCCGACCATTACAGAAGTCTTCAACATATTAAAAAAAAAAAAACTTTTTTAAAGATACTGTGGTACCTCCCCACTCCCAGTGATATGAATTAAGCTCATTGAGAGTTAAGATTTATACTTCCATCCTTCATGAGTCAGGTGAATACTAATCCTGTAAAACAGGAAACAACCTGTAATGTTTAGATTTCTGTGTCAATTTACTAGAGGACAGCCCCCAGTTACTCAAACATTATATTTCATGGTATAAGATACTCTAGATGTGATTAAGGTCCATAATGAGTCGACATTAAGTAAAAGAGGTTATCTGAGATAATCTGGGTGGATATGATTCAAACATTTAAAGAAGCTAAGAGCAAAATTGAGACTTCCCTGAAAAAGAATATGCCTACAGACTGCAGCTTCAGCTATTTCCTAAGAATTCTAGGCTGTTCTTCCTGAAGACCTGCCCTGTCAATTTCAGAATTGCTTAGCCAGCCCACAAAATTTTGCAACTCAATTCCTTGCAGTAAGTCTTATAATCTGGATATTGTACTAGTTGTGTTTTGCTGGCCAGCCCCTTCTCTGATTTGGATATAAAATCATTTTGGTAGATGTTTTTATTTCAATAATCATCAAGGATATAATATTTAAACAAATAAACAGATATCCTAGCAGGCAAACACAACTACCATGGAGCAACTGAAAATTAAAATTAGCAGCCTTAACAACCCATGATGGATTTCAAGAAAGAAAAATTACCATGATATCCATATATCTTCATATTAAGTGTTCAAAATGTATGTTGCTTAATAAATGTTCTCCATGTATACAGTTATCACTGAATTGATTTTCAGTTTGAATTACTCACATATTATGCAAAACAAAAAAACAAGAAAAGCTAAGAAGAAGAGGGGCTTCTCAGATAGTATGTACTCTTTTATGAAGGCAAGCTTTAAATGGCATTGAGGTCACATCACCAAGGATTCAGTCATTTCTGACAATTCTTTCAACAGCAAGGATTATGGGCTGACATCTCATTTTTGGAGAGGAGAAACATGAATAAATATCCTACACTGATGACCAGGAGAGACTGAAAGTCATACAGTTATGAAGTATGAGAATAAACTCTAAGTATATTACAAATGAATAATAATGGAAAAGAAATATTTAAGAAAGTTTTATAATTATATATTCTTTTTATTATAAAAGACTTTTAGTAATCAGGTACTAATCTTGTTTAAACATACAATTTAAAAAATATATATATTCCCCTAATTCTCAAAATTCCTTAGAATTTAAATGGCAAAAAAAATAAAAATGAATGAAAGAACAGAATAAAGATTAATATTTATTTTAAAATTAAAGAAAGATTGTGTAATCCTTCTTGGGGTGGAAAATACACATCTTCTTTTTTTGTATAATATGGGTTGAAAATAAAAATGCAGAACAATAGCATATTAAATGAAAAGAGAAAATTTGAACACAACATCAGAAGAAGTATGTCAGAAAAAAGTGTGAACATTGTGCTTATTTTATAAATAATATTTTTAAAGGAAACACTGCTTTCTAAGTATATATAACACTATTCATAGTAAAACATAAAAATATGCAAAATAAACTTTATGATGAATTTAGAGCAGTTACTGCTGCTACAGCTGCAAAGTCGCTTCAGTCGTGTCCGACTTTGTGCGACCTCATAGACGCCAGCCCACCAGGCTCCTCCGTTCCTGGGATTCTCCAGGCAAGAACACTGGAGTGGGTTGCCATTTCCTTCTCCAATGCATGAAAGTGAAAAGTGAAAGTGAAGTCGTTCAGTCGTGTCTGACCCTTAGCGACTTCATCGACTGCAGCCTACCAGGCTCCTCCGTCCATGGGATTTTCCAGGCAAGAGTACTGGAGTGGGTTGTCATTGCCTTCTCCATTACTAGAAGGAACCAATATTTTAATTAAATAAGTTTACTGATACAGACTCTATAGTGTATCTGTCCACACTGTACAAGGGCACAGAACAAAGATGGAGCAGGACTGGTTTTAAGGACTGAATGCTTGCGTTCCTTCCCAGTCATATGCTAAAGCTCTAACCCCCTATGTAACCCCCTGTGCATTCAAGATGGTGGAGTAGAAGGACCTGTGCTCATCCTCTCCTGTGAGAACACCAAAATCGCAACTAGCTGTTCAACAACCATTAGTAGAAGGATGTTGGAACTCAACCAAAAAGAGATACCCCAAGTCCAAGGACAAAGGGGCAGCCACAATGTGATGGTGGGAGGGGCGCAATCATGATACAGTCATATCCCATACTCATCTGGTGTACGACCCATGAACTGGAGAACAATAATACCAAATGAACTTCTCACACTTTGTGAAGCTTCTAGGCTCCACATCAGACTTCCAAGTGCAATAGTATTGAGAAATAGGTCTTTGGGAGAGTTTGGAAGTGAAAGTGAAAGTGAAGTTGCTCAGTTGTGTTTGCGACCCCATGAAGTCTACCAAGCTTCTCCATCCATGGAATTTTCCAGGCAAGAGTACTGGAGTGGGTTGCCATTTCCTTCTCCAGGGTTGGGAGGGCTTAGATAAGGTTATATGGGTGGGGTTCTCATGATGAGATTGGAAATGGCAATCACTCCAAGCCTCTGCTTGCAATGCAGGAGACCCAGGTTCAACCCCTGGGTCCGGAAGATCTCTTGGAGAAGGGAATGTCAACCCACTCCAGTATTCTTGCCTGGATAATTCCATGGAAAAAGGAGCCTGTGGTCTACAGTCCATGAGGTTGCAAAGAGTCCAACATGACTGAGCAACTAACACTTTCCCTTTCATTTTCCAGTATTCTTGCCTGGGAAAATCCCATGGACAGAGGAGCCTGGTGGGCTACAGTTCATGGGGATTTAGAGTCAGATCTGATCAAGCAGCTGAGCACAGTTGCAAGCAGAGACTAGAGGACTTGCCCCCCTCTTTCTGCCATGTGAGGACACAGTAGTAAATGGCCACTTGCTGACCAAATTGTCATCAGACACCAAATATGCCAGCATCTTAATCTCAGAGCTCTCAACTTCCAGAGCTGTGAAAAATAAACATTTGCTGTTTAAACTCCAGTGCACATCATTCTGTTATAGCAGTCCAAACCAAGACAATAGGTGTCATAGATGTTTAAGCAAGTGTAAGGCATTCAGTGTTGTGGAGAAAACTAGCCAGCGCCATAGGACTGATTTGATATTTCATCCAAGCTACAGCATTGCTATCAGTGAGGAAAAATCTCACTTGCCCAAGAATTAAGGATAAATATTCTCCATCTCAGTAAATGAATTAAACTTTTGAGTTACTGAAAACGTGTTTGATAATTAAAAGACAGCATTAGAAAATTACTGGTTATGCTTATACATATATATTTAATAATATTATAATTTTAAAAAGTAGCAAAGAATTATCCTAATTTTACTTTCTCCAAATCTTTTCAGGCTTTGCTCACTGTATGTAATATCATATAATGGTTTATTCTGAATATTTATCTGAAATTAAATAATGTCTTCAAATATCACAGAAAGTCAGAGAGTGGTCAGAAAGTTGATCATTTAAAAGTATATTTATTTATTTTTAGCAGAAACCAAAAGAACATCAATTTCTATACTACCAAAATTAAAATTCTTGTTATTGATTTATTTGTTCTTATATCTTCTCTTTTGGTGGTATATTAAGCCACAAGTAAGAGATATTTATATTCACAAAGACATATGTAAGGGTATAGACTTTTGAAGGCAGTTTGAATAAATATGTGTTTTGATACAAAGGAAACAGCACTGTCTTGATTTACAATAATTCATTAGTATTTTAGAACCATCACACACACATTTCCCATGTATACTCAATATTAAGATCACATGATTACTATAAGAAAATCATATTTAATGTGATTTAAAATGCAAGAAATACAATTGATTAAATTTTACAGTAAGAAATCAATGTATGGCAAAACCAATACAGAATTGTAAAGTAAAATAAAATAAAAAAAAAAGAAATCAACAGAACAAAAAACAGTGTTCTCTCTAATTTAAACAAAAGCAGAAAAGCTTCTGAAAGGAAAGGACATTTTCTGTGAAGTATTAAAATCATCAAACTAAAGCAGCATGTAATGTAACCTCCCTCAGATCTTCCTTGAGTGGACTGGTTATCTGAAGCCTCATTTGAATGAGAGCGGTGGAAACTTTTCTGTACACAGAGCTGACCTGCCTCTCCTCTGCAGAACTTCTCCAAGCGCATTGTCAGAGCTGGTGACCTTCAAAAGCAGCATGACCAAAAGGGCCTAGAGGGATGAGTTCATCCACATCTTTCTGTGCCCTCTGAGTACACTGCAGTAATTTTGAAGCTGATACCTATCTTTAATGAGCTTGGAATTTTAAACTTAAAAAATTCCTGATTATACTGTTTTTAATGGTGATAATTCCATATCACATTAATTGTTACCTAGCTTCTCTGAGCAAAGTCACTGTTAAGGGACAGTTAAGTTTTTTGTCTTCACTATTAAATGAATCAAAAAATGAATAGACTTTTCTCACCTAAGATTTATCTCTGAAACACTGTTTATTTGGACCCATGTCTTCGGGTAATTTTAAGCTAGTGCCTCAAAATTTTGAGAGACATTGCTTTAAGAGTTCTTTTTCTTTTTCTCCATTCCATCTTCCTCAAGATATGGTGATTATGAAATTTATATCCATGCTTAAGACTATATCCAATTTCAGATCCATATCTATAGCATAAGTGAAATGATAAATATTAAATCAAGTTTGACAAAAAATATGCATTGCACTGCTCCTCATTTTCAAATTATAAACATTCCTTCTCCGTTTAACTGAGTCTTCCACACAGACTGTTAAATTTCCTACTTTCTCCTTTATAACTCACATTCTCCTAAAGCTCCGTCTTGGAAAACACCAGTGAATTCCCATTCACCATATGTGATGGTTTCTCTTAATCCATATTCATTGACATCTCTGCATAATTTGACACTCTCTTGAAAGGTTCATTTTACAAATGAATTTTCCAAGGTAACTAGAGTGTTTTATGAGATGCTTAGTTTAAAAAAAAAAAAAAATCTCTGGTGATCAAATTAGCATGGGTTAGGATGAACAAAACTAAACAGTTCTTTCCCCTGAGATTTCTTACAACCTTTCATATTAGTAATGTGCTTTGCCACCTTCCAGGAGGAAAACTGTTGCATTTGCATTCTTTATATTAGTTTGATCATGTAACCTGTTCTTAAAACTTAGAAGTGATGTTTTGCATCAAATGCTTTAGTACAGTTCAGTCACTCAGTCATGTCCAAATCTGTGACCCCATGGACTGCAGCATGCCAGGCTTCACTACCCTTCACCATCTCCTGGAGTTTGCTCAAATTCATGTCCATTGAATCAATGATGCCATGCAACCATCTCATCCTTTGTCATCCCCGTCTCCTCCTGCCTTCAATCTTTCCCAGTAGCAGGGTCTTTTCCAATGAGTCAGTTCTTTGCCTTAGGTGGCCAAAGTATTGGAGCTTCAGCTTCAGCATCAGTTCTTCCAATGAATATTCATGAAGCTCCAATACTCTGGATACATGATGAGAAGAGCTGATTCATTGGAAATATTTTTAAGTAATTTCAAATTTTAAAGTAGAGAATATGAGAGAGTAAATATTTACCATGTTAATTTTCAGCTAAACTTCTTAGTCTTGCACTTACAAAAAAAATGAAATATTGAACAGAAACCAAAAAATCATTTTCTCCTATCTAGTCCCCTTCTTGAATTATATAAGTAAGGTTGTTGTCCTTTTTTATAATGGAGCCTTTATAATTACATTATTTATATGTAACCATATAACAAAAAAATAGCCTTTATAACTTGTTTTTTTTGTCTGACTTAACTTACTTCAGTTATATATGCTAACCTATATGATCAGCTTTATTTATTTTAATTGCTATATAGCTTTGGATTTACTGAGGTTTTCTGATCCACCCTTTGAATGATAACTACTTGGAATGTTTGCTAGTTTTTTTCTATTAGAATCTCCCATCCACTTGTTCTTTTTTTTTTTTTTTGACCACACCACATAAGATGAGGGAATCTTAGTTCCTTAATGTATGATTGAACCCACGCCTCCTGCAGTGGAAGCATGGAGTCTTCAGCACTGGACCAGTAGGGAAGTCCACCGCCCCTTTTTATGTTTTTGCTCTCACCCTGGACCTTTTAACACTGTGATGTCTTTGATCTCTTCCCAAATTTGAAGAAGGTATCTTATATTTAATCCCTGTGATACATTAGTATTCTATTGTTTAATACAGTAGACATATATTTAGATTATGCATCTTTGTGTTCTATCCTGTATATGAGACATCCTATGTGAGAGCACCTTCCTTTTGCCTAAAATTCATTCTGTTCTTTCAATTTTGGGGGGGAGGGGGGTTGTTGTTTGTTTGTTTTAAAAAAATTGTTTGTAGCATTCTACTTCAGCAAGTCTCCCACTTCTCTGTTACATACTGCCAGCCAGCACGAACTATTATCCTCTGATCTGCTTCCTTTCAATGTTGATATTTCAAAATCAGATACCAACCTCACTACTGCTCTTTTAAATATCTTTCTTCCCTGACTGATTCTAAGATTTCTCTCTCCTTTCCATCTAGCAGCATTTTTTCAGCTTCACCATGTTGTGCCTACTGTAAATATTCTTTTATTTTTAAATACTTAATTGTGATATCATTGGCATGCCATGAAGTGGAACTTTGATGTGTTTTAACAAATGCCTATACTTGTGAAACTATAAACACTATGTGAGCAATGAACATTTATGAATAGATCATCATCAAAGTCCCCTACCCCTGTCTCCCTGTCCCCTCACAAGCCCAGAAAGTCACTGATTTCTTTTCTATCGTCAGTTTGCATTTTCTAGAATTTTATATAAACGGAATCATGCAGAATGTCCTCTTTTTATCTAACATTTTTATCTCAGCTCATTCTTCTTCATGGCTGAGTAACATTGCTCAACCCTTTATCTGTTGGTGAGCATCTGATTTTCTCCCTAGTGACTGACTGTTACAAATAAAGCTGCAGTGATTATTGCAGAGCCTCATACCAAGGTCACAGACGTGGAGCCTCGTACCAAGGTCACAGGGCAAAAATCTCCAGAACTGACCAAGCCCCATAGCAACTGTTGCCGTGAAATCTCCTGACCTAAACTGTCCAGTTCCCTGGCTCCTCTATTAGGTAAAATACCCCCTCTACAGCATCCTGACCAATCACCTAGTGCCACCCTACCAGCAGGAATTTTCTTTGTCTTGAGGCTGTAAAAACTGACTACTAATCCACAAAAGGGGTCGGCTCCCCTGCCCGCCCTGATCTGTCAGGAGGTCTGCCTGCTGTGTTTGCAGCATCTTCATTATCTCTGCTCTTTGTTCTTAGTAAACTCACTCTGTTCTGAACTATGCGTCTGGCAATTCTTTTTCCACCCACACACAGACCACAACAGTTATGGGCATAGAAGTCTTAACATGTGAGTCTATGTTTTCCTGGGGCTTCCCTAGTGCCTCAGACAGTAAGGAATCTGTCCGCAATGCAGGAGACCTAGGTTCGGTCCCTGGAGATACCCTGGAGGAGGGCATAACAACCCACTCCAGCATTCTTGCCTGGAGAATCCCACGGACAGAGGAGACTAACAGACTAACAGGCTACAGTCACAAAGAGTCAGACACGAGGAAGTGACTAACACTTTCATACTTTGTATTTTCCTGGCATTGTGCATTCACATTAAAGTTTGACAAGTACTACCCTGAAACACGCCTGTCTGTCTGTGTGCATACTTAGCAGTGTCCAACACTTTTGTAACCGCATCGGCTGCACTCACCAGGCTGTCTGTCCATGGAATTTTCCAGGGAAGAATGCTGGACCGGGTTGCCACTCCCTCCTCCAGGGGATCTTCCTAACCCAGGCATTGAATCTGCATCTCCTGCTTGGAGAGTGGGTTCTTTACCACAGCACCACCAGGGAAGCCAACTCTGAAGCACAGCGGTCATTAATTTTAGTCTAATCTGAATTCTAGATCCACCTCTGGCCTTGCATTCCATGAACCAATTCTATAACCTTATAATAACCTTTTCTCTTCATTTAACCTACTGTTTGTATATTTTCTGCTTATAAAGAAAAGTATATAATAAATGATCCCCCCTCCTTGTTGCTTAAACTAGTCTCTGTGGATTTTTATTACTTATAATCATAAGAAACTTAACTAATTCAGTTGCTCAGATAAAATTTCCTTCAACTCTGCAGTACAAACCTTTAAGTCTGGAAGCTATTACTGTAAATATCAGTGATGATGACAGATGTTACACATTGGGTTTGGCTTAACAATCATCTGTGAATTAATTATATTCTTTTGAGGCAAACTTGTGCATTTCATGTTAATATGGATTATCCAAAACAAGCTTGAGTTTCATTTTCTTGAAGGATCCAGATAAAACTAAAGAGAAGTTTGTCAAAATAACATATTAGCAGACAGGGCAGCCATAATTATACATATTTTTATCATGGAAATCTATAGATGGAAAGTTCACTGATACAAGATGAAAATAAACTACTCAATCTTGAAAAAAATAAGTAATTAAGAATGGATTATTCTGGAAGTTACATATATGACAGATTAGGAGAAATCACAATCTCATACAGAAAATAGAGTTCTTTTGGGTACATGGAATTACCTTTCAATAATTCAAGTAGGAAAAATCTAAAAAATGAACCATAGTATCTGTAGAAATGGGAGCATACTATATTTTTACATAGTAAAATTCTTAGAGCTCTTTAAGAAGTTATTTCTGTGACAGAAAAAAAATCAAAGTTAAACAAATTATATAATTCCATATAATATAAACTTATGATACAATTACTGAGTTGCACAAATATTTATGAAGCTGACCTTTATAAGGGCACTAACAAAGAAGCATTGACCGCATCCTTTCCATTCTAGTCGATCTCGGTTTAAAGTGCATTTTAAACTTTATTCTAGTAAATGCCACTAAGCTGGAGAAAAAAAAAAAAAAGTAAATTTGTAATGTATAACTTTTCTTCTAGGATATATAGGAGGTAGCAAGCTTGGACATTAATAAAAGACACAGCCCAGTTATTTATAACCTTAAAGAATCTAAGGTTTATATATGTATATATATACATATATATATATTCATAATATGTGTTAATACAGATATCAGATATAAATAACATATGACTAGAAATATTCCAAAACTACATTCTAGAAATCATTCCCCAATTTTGTGTCTGAATGTAGGTTAATATTCAACTAAAGAGCCCACATGCTTCCACTAAGAGCCCTCAGGCTGCAATAGAGATGGACTACCCTACGTGCTGCAACTAAAATCTGACACAATAAATGTTTTTTTAAAAAACGATGACGTTGGTCTTTTGATTATTAATTGTTAGGTGCTATACACTGCAAAGTGTCATGCTTCTAAGGCAAGAGAATTGTCTATTATTTAGATACCATGGTTAATATTATTTTAATAATTACTACTATAAGACATCCACATTAATATTGATTCTAATATTTCAAACTTAAGCTGATTGAAATTTCAGATGTAATTAGAGAAAAGAATCTAATAAGTACCCTTTTGTGGCTTCCTCTTTTAAAATTTTATACATATATAAAGCGTAAAAACTTTTCTCAGTTCTTTAGAACTTTGTATAAGATTTCCTCAATGCCAAGAGACTTAATGAAATTTTGGACAGACAGATTAAAGAAATGGCATGACCAACCAAAATTGCCCTTTTAATGATAAATTCCTTCAGCACTGAATTATACGTCCATTCCATAAATCTGATGATCTTAAGGAGACATTCATTTTAAACTTAATTATTTGATAAAATTAGAAATAAAATATTAATATGCATCCCAAAGATATTTCTATTTTATTATATATTTTAAAAATGTTCTCTGTTACCATATACTTGAAGGCAAAATATATTCAAAATAAAAAATGTCCTTTGGAACACAATATTTTAAAGTTCAATAACTACAATGAAACCTGAATGGCTTTGAGCATTTCCCCAAGACTATTTAGTACTTTTCTATCACAGGATGTGCCTGTAGTATGGATTCTTTCAGAAAAACATTCTTCTCTTTACTCCTTTTGAAAAGTTCAATTCTAATAATATCTGACTAATTATATTTCACCTAATCTCACATATATCTCCATTAGCAAAATTATGGAAAATGTGAAGAAATTTGTATAATTAGAATCCCTAGAATCTTTCATTTAAAAATAATCTCACCATAATAATAATCACCATTATATGATATAATATCATAAGAATGACTTAGGTGTTAACCATAAAACTTTCAAAATGTAATAAACAATTGTTACAAATTTGTTATTTTTAAATGAAATTCTAAAATCCAATCCAAAACATAAAAGTCAATTTAAATCCTAATTTAAACAGTGGAGAAAGGGCTTAAGTTACACAGTGGGCTAATTTTTAATTATTTAACTTGCTGTAAGTTAAATTGACTTAGACATTTTGAATTACTTTATATTATTAAAATATCTAAATTAGAATTTAAGAGCAAGAGCCTAACTAAACTCATAGTTGGAACAGTGCAATTGAACAGAATAGCTTAGGTTCTTTAGGAGGAGAATAAACAACTTGGAAGTTATCAAAATACACATCAGTATTACCTCCCATTCCAAAGGAGAAGTTTAAATCATAGAAAACTTCAGTTGTACAGAGGTCTATTTGAAGACATTCTGAGGTGAGGAAGGAAGAGTTCCTACATTAACTGCATAGGGTATATTAACTAGAATTGCTGCTGCCGCTATTACCTATGAGGATGAAAATCACACACGAGGTGGTTCTGTGGCAGGGTGGGGCGAAGAAAATTTTGAGCTTTGAAACAAAACAGAACTGGCTTTAAGATCTGGCACCACACTTTGTCAATTGGACAGTTTCTGAAATATATTTAAACACTGTGTCTTAGATTTCACTATGTATGGAGGAGAGGGACACATAGTGTCCTTCTTTGGAGGGCTTTTGTAAAAATCACAAGGAATATAATGCTCCCAGCAATCATGCAAGTTAGTGAGGGGGAAGTCATTACTCCACAAACTGAACCTTGGAGGACAGTAGATTTGGGAAGTATCAAAAAACTTTTGGGGGAAATTTGCTTTTTAGAAGCATCTTCTTGATGGATACCTTTTGTTAGAGAAGCAGTGGGGCATTTCTTGTGTGAAGCCCAGGACAAGGCACCAATGTGTTATATGCAAGGTGGGCAGAGGGCTAGAATAATGAGGGGCTATGGCAAATGTGTACAAATGGGAGCAAAGGACACAGTGAAGCTGGCTCCTTCCATGTCCCTTTCCCTTCGCTTCTGCACATCTCTCACCTGAGGTGCTGCTCTAGAAGCTTAGCTCTTCTTTCCACCCTTGGCTTCCTTCCAATGTATTTTCAGAAGTTAGAGCATTACTGTTAAATTTAAAATCAGAAGCCAGCTAGGAAAAGACAAATACTGCATGATCTCATTTGTATATAGAATCTAAAAATAGAACTCAAACTCCTAAGAGCAGAAGTAGAAAGGGGGCTGTCAAGGACTTGGTGCCGGGAAATGGGGTGTGGCCCCAAGGATACAAAGTTTCAGGAATGTAGGATGAAGAAGTTCTGGAAATCTAAGGCACATGTCCTGGTTAACTATAGCCAATACTGTAATGGATACCCGAAGTTTGCTAAGAGAATTGATCTTAAGTGGTCTCACCACACACGAACTATGTGAGATGATGGATCCATTAATGGCCTTGATTGTGGGGATCATTTCACAGTATATGGTGCTGTGCTTAGTCCCACTCAGTTAAGTCCAACTCTTTGGGACCCCATGGACTGTAGCTGCCTGGCTCCTGTGTCCATGGGGATTCTCCAGGCAAGAACCTGGAGTGGGTTGCCATGCCCTCCTCCAGGGATCTTCCCAACCCAGGTCTCCTGCACTGTGGGCAGATTTCTTATCGTCTGAGCCTCCAGGGAGCCCTGGTGGCGTCACAGTATATTACGTATATCAAAACATCTTGTGTACATCTTAAACGTGTATAACTTTTCTCAATTATACCTCAATAAAGCTAGGAAAATAGGCCTAATTCAGCAGGCTGCTTTCCTGTTTAACTCCCCCTTAGCAGCTTCTCCTATTGTTCAGAACAAACACCGGATTCCCTACAATGATCTGAAAAGGCCTCAAGAGACGAGAAACCCTGATTAGCTGACTTTATTCCTATGCCCTACATTGCTCCAGCCTCTGGTTTCACCCGTTTTTCTTGAACTTGCTAAACACACTTCCTTCATAGTATCTCTGTTCCTGACCTTCGTCTGCCTAGAAGTCTCTACTCCCAATAAACACGATTAACTCAGTCAATTCCTTTACGTTGTCATTTAAATAACAGTGAGCTTCCCCTTGCCCGGTTTATAATATAAAGACTGCTACAAACCAGGTTCTTCCTGAGAGACAGGAGCCAATCCCTGAGACGAGATGCCGAGGTCTTCAGCAGACAGGGCTTATTCACACGCAGCACAGCAGACCGAAGAACACGCTGGTCTACATCTTGAGTCCACCCACTGAAGACAAGGGGCTCTGGGTATTTGGGGGATAAGTAATAAGAAGCAGAAGGTGCAAGGCACAGGGAACATGGGGATGGCAGGGCAAGGTGGCTGAAGAAGGTGTGGTTATCCTGGTTCTGTGCAGGTGTAACTTAAGCTGCAGTCTTCAGCTCATTCAAAATGTCACCAAGGGACATGGGCACGTGCCCAGCTGAGGGCCGGGGTTCTGCCCCTTTAACCAGCTCAGCTCCAACCAGACACAGCTGATTCCAAGTTTCTAGAGAACTCAGGCAAGCATCTTATTGTTCAGTCTGTGTGCCCCAATTCTTACAGCAACCTTCACTAGTGAAGCAGGTGAAGTGAATTTGACTCATTACCCATGGTCTTAAGAGTCCCTTCTTTAACACTTGCTCTCACCATAATTATTTTGTCTTTAGTATTTATTTCAGTATAAAATACTCATATTTCTCTATGATGTGGTCTGTTTATTACCTCCCTCTACTGTAGAATAGAAGTCTCTGGTTTACTGTAGCACTCAATAAAGAAATATTTTCAAGTGACCAAATGAACGAGCCATGGGGAAGATAAGTTACATTTTCTCTGCAAAGAAAAATGACTACAAGGTATCTGATGCTGTATCAGGCCCTAAGAATTCAGTCTCACTCCTTTCCTCAATTAGTTTACAGAGAACAGTATTTAAGTGAGCTTCCAACCTAGAGATAACTGAACTTTAAAAATAAAATATAATTATTGCCAGAATCGTATGTTGAAGTATTTTGCGCTCCTGGAATGACAAATGGATGCGGAGATGACATGATCCAACTTTGGAAAATAAACTAAAGCTTTCTTTATCTATTTTCCTTCTCTTACAACACATATCATCCACTCTTTCATTTAAGAAAAAGTTAAGATATCCACAGCATTTAAAGATATGAAGAAATACAGGTAGTAAAAACAATATATTTTGTTTAATAACACTAGCTACTGGTCAACTGATTTAATCCAACATTTTTAAGTAAATATTTTAAGTTGTTTGGAATGAATTTTTTTAAAAAACTATAATTATAAATAATAACAGAAGTGCAAGTGAATAGCATTCTAATTTACATAAAAAATGCAAACAGGTACTTATTATCATCATACTCAGATCCATACCTGCAAATTTAGTTTATACATAGTACCTGGCAAATTGGATAAACACATTTATTCATGTTAAAAAAAAAAAAAAAACGGTACCAAACACTAAGACAGCCTATACAAAACTACTCTGGAAATATCCTGAAGGAAAGGAATAGTTTCTTTTCTATCCCTTTGCATGTGGGTAGTAGAGTGAATGAGGAGTCAGGGGTCTACATGGGCAAACCCAACAATGGAACTGGCTGGCTGACTGATGGTGTGCTGGCATCCTAGAAACTTTGATTTTATTTTTATAATCTCACAGACCAGGAAGACAGGATTTTTTTTTTCACATTAAAAAGCACAGACATATTAAGAAACAGAAATCAAGATCCATACATTTTAAAAATAGATTGAGAGTTCACAGGAATTTTCCAAATGGAATAGAACTAAACTGGAGACAAGAAATACTTTTATCTTTTCCTCTGAAAGGGAATCCATTGGAAATATTGACAGATGCTTATCTAAGAGATTGAAATATCATTGTTTGAAATTTCCAATATTTTTCTTTTTTTTCTCTTTATTTGGAGGCTTAATTACTTTACAAAATCGTATTGGTTTTGCCATACATTGACATGAATCTGCCACGGGTGTACATGTGATCCCCAACCTGAACCCCCCTCCCACCTGCCTTCCCATCCCATCCCTCAGGGTCATCCCAGTGCACCAGCCCCGAGCACCCTGTATCATGCATCGAACCGGGACTGGCGATTCGTTTCATATATGATATACATGTTTCAATGCCACTCTCCCAAATCATCCCACCTTTGCCCTCTCCCACAGAGTCCAAAAGACTGTTCTATACATCTGTGTCTCTTTTGCTGTCTCACATACAGGGTTATCGTTACCATCTTTCTAAATTCCATATATATGCATTAGTATACTGTATTGGTGTTTTTCTTTCTGGCTTACTTCACTCTGTATAATCGGCTCCAGTTTCGTCCACCTCATTAGAACTGATTCAAATGTATTCTTTTTAATGGCTGAGTAATACTCCATTGTGTATAAGTACAACAGCTTTCTTATCCATTCGTCTGCTGATGGACATCTAGGTTGCTTCCATGTCCTGGCTATTATAAACAGTGCTGCGATGAACATTGGGGTACATGTGTCTCTTTCACTTCCAGTTTCCTCCATATGTATGCCCAGCAGTGGGATTGCTGGATCATAAGGCAGTTCTATTTCCAGTTTTTTAAGGAATCTCCACACTATTCTCCATAAAGGCTGTACTAGTTTGCATTCCCACCAACAATGTAAGAGGGTTCTCTTTTTTCCACACCCTCTCCAGCATTTATTGCTTACAGACTTTTGGATCGCAGCCATTCTGACTGGTGTGAAGTGGTAGCTCATTGTGGTCTCTTGATTTGCATTTCTCTGATAATGAGTGATGTTGAACATCTTTTCATGTGTTTGTTAACCATCTGTATGTCTTTGGAGAAATGTCTATTTAGTTCTTTGGCCCATTTTTTGATTGGGTCGCTTATTTTTCTGGAATTAAGCTGCAGGAGTTCCTTGTATATTTTTGAGATTAATTCTTTGTCAGTTGTTTCATTTGCTATTGTTTTCTCCCATTCTGAAGGCTCTCTTTTCAGCTTGCTTATAGTTTCCTTTGTTGTGCAGAAGTTTTTAATTTTAATTAGGCCCCATTTGTTTATTTTTTCTTTTATTTCCAATATTCTGAGAGGTGGGTTATAGAGGATCCTGCTGTGATTTATGTCAGAGAGTGATTTTCCTATGTTTTCCTCTAGGAGTGTTATAGTTTCTGGTCTTATGTTTAGATCTTTAATCCATTTTTAGTTTATTTTTGTGTATGGTGTTAGAAAGTGCTCTCAGTTCAGTTCAGTTCAGTCACTAAGTCATGTCCGACTCTTTGTGACCCCATGAAGTGCAGCACACCAGGCCTCCCTGTCCATCACCAACTTCTGGAGTTCACTCAGACTCAGGTCCATCAAGTCATTGATGCCATCCAGCCATCTCATCCTCTGTTGTCCCCTTCTCCTCCTGCCCCCAGTCCCTCCCAGCATCAGAGTCTTTTCTAATGAGTCAACTCTTCGCATGAGGTAGCCAAAGTACTGGAGTTTCAGCTTTAGCATCATTCCTTCCGAAGAAATCCCAGGGCTGATCTCCTTCAGAATGGACTGGTTGGATCTCCTTGCAGTCCAAGGGACTCTCAAGAGTCTTCTCCAACACCACAGTTCAAAAGCATCAATTCTTTGGCGCCCAGCCTTCTTCGCAGTCCAACTCTCACATCCATACATGACCACAGGAAAAACCATAGCCTTGACTAGATAGACCTTTGTTGGCAAAGTAATGTCTCTGTTTTTCAACATGCTATCTAGGTTGGTCCTAACTTTCCTTCCAAGGAGTAAGTGTCTTTTAATTTAGAAAGTGCTCTAGTTCCATTCTTTTACAAGAGGTTGACCAGTTTTCCCAGCACCACTTGGTAAAAAGATTGTCTTTTCTCCATTGTATATTATTGCTTCCTTTGTCAAAGATAAGGTGTCCATAAAGTGAAGTTACTCAGTTGTGTCCAACTCTTTGTGACCCCATGGACTGTAGCCCACCAGGCTCCTCCATCCATAGGATTCTCCAGGCAAGAATACTGGAGTGGGTTGCCATTTCCTTCTCCAGGGGATATTCCTGACCCAGGGATCAAACCCAGGTCTCCCACATTGCAGGCAGGCGCTTTAACCTCTGAGCCACCAAGGAAGCCCATGTGTCCATCGGTGTGTGGATTTATCTCTGGGGTTTCTATTTTGTTCCATTGATCTATATTTCAGTCTTTGTGCCAGTACCATACTGTCTTGATGACTGTGGCTTTGTAGTAGAGCCTGAAGTCAGGCAGGTTGATTCCTCCAGTTCCATTCTTCTTTCTCAAGATTGCTCTGGCTATTTGAGGATTTTTGTATTTCCATACAAATTGTGAAATTATTTGTTCTAGTTCTGTGAAAAATACCTTTGGTAGCTTGATAAGGATTGCATTAAATCTATAGATTGCTTTAGGTAGTATACTCATTTTCACTATATTAAACAATTATTGGTCAAAATTAATTCATGTGACTAATGTGACTAGGCATTACATAAGAAAAAGAGAAATTAACCAAATTACATAAATCCTGATCATATGGAAGTTACACTCATGTTCTTGTAATCTGGGAATTTTTGTTAAGAAGTAGGCATATTCCAATATACATATAAAATACCACAACAGTAATTAACAACATTTACTTATCAAAAATACAAGAAAATGGTTATCTAAAGATAAGGTATTTATGGTTTTAAGAAGGTTAAGGTTTTGAGGTATATACCAAAATTCTTCTTAAAAACTGAAAACTTAGAAAAAGAACAAAAGAATTAAAGTAGAAATTAAGACAATGTCTATAGCGGAATACATCAAGAATATGAAACACAACGAAAAATTGGTTAAGAACAAGGTTCTCAGTGGCATACATCATTAACTACATGCTAATGGCAACTCACTCCAGTATTCTTGCCTGGAAAATTCCATGGACAGAGGAGCCTGGTGGGCTGTAGTCCATAGCGTCACAAAGGCTCAGACACAACTAAGTAACTACACACATATGCATGCACAAACTTTGGGTTAGTGCTATTTTATTCAATATGTAAACATATATGTAAGCTGAGGATAGATAAGAGAATGACATATTTTTCACTTTTTGTTGTATCACAACATATTAAGAACAGACATTCTATTGCAGTATAGAAAAATTACAGTAAGTGGAAGGTAAAATCATATAAAAAATGATGACTATACAGCTCCAATTTTAAACACTAAGCAATTAATATATTCTGTATTATTATTTTATTTATGGAGGAATTATTATATTATGAAAAAATAGGAAAGAGTTTTTCCATAAGAAAAATAATTCTGAATTTTAACAGTTTGATTTCTTTCTACACTGAGATAATGAGCCAATGCTTATATGGAATAAGAGTGGGTAGGGTTATATAAACTTGTTATAAACAAGAAAGAAAAGCAATTTAAAAGAAATAGTATTTAAAACCCAGAAAATAGGTTAGACCTTCTTCTAGAAATTAGGAAATTTGAATGAAAAGATAAACAACATCCAACTTTAATATTTCACTTCTATTAGAAAATGACAGGAACTTTTAGAATTGTATTTACTTTCTTCATTTTAACCACCATCCTCCCCGCAAAAGAATTAACAAAGGTACAAACAGTGAGTTATACTACAAAAGTAACATAAAATCACATATAGAAACAAAGAAAGAGTGAGAATAAGATTTAGATTGTGCACAAATTTAAACTATCTACTTTTGAAAAAAGCTCTTCTGCTCTGATTCATTTCTAGATGGAGTTATAGAAACTATGTTCCACTCCCTCCTTTCTTTTAATTAAATAAATGCATATAATATGTAAATATATATATGTGATATCACATATGTGATAGCTATAATGGTATATGCTTTCATTATACATTGTCATATTTTTAAAGATTCAGAGAAAGTATCTTTACAAACCTCCATTGTATGAAAACTTTTAAAAATTATCATCATGTCTATATTCAAGCAAGTTAGGAGAGAAATATTTCAAGAAACAGAACAGTCATTCAATATTGCTCAGGGTTCTTACAAATAATAGAATCCATCTGGCAACTCAATTCTAAAAAATCATTAAAAAACAGTAGGCTTAACTTCACAGAATCAAAAGCAGCAAACACTTCACAAGAATCATGGTAAAACTAACATTAGGGTGCTTTTTCTTTCTTATATGTAAGTAAGAAAAATACAGTATCTCTTAAAGCCTCTTTTATTCATGCTATTCATAGCCAGTTCAAAAGCTCTTGAAAGTGCATTTGATTGGATGAACAGCAGTTATTTGCCTACATTTTAGCTACAAAGAATACTAGGAGAGTAAATTTCCACGATTCTATTTTGAGAAGCCTGGATTTTAAGCAATAACAATGACAGATGTGCACTACAATCTATCCATTGTCTCACCAATATGAGTGACCCCAATGTTGTCCAGCTTGAATTCGGGACCTCTGGGTGATGTCTGTAATCCTCTCATGTAGATATCACATTTATATTCTCTTCTGAAGTTCAAAGTCAAATAGCATCTACATGACATAGGTTGATTAACAAAGTTATGAGAATGGAGAACAAGGAAGGAAAAGTAACTCATCCATAAGCAAATGCACATCAAATCAAGGAAGAAAGTAAGTCTGATGATCCTCGTTCTTATTTATGAAGTTACTTACAGGGAATTACCAATGTTAATAACCTAAATCAGGTTCCTTTCTACCCAGCAGGAATCTCAGTTTTTTGTTTGTTGTGTGAATTGTCAGGGTGAACAGGACTTTCAAGCTGAAAGAATCTGTTCCTCAGTGGCCCTAAAAGTAGAATTTACTTTAGTCTTTAATTTTTTCTGCTTTAATCATGGAAATAATCACAATTTTCTCAAATACACTTTTCCTTTGAAGGCTAGCAACTATATTCCCCCTCATCACTAAAATCAACCACAAGAGACAATACATAACTACATTTTTTTTTTTTAACCTCAACAAGTGGTTTGAGAAAACTTAGATGGTCAGATTATTTCTGAATCAATGACAGTATTGCTGGAATTTCTTTCTTAAGTTCTATGATTTTTCAATAAGCCCTTCCTTGGGATAAGAAGTTGGAGAAGACTGAAACACCTTAGTGCGCGCGCATGCGCGTGCACACACACACACACACACACACACACACACACACAGGGATAAGGAAAAAACATTTCCAGCATTTTTTAAGGATTGTAATTGCAGAAGGTGGGATCTATATTTACCTCTTCATGTCTGAGCTCTTTTATACTCTTTATGGAAGAAAAGAAACACATATTTTCATTAGTTCAGGACATACAGCATATCCTATAGTTGATCATAATTGAATTGTCTGGTATTTTATCCCAGCTAGTTCCATAAACATGTCTTTGGTAGACTGTCCAATAATTCTACAAGGCTAGAAGCTTCTGAGTGATGGAAAATGTGGTGAGATCTGTAACATAAAATATTTCTTATTCGGATGCAATGTTGTATGCTATAATGCATTCATAAGTATTAAGTATAAAAATGTTGTCACGGAAAATTTATGCTAGGTAGGGAATAAATTCCATATACAGAATAAATGTTTAAATCAGTGTGAATAAATTGCAGCAATCTTGATGATTAGCAGGGGTCTAATTTGAGCAATATGCCTCACCTCAGGGGCTTAATATCAAACTGGGAGTTCAGTGCTGACTGCAACCAGTTTAGCTCCAGGAAGAGGAGGACCTGGAGCTGAGTCCATGTGTAATTTATATTCTCTGTCACTGTGGCCACCACTGTTGGGCCATTAAGCAAGCTTTGGGGTGAATGTCATGCACAGAGTCACCTCCTCATTGGAGTATGTTGAGGAGAACTCATTTAGGATATAAGTACTTCAAAATTCTAGACTTATCTTAAAGATTTCCTCAACAGTACTCTTTCCCAAACTTCTCTAGCACAAATTATTTTATTGTAAATCTTATCCTATCATATCCTTTCCAAATCCCCAAACAACTGGTGAAGTCATGGGTTACTATACAGCAGGCCATTTTTTCTTTCAAGAAAACTGGCCAGGGCAGTATATTACCTGAAGTTCTGACCAATGAGAGGCCACTCAAGCATCACTGGGCTTTCAGGATGCTCCTGGGCTCAGCTGTAGTACTGTAAATGTCAGTGTGTTGACATGTGGTATACTGCTTTCTGTAAAACAGACTCAATTCAAACAATTATTAATAAACTTTATAGTTATATGTAATGCTTCACATGGAAATATTAAGATCCACAGGAAGTGTGTTTTAGGGACCACTTCAGTCTAATTCTGTGATAATAAAGTGCTTCTGGATAAAACACTCAGTTTTCATATGGATGTCAGGTCACAACATACATGATGTCCGAAAATAAGAAATTCAGCCTCTAATATGTAGGCAAATCCGTATTGTTTATCAACATAAGGATAGTTATTTGCCAAGTAATTTGTTCTAAAGCTTTATTATCAGGCTCGCACTACCTGTATTATGTTCATCTAAATTGCAAAGTGAAACCCAAACAACACTGGCTTATAGGAGGTTGTAGATGCAGATTTCACTTTCAGAAATGGTGGACTAGCTTAGAAAAACTTTAAAGTGGGAACAAAAATAAATTTGTTTGGAAGCACTGGAGAGCTCTCATAGACTTATAGTGGCAAGATGCTAATGAGAATTAAAGCCAAAAAATAAGAGTTCAATGTGTGGAATGACTTTTATTGATTTGGAAGCAATAGCTATGAGAATAGAACACTTAGGAGGTTCAAAGTGCTGGAAGAAAAAAAAAAAAAGACAAACTTAGTGTGAGGGGCCAGTGCAGAAAGGAGACATTGTAAATACTCCAGGCTTTCCTTTGAAGATTCAAAAGTTCTGGCATAAGAGTAAGAGCAAGCTATAAATAAAGAAGGCTTTAAAATAAATGAAACCAAGCTTCAAATACATTCAATATCTGATTGAATTAAGATAACTTCCTTGTAAACTGTTAACCAGAGGCAGAAGTTAATCCTTTTAGATGGAAAATGACATCACCGAAGCTTTGAGTTATTTAGAATTTTTCACCTAGGAGGACTGTCATTAAAAAATAAAGTAATACAAAATGACCGTGGGAATAGTATAAGTAAGTTGAAATTAGGAAGAAAGACAAGCGATGGAGGATGATACACAGAAGTTCTAGATATTCAAATTTTCAGGCATGAACTTTAAAATTAATTTAATATTTCAAAAAATAATAAATTGAATTTTAGCAGTAAACTGGAAGTCTTATTAATGCAAAACACACACACACAAACACATATACAGTTACCAAAGAGAAATATAATAATATCTTAATAGCATTAATTTCAATGTAGAAACAGAACAAATACTCATCAATAATACAGCTAAATAAGTTATGGTGAATTCATAAAATGAACTAGTTATAAACATTAAAAAGACCAAATTACTGCTATATACTACAAATATATGCATATTTTTGAGCAACCAGATTCAAAATAATAGTCACTCCATAGTTTCATTTCTTAAAGTTCAAAATAGCCCAAAACAAAAGGATGACATGCATTCATTTCTCCATGAATGCTGTGGTATATATTACACTAGAGAACAAGACATTTTCATCTTTAGTTTTTCCTTATGCATAAATTCCATTCACAAGATCATCTTCAGAGCCAAAAGTGGTTGCTCCAGGCACAATATCCAAAGTCTAGCCAATATGAAGATAGAAAGTACAGGAGAAAAGATACAGAAACCTCTTCCTTCCTTTGTGGGCCCCTCCTAGAATTTGCACATATAACTCACCATCAATCATTAGCTAAGTTCTGTTATAATGGAACTTAGTAACGTAGTATTTCTTTTATGTGGTGACATGTTGACTTAAACACTGACACTTCCACTTATATATATATAGAATACTAAAGACAGAGACAATAAATGAATATTTTAGCATAGTTATCAATTCCTAACACAGTGCATCACTTTGGCCACCAAATATCTGCACATATCCTTTCCTGGACATATAAAACACTCACCCCTTCTCCAAGGGAATCGTTATTAAAGTCCCAGTTATTCACTTTATTCACCTTAAAGTTCAAGAAATGTGTATGGTCATGAGTCCTTTTCATCAGAAGTGTGCATAGTCCTGATTAACAAATAGACATGTTGCTTAAAAATGCAACTATAGGAAAAAAAGAGAAAATATACAATAACATAATAAAGATTCTTAAGAGAAAAAGACCTTTGAAATAAAATTAATCTGCAAAAACTATGAGCTCATTTTTTTGTAAATAAATTGGAGAATATCCTAGGGAAATTCAATTTTCTAAAACAACCACATTAAAGATAAAAAATTTCAACTTGTAAATTTTCCTTGGAGATATTAAGAATGTTATTAAAAAAGTACCTCAGGAAAGACCAAAAGTGCAAGGTGTTATCACAAAAGAATCTACCCAATCTTAAAGGCCAAATTGTCTCAAAGTATCATGAATTATTTCTAAATATAACATTCATACCTAAACCTGAAAAGATTGTGCAAAAGAGGAAAAAATATATTAATATCATTTACAAATACTGTAACAAAAGTTATACAGTAACTAAAAGTACATACTGAACAAAAATAAATAGAATCTAGTATCACAGTAAGAAAATTATATATTAAGAGCAAATAAAATTATTCAGGAATTCAGTTGTTTTGGTATTAGTAAATATGTTTATGTAATGTTACTGTATAATGTAATATACTATGTTAATACTTAAGGAAAAAAATCATATAAATATCTCCATAGATCCTGAAAAGCCTTTTGAGGAACTTCAATATTCACTTCTGACTTACAAAAAAAAGCACAAGAGAATGAGAAATAATTATTTTCTTCTATGATTATATGCAGTATATCTTAATCCTAAATACACTAACTTACTTTTGGGAAGAAACCAAGGGCATTTTCACTAACATCAGAAACAAAGTATCTCCAGTACTATTCAGTTAAATAGGAAAACTAATTAGAATAGCAAATAGATGACATGCAATAAAATGATCTCTATGTGTAGATGGTCCATTCAGGTATCTGGAAAATCCCAGATACACAATGATAAAATTAACTCACACAAGAAAAGGATTCAGTAAACTACAAGAAGAGGCCAAGTGGAAGTCAGTATCCCAAGTGAATTCCCAACCAGAACACTTTAGTACAGAGGAGGCTTTAACAAGAGGGTATTCATGCATGATGAAGCCGCAAGGCCACCCGAGCTCAGCAGAAACAACAAGTGCAGAGTGCTGCTTCACTCTACATTCTTGCAATTATGATGCACAATCAAGAAAAAACACATACATTTTTAGAAAACAATCTGAAATAGTCATGTCTACAAATGTTCTTTGCACAGATAGAAAGTGTGTGAAAACTAAATCTTTTTACATGTTAGAGTTAGCTGAAATGCTCACACAATACTTAAAAAGCTAAAAAATTCAATGAAAAAACTTCAGTTCAAGATTATAATTTACATATAGGGGTTTTGTAAGCTTTCTCCCTCTTAATAGGAAATCAACATTTTCCATATACATAAATAATAGTAGATACGAGAGAAAAAGTTAGTATCAGAAAGGAAGAAAACAAACTAAAAGGGAATTTAACAGAAAATGTGCAAAATTTTTATTGTATGAGTAAACTTTTAAAACACTTTTGAATGACATTAAAATGAAGTATTAGGAATAGCTGATTCATTAGAAAAGACCCTGATGCTGAGAAAGATTGAAGGCAGGAGGAGAAGGGGATGACAGAGGATGAGATGGTTGGATGGCATCACCAGCTCAATGGACGTGAGTTTGAGAAAGCTCTAGGAGATGGTGATGGACAGGGAAGCCTGGCGTGCTGCAGTCTATGGGGTCCCAAAGAGTCAGACACGACTGAGTGACTGAACAACAACAAAAAAAGTAGTAGGAAGATATTTCTTAATCTTAGATATGATAATACAATAGAGGACTCAGATTCCCTAAATTAATTAAAAATTAAACATTAATATGTATTTTATTGGCACTAGAGTCTGATGTAAACATTCATATGAATATCTAAACATTAAAGAATAACCAAGGAAACACACTACACCACATACACTCACACAGTTAAAAAAATCAATTCAATTGGCTCTAATATCAGATAATAAAATACACTATGAAGCCTCTATAATTAAAGCAGTGGGGTACTGACACATGAATATATAGCTAGACCTTTGCAACAATATAGAAAGTCCAGAATTTCCAAGTACAGATGGAATTTTCCATCGCAATAATAGATTTAGGCAAGAGACAACAACGGATGCTAAACTAGCAGGTAGACGTTTGAAGAGCAACAAGATACTTTGTCTCTACATATCTCTTCACAAGAACTATTAAATAGAAAAGGGTTAAAATAGTAAAACGCTGTGCAAAAAGTCAATAGACACCATCTGAACCAAGGTATTAAAGTTGACAGGAATAGTAACAGGATTAAGGACTAATAGTAACAGGACTAACATCTGTGTCCAGTTATAAATCACTGAGGATGCAGAATCACTTCTGAGTTATTCCTGCTAAAAGCACATACCTGAATGCAATCACGGGGCAGTATTACACAGATAGAACATGTACAGGCCTGCGCTCTTAGAAAACATAGTCATGAGATATAAACAAGCCCTCGAGCAAATGTGCCAGATTAAAGAGACATGTGATACATGATAACTGAATGTAATTCATGATGTTAGATTTGTTTTGCTATCAAGAATACTGTTGGGTTACTTGATGAAGTTTGAATAAATCAGTAGATTATGTAATAGTATCATATTAATACACATTTCCTGATTTTGATAATTTTACTGTGTAAGATATTAACAAAGAAATACCTATTGATCTATTTAACTAAAGGGGCATCATCAGTGTTCAGTTAAGGACCATATACGTGTGTCAACAAACAAACATATATGGTAAGGAGAGAAAGAGTCAATAAATGTAATAAAATCTTAAGATCTGGGAATCTGGGGGAAGGATACATGGAAGTTCTTTGTGCTGTTCATGCAACTTGCCTGTAAGGTCTGAAATTATGTCAAAATTAAAACTTAAGAAATAAACAAATCCTGTGATGTAGATGTTACCCATTTTTTAAACCAATAGTAAAACTAAGACCAGATAGTACAAATTCCCAACAATACACATGGAATCCTGACCCATTATGTAGTAAATAAAAAATGCACTTCAAATACCAATATTTTTATTAACCCTAAAGCCCTCAGGTTGCCCAGCACTTTCTAATCCATAGTTCTAACTCTAAAATGGAAAGAGATTGAAAGGAATAAACTAGCACAGGTCACTCTTTTCAGAATCTGTGACTTGGAAATTTAATCAAAATAATTCTTCCTGAGCTAATACCAGACTAGCTCCTAGGAATGTATGGGGGCAAGGACACACATAGAGTATGTGTTTTTCCATATTTATGGTTGGAAACACAGAAACAAATTAACAGGTACCCTATCTTTATTATTTTAAAATGTATTTTGTTTTCACGCTATGTCTCTTTAATTTTTGAGGGACCATTAACACAGTTTCAGAAAATAGTCACGTCTACAAGTGTCCTTTGGCCACCTGATGCAAAAAACTGACTCACTGTAAAAGACCCTGATGCTGGGAAAGATTGAAGGTAGGAGGAAAACGGGATGACAGAGGATGAGATGGTTGGAAGACATCACCAACTTGATGTATATGAGTTTGAGCAAGCTTGGGAACTGGTGATGCACAGGGAAGCCTGACATGCTGCAGTCCAGGGGTCGCAAAGAGTCAGACATGACTGAGCAACTGAACTGAACTGAACTGAACAAGTGTCCTTGGGTCAGGTAGAAAGACTATGAAACCCAAATACTTATCTATGTTAAAAGTCAGCTGTACAAGCCCAAATAATAATGAAAGAATTAAAAATTCATAGACAAATTTAAGACATTCAAGTGGTTTCTTTTCAAGTTCAAGAGTTTTGTTAGAAAGTGAACTAGTTTCATTGTTTTACAAGTGGTTGACCAGTTTTCCCAGCACCACTTGTTAAAGAGATTGTCTTTACTCCATTGTATATTCTTGCCTCCTTTGTCAAAGATAAGGTGTCCATATGTGTGTGGATTTATCTCTGGGCTTTCTATTTTGTTCCATCGATCTATATTTCTGTCTTTGTGCCATGGATAAGAAAGCTGTGGTACATATACACAATGGAGTATCACTCAGCCATTAAAAAGAATACATTTGAATCAGTTCTAATGAGATGGATGAAACTGGAGCCAATTATACAGAGTGAAGTAAGCCAGAAAGAAAAACACCAATACAGTACACTAACACATACATATGGAATTTAGAAAGATGGTAATGATGACCCTGTATGCGAGACAGCAAAAGAGTCACAGATGTGTAGAGCGGACTTTTGGATTCTGCAGGAGAGGGAGAGGGTGGGATGATTTGGGGGAATGGCATTGAAACATGTATAGTGTCATGTAGGAAACGAATCGCCAGTCTATGTTTGATGCAGGATGCAGGATGCTTGGGGCTGGTGCGCGGGGATGATCCAGAGGGATGGTGTCGGGTAGGAGGTGGGAGGGGGGGTCCATGTTTGGGAGCTCATGTACACCCGTGGTGGATCCATGTCAATGTATGGCAAAATCAATACAGTATTGTAAAGTAAAATAAAGTAAAAATTTTTAAAAAAGTTTTGTTAACTTTCTCGATAGCTAATAGAAAATAAATCTATGTCATTAACATTTTATTTTCAAGTAATTAAATGAGTAAGATTTACCTCCTGTAATGCATTTGTAATGCAGTAAAACATTACATTTTTTAACACATTTTTTAATGTATAAATTAAAACTATAAGCATGACACTAGCTATTCTCCATAAAATGCCAGGGAAACAGAAATTATTAAACAGAAACATGATGTGAAGTATAGTCATCAGAATGGCTTGATTCCACTTATAAATGAGTAAGCAACTCTATATGATGTACTTTTCTTTTTTAAAAAATAAGAACAAGAAAACCTATCCAGAATTATTTATATGTTGTACTTTTTATAAAGAAGGATGTCAAAATAATTCAAAAATCATATTAATTAAAAGAGTAACTAAAATTAGTGGTGGGAAAATATTTTAATCTTATTTCAATAACTGAGGAATTATGCTCATACATGCACACACAACTTTTTTTTGGTCAATCAAGCAGCAAGTGTTCCTGTTATTGACATATCACATACTGAATGATCATCAGCATAAGAATATACAAGTTCAGGTTGTTTTTCTTTTTTTCTAGAACCTATTAATAGTAATCCCAGTTACCTTTCTGTCATACACACATATACACTCACACACATGCACAAATCCTTTTTAATGTACATACATACCTATGATAAAATTTCATTTACAAATTAGGCACAGTAAGAGATTAATCACGACTGAGCGACTTCACTTTCACTTTTCACTTTCCTGCATTGAAGGAAATGGCAACCCACTCCAGTGTTCTTACCTGAAGAATCCCAGGGACGGTGGAGCCTGGTGGGCTGCTGTCTATGGGGTAGCACAGAGTCAGACACGACTGAAACGACAGCAGCAGCAGTAGCATTTTAAAAATAGAAAAATTCTAACCATATAGGGTAACAAACGTTATGTGAACCTGTTCTCTCTGTCAAAATATTGTACAAATTTAGTTCCTTTTCTGTCGTAACTAAGCACTAATCATATGCACGGAGAAGGATCATATGCAACTCACTCCAAAATTCTTGCCTGGAGAGCCCCACGGACAGAGGAGCTTGGCAGGCTACAGTCCATGGGGTCGCAAGAGTCAGACACGACTTAGCGACTAAGCTACCAAACCAACCAACCATACGCACTGTGGTAGAAACTTCTGCAGTTTGAAGTGCAGTAGCAAAACTAGCACAAATTCCTTTTTTCTTCCTCACTGTTTAAATAACAGAAGGTTTGTTCTTACCTTAGATCTTGGAAACTTCAGCATACAATTTTTGTCCTTTCTTTATTAAATCAAGAACTTTCACATTTTCACATAAAGGAAGGACTTCATGGTTTCGCTGTGGCATATCCGAATTGCCAGTGTCACTCCTCTTGTATTTAGGGGTTGCTATTAATTAAATTAAAGGTCATTTGAATGCTCACTGCAGTACCTTGAAGGGCAGTCTGGTACTCAGCATGGCTGTCTAGTGACCAACAGGTGTATAGCTCCTATAGCGGGGTTACTCTGGCTTACTCCAGAGAAGGATGGAGTTGATGTCACAAGAGTTCATCATGCTACTTAGGAGGGTGTGCAATTTCAAATTTATGAACTGTTTGTTTCACAATTATCCATTTAAAATTTTCCAGCCATAGTAACCGAACCTGTGGAAAACTAAACTTCAAATAAGGGGAGACTACTGTACATTTATATATAATATACATTCATATATGTACTTCTTATTTCTACTTACATATATTTATAGTAATGATAGATTTATAATTTTCAATTAATTTAAATGGTACATTTAAATAGATGGATAAAACATTTTAGTTATGATTCATTTTAATTTACTAAGAGGCATAAAACTTTAGTAGATAGAAAATATTAGATAATTGTATTACCTAAGCTAAACAAAATCTGTCTAAACATCTTCAATTAAGTGAATAATGATGATATTATTGGGCTTCCCTGGTGGCTCAGAGGGTAAAGCGTCTGCCTGCAATGCAGAAGACCTAGGTTCGATCCCTGGGTCGGGAAGATCCCCTGGAAAAGGAAATGGCAACCCACTGCAGTATTCTTGCCTGGAGAATCCCATGGACAGAGGAGCCTGGTGGGCTACAGTCCACAGGGTCACAAAGAGTCGGACATGCCTGAGTAACTTCACTGGTATTACCTAAGCTAAACAAAATCTGTCTAAACATCTTCAATTAAGTGAATAATGATGATATTATTAAAAATAGAGTTTGAGCAAACTCCAGCAGATAGTGAAGGACAGGGAAAGCCTGGTATGCTGCAGTCTTTGGGGTCACAAAGAGTTGGACATGACTGAGTGACTGAACAACAAATTAAGCAGATACAGAAAACACATTCATTTTTTTTTTAAACAGTAGAAAGTAATGTGTACTAGGATGATAGAATTTACTAATTAAAACAATTATAATGATAGGTATTATGTGAAAATATATTTGTATATTAATTTATCTGCATTAAAAATATTTGGCATCACTTATAATAGAGGGTCTTGGCATTTAAAGTCAATATAAATTCTAATAAAATTATATTTCATTTCTAAATATTTTCAATAAAATATATCTTAAATTTAAGAGTTAGAAGTTTCAAATAATTTTATTCAAGCATAATATCACATTGAAGATAATTTCAACTATAGCATATATACAAGAGTTGTTAATAGTGAATCAATCAAGAAAATAAATCAATTTTTGACTCTACCATTTGCTAAATCAGTTATATTAAGCAAGTTATGTGACATTGTTTTGTTGTTGTTCTTCAGTTTTCTTGGCTATAAAATGGAAATTATAATACATAGTAAAAGTGATTGTTCTAAGGATTAGCTATAACAATAAACTAGAAGCTCCATGCACAAAGACTTACACAGAGTAAAGTGAAAGTGGCTCAGTTGTGTCCAACTCTTTGTGACCCCATGGACTATACAGTCCATGGAATTCTCCAGGCCAGAATACTGGAGTGGGTAGCCATTCCCTTCTCCAGGGGATCTTACCAGGGAAGCCCAAGAATACTGGAGTGGGTAGCCTGTCCCTGGTCCAGCAGACTTTCCTGACCTAGGCATTGAACCCCTGAGGGTCTCCTACATTGCAGGCAGATTCTTTTCCAGTGGAGCTGCAAGTCCTTAGTATTTGAAAGCTAATATTATTGCTATTAACATAATTATTTTAAAAATGGTATTCCCCAAATCAAGCAAATCTAGGTGTAAAATTGACCAGGGAAGCAATTATTTTAGTTTTGAAATGGGCCAATTTAGTAATCTCGCTACATCACTTTCCTGTAAATATCATTAATGTCATGTCAGTTATTTCTAAAATGTTACCTAAGGAAAGAACACCTTTATTTGTTATCATTGGTGATGTTCCCTTTTGATGAAATGGAATTCCCAGCATTATATATTGAAATAGGAGCATCTCAGATTTACATCTATAATATCAAGATAAAATTAACTACACATGCAAATTTTACTTCATGGATTATCTGAATTGAAGGATTCAGTGTGTTGACTAGTTTCAATGATTTGATTATAATCAAAGAAGATATAATCTTCATGGAAGATTACACAAACATCATTTGAACTGCACCAAATAAGGATTATAAAGTGATGCGTCTTTTCAGTCTGTAGGCCAGTCTTCTACCTAGAATGTGATGAAAGGGTAAAAACTGACAAGAGAACTCTGCATTCTCATGCACTGTTGGTCACGAGAAGAGCAACGTATCTTCTGTGTACTATGGGGTGGTACTTTCCAAAGGGCTAAAGGAATTTGAAGTGAAAAGCTTTAGAAACTACTGTTTTTTTCTAACTAGGAGGAAATTCTTTTACTCTCAGGTATTTTCAGGGACCATGCATGCGTGCACGCTCAGTCACTCAGTCATGTCTGACTCTTTGCAACCCCATGGACTGTAGCCCGCCAGGCTCCTCTGTCCTTGGGATTCCCCGGCAAGAATACTGGAGTACGTTGCCATTTACTTCTTTAGCAGATCTTCTCCACTCAGGGATCGAGCCTGAATCTCCTGCATTGCAGGCAAGTTCTTTACCACTGTGCCATCTGGGAAGTCCCTTAAGGGATCATATCAGGATCCAATTGGCAAAGAGATGGAGAGAATCTTCATTTTCCAATGAATCTTCAATTTTCATTGTAAAGTTTTTTGTTTTTTTTTTAATCTTTCTTCTTTAGCTACAGTCATGGGAAAAAGAAATCACAGTAGAGGTCTTTGCTGGGAATTAAGTGAATAAATTTACTAGAGTATATCTCATGGTTTTAATTTCTTAAAAACTTGTGTTATGTGACTCTTGCTAGAACTTAAGAATTTTGAGAAATCTGTATGCAGGTCAAGAAGCAACAGTTAGAACTGGACATAGAACAACAGACTGGTCTCAATCGGGAAAGGAGTACGTCAAGGCTGTATATTGTCACCCTGCTTATTTAACTTATATGCAGAGAACATCATGCGAAATGTCGTGCTGGATGAAGCATAAGCTGGAATCAATATTGCCGGGAGAAATATCAATAACCTCAGTATGCAGATGACACCACACTTATGGCAGAAGAACTAAAGAGCCTCTTGATGAAAGTGAAAGAGGAGAGTGAAAAAGATGGCTAAAAGCTCAACATTCAGAAAACTAACGTCATGGCATCTGGTCCCATCACTTCATGGCAAATAGATGGAAAAATAATGGAAACAGAGACTTTATTTTTAGGCGCTCCAAAATCACTGCTGATGGTGACTGCAGCTATGAAATTAAAAGATGCTTACTCCTTGGAAGAAAAGCTTTGACCAACCTAGATAGCATACTAAAAAACAGAGACATTACTTTGCCAACAAAAGTCCATCTAGTCAAATCTATGGTTTTTCCAGTAGTCATGTATGGATGAGAGGGTTGGACTATAAAGAAAGCTGAGTGCTAAGGAATTGATGCTTTTGAATTGTGGTGTTGGAGAAGACTCTTGAGAGTCTCGTGGATAGCAAGGAGATCCAACCAGTCTATCTTAAAGGAAATCAGTCCTGAATGTTCTTTGGAAGGACTGATGCTGAAGCTGAAACTCTAATATTTTGGCCACCTGATGTGAAGAGCTGACTCATTTGAAAAGACCTTGATGCTGGGAAGAATTGAAGGTGGGAGGATAAGGGGATGACAGAGGATGAGATGGTTGGATGGCATCACCGACTCATTGGACATGAGCTTGATCAAGCTCCAGGAATTGGTGATGGACAGGGAAGCTTGGCATACTGCAGTCCATGGGGTCACAAAAGTTGGACACAATTGAGTGACTGAACTGAACTGAAGAATTCTAGGCAGTTAGGGACAGAGATCATAAACTCAGCTCTTCAAGATTAATATAATATATCCATATATAAAATTAAATATACATGATTGAAGCTTTAATCATATGAACTGAATTTTCTCATTAACAGATGCCTGTTAAAACCTGTATACTTAACTCAGTTGCAGTTGTAGATAACTGGAATGGCTAGGATGACCAAGTTGACCATGTCCTACTTGCAAATTCTGTGAATGAAGCATTGGCTTAAGTTCTAAGAGGGAATGGAACAAATTCCACTGGCAAACACCTTCAAAATTATTGCTTTTCCAACTGTGCAATCTTGGTTACATTGTTTCAATGCTATTTGCCTCATTTTTGGGGAAAATAAAGGCAACAACTTCTACACAATGTCAAAGTGAATACTGAATGAGAAAAATATTTGCAAAGGGACATACTGGGTTTTTGGTATTTGTATTTCCTATTTCCTGTCCTTTCCTCTCAAAGTAGAAATGGCATACCTCATAAGGCAGAAAAAAGAATTTGACATGGCTATAAATATTTATATTTTTTCATTACCCTTTCATTGCAAAATAATTATTGAGCAAATTTCATACAAACACTTGGGGATGAAATGATGAACAAAACCTACTAGGGCTCGTTGTCATGGAGATTACATATGAAACACTCTGAAAACTTTTTCATTTATACTTTTATCTTTGTAATTGATATCATTTGGATCTCTTCTCTTTTACTACAACATCCCTATTCCCAGAAAAGCTATACATCATATAATTAAACTCAAGTGGGGTTTTACACATTTTGATTTTTTAAGCCACTTTTGAATTAATATCATTCATTTTTATCATAGTATCAAATAGAGACCTGGAACAAATGAAGATTACAGGACTAAACGCTACATTTTGATCTCTAATCTGAAAGATCTTTAAACATAAAATAGTGAAGTAAAATATTTTTTAATATATTCTGGAGTTGATTTGAAAGATTAGGTACTGCTTCTGAGGTTAATTACATATTTAACTCAATAAGTTATTTTACATTCTTCTTTTCACATAGAACCCTTGACAAACTGATTACCTGAAGATATTAATGCTGGTCTCAATATTTCAAAGCAAATAAATAACTATAATAATACTTTATATTGCTTTCTTTGTAACTCTATTCAAATGGTAAAATAGTGTGTAATTAAATTTGATATGGTCTACCTGTTTTATATTTATACATATAGATTGAGTCTGTCAGCTACCGAATGCCTGAGATGGAACATGATCTGCCGAGTTAATCAGTCCACCACTCAGCAAACAATGGGTCTCCTAAAACTGTACTGGCACTCACAGTAAGCATTTCTTAATTAGATATTTGACAGAGGACAAATGAATTGTTCTCAGAAATGAAATGAATTATAAATAGGCTACATTTCAGGTTACAGTTTCCATAAGATGATATGAATGTTAATGATGCTAAAACTCTTTAGTAATAACATGTAATTCATATATGAAGGAAAGGGAAAGAGAAAGGGATTGAAATGAAAGAAAGTGTCTGTGTATATATAATCAAGAAAGAGAAAGAAAAACATATATTTTCAGTCATGTATCTACTGAAACAAGTCTACTGTAATGCTACATTAAAAAAAGAAACAACTATTTTACAGTTACTTAAAATTATATATAAAATATGGGGCAGGTGCACTGGGATGACCCAGAGGGATGGTATGGGGAGGGAGGTAGGAAGTGGGTTCAAGATGGGGAACACGTGTATACCCATGGCAGATTCATGTGGATGTATGGCAAAATCAATACAATATTGTAAAGTAATTAGCCTTCAATTAAAATAAATTTATTACAAATTATATATAAAATATGTATTTTAATGAAATTTTATAAATCACATCTTAATCTTTGCTAATTCATAAAACATAAGAAACTTATTATATCCTCATTCAGCATTCACTGTATGTTTTAAACTTCCATACTTGACTTCAATAGCTTTCTCATAATCACGGGATGAATATCATCAGTTTAAAGCTGCCTTTACCTTTAATGTTATCATTTGTTTACTATTATTAAGAAAAGTAGGGCTGTGTCTGTTTTATGACCTGCTGGGTCATCATCATTTACAATTCTTGTAACAAATAATTACCTGTTGGGTGACTGAAAACAAGGTAATCAATATAAGTTCTCTTTGTATATTCATGTCTATCTTATTGTCATGAAGTCCAGTGTAGATCTGTGAAGAACAGCTTGTGAGTGGGAAAATCCATTTATATCTGTGGCTTCCAGAGATTGTGAACCACTTCCTAGTCTACATGTAGTTTTTAGCAAAATACTAAAAATAGTCAGTGAATTCTCCAAACCACTGCATATTCCCAGCATAGGTGTGCCCATGCCCGTATCCCATCATTCTGAGTTGGCTTGCCACAGCACTTTTGTGCTATCTGGTTGACTTGTGACTTCAACTATGTGATGAGTTCAAAAAAGAGTTGTTGTTGTTGTTTTTGTTGTTTTAAAACAGTTTACCTAGTTTTTATTTTTCTTAAATTAGGGAAACTCTCACTACTGTTTTCTACATCTGAGGAATAAGGGGAACACGAACAGTCTCAGCTACTTTAAAGCTATTAGTCAACTTTCAAATTATTACATGAGATGTAATTCAAGATTGGATTATGACTAAACTAATCTAGTTTAGAGAAAGGAACATCTAGAGAAGAGAATAACTTAGTCATCAAATACTTCCTTTTAGTGAGAAGAGTGGAATTGTATTATGTAAGAGGACTTTTTCACTATATTGTTATAAGCACATTATTTTCAAATTTATGAGTGGAAGGATATATTTCAATACTAAGCAACCCAGATGGTGGGCTGTGTTTTTTTGTGGACAATTCTCTATTTTTCACACAAGTGAAAACTTCTGGAGTTTCTTGTGGTTAAGAGTCTGTGAGTGAATTTTTTCAACTGGAAACACTTAATGGCATTTGGGAAGTACAGGTGACTGGAAATGTTTTCTTATATTTGGAGACATGGGAGATTAGAAGCTGGCCAGGGCTGCTGTGAAGTATTGTCAGATTTCTTGGAAATGGAAAAGTGGTTTCAGATATAGTGAAGGTGGAAAAATATTTATCATCTCTGCTATGAAGATGTAGTTTAGAACTCAGGAACCCATTAATAGCTGGGGCCACCTGACTCTAGATCATTCAGAAGGTGGTTTTAAAACCCCACAATTTATAATCACCTAACTCAGCAATATGTGAACCGAGAAATTCCAGATGTTCAAGTTGGTTTTTAAAAAGGCAGAGGAACCAGATATCAAATTGCCAACATCTGTTGGATCATTGAAAAAGCAAGAGAGATCCTGAAAAACATCTATTCCTGCTTTATTGATTATGCTAAAGCCTTTGACTGTGTGGATCACAATAAACTGTGGAAAATTCTGAAAGAAATGGGAATACCAGATTACCTGACCTGCCTCTTGAGAAACCCATATGCAGATCAGGAAGCAACAGTTAGAACTGGACATGGAACAACAGACTGGTTCCAAATAGGAAAAGGAGGACATCAAGGCTGTATATTGTCACCCTGCTTATTTAACTTATATGCAGAGTACATCATGAGAATTGCTGGGCTGGAAGAAGCACAAGCTGGAATCAAGATTGCTGGGAGAGTTAATAACCTCAGATAAGCAGATGACACAATCCATTTGGCAGAAAGTGAAGAGGAACTAAAAAGCCTCTTGATGAAGTGAAAGAGGAGAGTAAAAAAGTTGGCTTAAAGCTCAACATTCAGAAAACAAAGATCATGGCACCTGGTCCCATCACTTCATTGGAAATAGATGGGGAAACAGTGGAAACAGTGTCAGACTTTATTTTGGGGGGCTCTAAAATCACTGTAGATGGTGACTGCAGCCATGAAATTAAAATACGCTTATTCCTCAGAAGGAAAGTTATGACCAACATAGATAGCATATTAAAAGCAGAGACATTACTTTGCCAACAAAGGTCCATCTAGACAAGCTTATGGTTTTTCCAGTGGTCATGTATGGATGTGAGAGTTGGACTGTGAAGAAAGCTGAGTGCTGAAGAATTGATGCTTTTGAACTGTGGTGTTGGAGAAGACTCTTGAGAGTCCCTTGGACTGCAAGGAGATCCAACCAGTCCATCCTAAAGGAGATCAGTCCTGGGTGTTCATTGGAAGGACTGATGCTGAAGCTGAAACTCCAATACTTTGGCCACCTCATGCAAAGAGTTGACTCATTGGAAAAGACCCTGATGCTTGGAGGAGGGATTGGGGGCAGGAGGAGAAGGGGACAACAGAGGATGAGATGGCCTGATGGCGGCATCAACTCAATGGACATGAGTTTGGGTAAACTCCATGAGTTGGTGATAGACAGGGAGGACTGGTGTGCTGCAATTCATGGGATTGCAAAGAGTTGGACACGACTGAGGGGCTGAACTGAACTCCTACATTAAATGCTTTTCTGCTGGAATATACAGAAAATATTTCTCACTGCTCACAGAATCAGCAATTTAACAACAATATGCAGATGACATTATTGTAGTCTCTCATGTACTCTTATCAAAACCTGTCTCTTATGTCTTATTATCTCTCATTACTGTGAGGACTCTAGAATGCATTGAAGAGGTTCAGTTCAGTTCAGTGGCTAGTCACGTCCGACTCTGCCACCTCATGAACTGCAGAACGCCAGGCCTCCCTGTCCATCACCAACACCTGGAGTCCACCCAAACTCATGTCCGTTGAGTGGGTCATGCCATTCAACCATCTCATCCTCTGTCATCCCTTTCTCCTCCTGCCTTCAGTCTTTCCCAACATCAGGGTCTTTCCAAATGAGTCAGTTCACATCAGGTGGCCAAAGTGTTGGAGCTTCAGCTTTAGCATCAGTGCTTCCAGTTAACACTCAGAACTGATTTCCTTTAGGATGGACTGGTTGGATCTCGTTGCAGTCTAAGGGACTCTCAAGAAACTTCTCCAACACCACAGTTCAAAAGTTATTTGGCACTCAGCTTTCTTTATGGTCCAACTATCATATTCAAACATGACTACTGGAAAAACCACAAATTTGACTATATGGATCTTTGTCAATAAAGTAATGTCTCTACTTTTAAATATGTTGTCTAAGTTGGTCATAGCTTTTCTTTCAAGGAGTAAGTGGTCTTTTAATTTCATGACTTCAGTCACCAATCAGCAGTGATTTTGGAGCCCAAGAAAATAAAGTATGTCACTGTTTTCATTGTTTCCCCATCTATTTGCCATGAAGCAATGGGATTGGATGCCGTGATGTTAGTTTTTTGAATGTTTGATTTTTAAGACAGCTTTTTTACTCTCCTCTTTCACTTTCATCAAGAGGCTCTTTAGTTCCTCTTCTCTTTCTGCCATAAGGGTGGTGTCGTCTGCATATCTGAAGCTATTGTTATTTCTCCCTGCAATCTTGATTCCAGCTTTTGCTTCATCCAGTCTAACACTTTACATGATGGACACTGCATACACATTAAATAAGCAAGGTGACAATATACAGCCTTGACATCCATCGACAGATGAATGGATAAAGAAGTTGTGGTATATATATATATATATGTATATACAGTGGAATGATAACTATAAAATGGAATTCATTTGAGCCAGTTCTAATGAGGTGGATGAACCTATAGGCTATTATACAGTGTTATGTAAGTCAAAAAGAGAAAAATACTGTATACTAAAGCATATATATATACATACACAACAGGGCCTTTTATTGCCACCCTGTTTGTTTAACCTATATGCTGAGCACATCATGAGAAATGCCAGGCTGGTTGAGTTACAAGAATCAACAAGATAGGCGGGACAAATATCAACAACCTCAGATATGTGAATGGCACCACTCTAATAGCAGAAAGTGAAGAGGAACTAAAGAGCCTCTTGAGGAGGGTGAAGGAGGACAGTGAAAGAACCAGCTTAACACCAAATATTAAAAAAAGCTAAGATCATGGCATCTAGCTCCATTACTACATTACAAATAGAAGGGGAAAAGCTGGGAGTAGTGACAGATTTCCTCTTTGGGGGCTCCAGAATCACTGAGAATGGTGACTGCAAACATAAACTCAGAAGATGATTGCTTTTTGGCAGGAAAGCTATGACAAACCTAGACAGGGTGTTGAAAAGCAGAGACATTACTCTGCCGACAAAGGTCTGTATAGTCAAGGCTGTGGTCTTTCCAATGGTCACATATGGTACTGAGAGCTGGATCACAAGGAAGGCAGAAGGCCAAAGAATCAATGCCTTTAAACTGTGGTGCTGGAGAAGACTCTTGAAAGTCCCTTGGACAGCAAGGAAATCAAACCAGTCAATCTTAAGGGAAATCAACCCTGAATATGCATTGGAAGGACTGATGCTGAAGCTGAAGCTCTAGGATTTTGGTCATGTGATGCAAACAGCTGACTCATTGGAAAAGTCCCTGATGGTGGAAAATATTGAGAGCAGAATTAGAAGAGGGCGTCAGAGATGAGATGGCTGGATGGCATCACCAATGCAAGGATATGAACTTGGATAAACTTCAGGAGATGGTGAGTGACAGGAACACCTGGCATGCTGCAGTCCATGGGGTCGCAAAGAACGGGACATGACTGGGTGACTGAACAACAACAACAAAGCATATATATGGACTCTAGAGAGATAGTACTAATGAACCTATTTGCAGGACAGCAATGGAGACATAGATATAGATAACCGACTTGCAGACACAGTGGAGAAAGGAGAGAGGGATGAACTGAGAGCGTAGCACTGAAACACGTGAAGTACTGTATGTACAACAGATAACCAGCGGGAGTTTGCCGTATGATATAGGGAGCTCGAATCCAGTGCTCTGTGACAACCTGGGAGCGGGGTGATGGGGTGGGAGGTGGGAGGGAGGTTCAAGAGGGAGGGCGGCATATACATACCTATAGGTGATTCATGTTGTACTGTGGCATAAAACAACACAATTTTGTAAGGCAATTATCCTTCAATTAAAAAATAAATCAATTTTTAAAAAGGCAAGGAGAGGTGCATCAAAGCCTGCAGGGAAATTCACAGCATTTTAACCCACTCCAGCCACTTCGCATCACCAGCACGTCACAGTATGATCAGGAGAAAATTCACAACTCGCAGCTTCTTCCTTAGGAGAAGAGAAGGGACTATGTACCTAAGGTTCTTGATTGTGTGGCAGAGCTGCCCCAGAGACAGGCTTTCATATCATCTGACTTGGAGCTCTGACAGGAAGTGTGGTTTGGATGCCAGGCTGAGGAGGCTGAGAAAGAAGGTAAGGACCACTGCAGCTTACAACACAGGAGTGACTGTAGCACCGCAGACAGACACCTGGAGAAGAAGAGACTATGAATTTCAGAGAAGAAACAGGCCAACCCTCTTTAACTGGGCAATTATAAACGGAACAGGGACGATAAATCCCAAGTAGATTTGAGAGGTCCCCAGAAACTCTATCTGGACCCACTGGTGAATGGCCCTTATCTGTACAGTCAGTCTATAGAGACAGGAAAGGGTGGCTTTTTAAAATTTATTTTAAAAGCAGTTTGAGGTTTAGAATAGAATTAAGGGAAGGTGAGAAACGCTGGGCTGGATGAAGCACAAGCTGGAATCAAGATTGACGGAAGAAATATCAATAACCTCAGATATGCAGATGACACCACCCTTATGGCAGAAAGTAAAGAAGAACAAAAGTAAAGAGCCTCCTGATGAAAGTGAAAGAGGAGAGTGAAAAAGTTGGCTTAAATCTCAACATTCAGAAAACTAAGATTATGGCATCTGGTCCCATCACTTCATGGGAAATAGATGGGGAAAAGTGGAAACAATGTCAGACTTTATTTTTTGGTGCTCCAAAATCACTGCCGATGGTGACTGCAGCCATGAAATTGAAAGGAAACTTATGATCAACCTAGACAGCATATTAAAAAGAAGAGACATTACTTTGCCAACAAAAGTCCCTCTAGTCAAAGCTATGGTTTTTCCAGTAGTCGTGTATGAATGAGAGATTTGGACTATAAAGAAAGCTGAGAGGTGAAGAATTGATGCTTTTGAACTGTGGTGTTGGAGAAGATTCTTGAGAGTCTCTTGGACTGCAAAGAGATCCAACCAGCCCATCCTAAAGGAAATGAGTCCTGAATATTCATTGGAAAGACGGATGCTGAAGTTGAAACTCCAATACTTTGGCCACCTGATGTGAAGAGCTGACTCATTTGAAAAGACCCTGATGCTGAGAAAGACTGAAGGCGGGAGGAGAAGGAGACGACAGAGGATGAGATGGTTGGATGGCATCACCGACTCAAAGGACATGAGTTTGAGTAAACTCTGGGAGTTGATGATGGACAGGGAGGCCTGGCATGCTGCAGTCCATGGGCTGGCAAAGACTTAGACATGACTGAGTGACTGAACTGAACTGAAGGGAAGATGAGATTCCCAGGAGACTCAGTGGTAAAGAATCTACCTGCCAGTTGAGGAGACAAGGATATATAAGTTCGATCCCTAGATTGGGAAGATCCCTGGAAGGAGGAAATGGCAACACACTCCAGTATTCTTCCCTGGAGAATTCCATGAACAGAAGAGCCTGGAGGGATAGAGTCTATAGGATGGCAAACAGTCAGACATGACTGACCATGTACACATAAAGGGGAAACAGATTTCTCATATATCCCATACCACAACACATGTATAGCCTCCCTATTACTGCCAAGGTTGTACCCATTTGTTTTAATGATGAATCTACACTGACACATTATTACCTAGAGTCTATAGTCTACATAAGAATTCATTCCTGGTGTATATTCTATGGGTTTGGGAGGTTCATAAAGACATAAGACACAAAAGAGTCTGAACTGCAGTACTTGGATGCAATCTCAAAAATAACAGAATGATCTCTGTTTGCAAAGCAAACCATTCGGTATTATAGGACTCAAAGTCTATGCACTGACAATACTGAGGAAGCTGACGTAGAATGGTTTTCAGTTCAGTTCAGTTCAGTTCAGTTCAGTCGCTCAGTCGTGTCTAACTCTTTGTGACCCCATGAATCGCAGCACACCAGGCTTCCCTGTCCATCACCAAATCCCGGGGTTCACACAAACTCATGTCTATTGAGTTGGTGATGCCATCCAGCCATCTCATCCTCTGTCATCCCCTTCACCTCCAGCCCCCAATCCCTCCCAGCATCAGGGTCTTTTCCAATGACTCAACTCCGCATGAGGTGGCCAAAGTACTAGAGTTTTAGCCTCAGCATCAGTCCTTCCAATGAACACTCAGGACTAATCTCCTTTAGGATGGACTGGTTGGATCTCCTTGCAGTCCAAGGGACTTTCAAGAGTCTTCTCCAACACCACAGTTCAAAAGCATCAATTCTTCAGCGCTCAGCTTTCTTCACAGTCCAACACTCACATCCATACATGACCACTGGAAAAGCCATGGCCTTGACTAGATGAACCTTTGTTGGCAAAGTAATATCTCTACTTTTGAATATGCTATCTATGTTGGTCATAACTTTCCTTCCAAGGAGCAAGAGTCTTTTAATTTCATGGCTGCAATCACCATTTGCAGTGGTTTTGGAGCCCAGAAAAATAAAGTCAGCCACTGTTTCTCCATCTATTTCCCATGAAGTGATATGACCAGATGCCATGATCTTAGTTTTCTGAATATTGAGCTTTAAGCCAACTTTTTCACTCTCCTCTTTTACTTTCATCAAGAGGCTTTTTAGTTCCTCTTCATTTTCTGCCAGAAGGGTGGTATCATCTCCATATCTGAGGTATTGTGATTTCTCCCGGCAACCTTGATTCCTTCTTGTGCTTCTTTCAGCCTAGCATTTCTCATGATGTACTCTGCATAGAAGTTAAATAAGCAGGGTGACAATAGACAGCCTTGACATATTCTTTTTCCTATTTGGAACCAGTCTGTTGTTCCATGTCCAGTTCTAACTGTTGCTTCCTGGCCTGCATATAGGTTTCTCAAGAGGCAGGTCAGGTGGTCTGGTATTCCCATTTCTTTCAGAATTTTCCACAGTTTATTGTGATCCACACAGTGAAAGGCTTTGGCATAGTCAATAAAGCAAAAATAGATGTTTTCTGGAACTCTCTTGCTTTTTCAATGATCCAGTGGATGTTGACAATTTGATCTCTGGTTCCTCTGCCTTTTCAAAAACCACCTTGAACATCTGGAAGTTCATGGTTCACGTACTGCTGAAGCCTGGCTTGGAGAATTTTGAGCATTATTTCACTAGCATGTGAGATGAGTGCAATTGTGCAGTAGTTTGAGCATTCTTTGGCATTGTCTTTTTTGGGATTGGAATGAAAACTGACCTTTTCCAGTCCTGTGGCCACTGCTGAGTTTTCCAAATTCATGAAGACCTAAAAGACCTTCTAGAACTAACACTCAAAAGAGATATCCTTTTCAACATAGGGGACTAGAGTGGAAAAGTAGGAAGTCAAGAGATACCTGGAATAACAGGCAAATTTGGCATTGGCGTACAAAACGAAGAAGGTCAAAGGCTAATAGTTTTGCCAAGAGAACACACTGGTCATAGCAAATACCCTCTTCCAACAACAGAAGGAAAGACTACACATGGACATCCCCAGATGGTCAATACCAAAATCAGATTGATTATATCCTTTGCAGCCAAAGATGGAGAAGCCGTATATAGTCAGCAAAAACAAGACTGGGAGCTGACTGTGGCTCAGATCATGAACTCCTTATTGCCAAATTCAGACTTAAATTGAAGAAACTAGGGAAAATCACTAGACCATTCAGGTTTGACCTAAATCAAACCTCTTATGATTATACAGTGGAAGTGAGAAATAGATTCAAGGGATTAGATCTCATAGACAGAGTGCCTGAAGAACTATGGATGGATGTTTGTGACACTATACAGCAGGCAGTGTTCAAGGTAATCCCCAAGAAAAAGGAATGTAAAAAAGGAAAATGGTTGTCTGAGGAGCTCTTACAAATAGCTGAGAAATGAAGAGAAGCGAAAGGCAAAGGAGAAAAGGAAAGATATACCCATTTGAATGCAGAATTCCAAAGAATAGCAAGGAGAGATAAGAAAGCCTTTCTCAGTGATCAGCGCAGAGAAATAGAGGAAAACAATAGAATGGGAAAGGCTAGAGATCTCTTTAAGAAAATTAGAGATACCAAGGAAATATTTCATACAAAGATTGGCATGATTAAGGACAGAAATGGTATAGACCTAACAGAAGCAAAAGATATTAAAAAGAGGTGGCAAGAATACACAGAAGAACTGTGCAAAAAAAAAAAAAAATCTTTATGCCCCAGATAACCATGATGGTGTGATCACTCACCTTGAGCCAGACATCCTGGAATGTGAAGTCAAGTTGGCCTTTGGAAGCATCACTATGAACACTAGTGGAGGTGATGGAGTTCCAGCTGGGCTATTTCAAATACGAAAAGATGTTGCTGTGAAAGTGTTGTGCTCAATATGCCAGCAAGTTTGGAAAACTCAATGTTGGCCACAGAACTACAAAAGGTCAGTATTCATTCCAATCCCCAAGAAAGGCAATGCCAAAGAATGCTCAAACTACCGCACAATTGCACTCATCTCACACGCTAGCAAAGTAATGCTCACAATATTGTTAACATTAGTTGGATCATTGAAAAAGCAAAAGAGTTCCAGAAAAAATATCTACTTCTGTCTTACTGACTATGTAAAAGCCTTTAACTGTGGGCAGATCACAACAAACTATGGAAAGTTCTTTAAGAGATGGGAATACCAGACCACCTGATCTGCCTCCTGAGAAATCTATATGCATGTCAGGAAGCAACATTTAGAACTGGATATGGAACACCCAACTGGTTCCAAATCAGGAAGGAGTACACCAAAGTTGCATATTGTCACCCTGCTTATTTAGCTTATATGCAGAATACCATATGAGAAATGCCGGGCTGGATGAAGCACAAGCTGGAATCAAGATTGCCAGGAGAAATATCAATAACCTCAAATATGTACTTGACACCAATCTTGTGACAGAAAGTGAAGAAGAACTAAAAAGCCTCTTGATGAAAATGAAAGAGGAGAGTGAAAAAGTTGGCTTAAAGCTCAACATTCAGAAAACTAAGATCATGGCATCTGGTCCCATCATTCCATGGCAAATAGCTGGGGAAATAATGGAAAGAGTGAGAGACTATTCTTTTGGGGCTCCAAAATTGCTGCAGATGGTGACTGCAGCCAGAAAATTAAAAGATGCTTTCTCCTCACAAGAAAAGCTACGATCAACCTAGACAGCATATTAAAAAGCAGATACTTTACTTTGCCAACAAAAGTCCATCTAGTCAAAGCTATGGTTTTTCCAGTAGTCATGTATGGATGTGAGAGTTGGACTATAAAGAAAGCTGAGCACAGAAGAACTGATGCTTTCAAAATGTGATATTAGAGAAGACTCTTGAGAGTCTCTTGGATAGCAAAGAGATCTAACCAGTCCATCCTAAAGGAAATCGGTCCTGAATATTCATTGGAGGGACTGATGCTGAAGCTGAAACTCCAATACTTTGGCCACCTGATGTGAAGAACTGACTTATTTGAAAAGACCCTGGTGTTGGGAAAGATTAAAGGCAGGAGGAGAAGGGGATGACAGAGGATGAGATGGTTGGATGGCATCACCAACTCAATGGACATTAGTCTGAGCAAGCTCCAGGAGTTGATGATGGGGACAGAAGCCTGGCGTGCTGCAGTCCATGGGGTCACAAATAGTTGGATACGACTGAGGGACTGAAGTGAACTGGTAAAGACATATATCCGTGGTCATTGTTTCCTATAGAGTATTTGCACTGCTTTAAAAAGCCTCTGTGTTCAGGTACTTGGGCTTTTTGCTTCCTGATCACCTTTCCCACCAAATGTCTGGAAACTTCTGTTGTTTTTACTAGCATACACTATGTAGCTTTTTCTTATTGGTTTGTTTTACTTAGTAATATGCATGTAAGTTTTGTCCATGTCTTTTCATGGCTCAAGAGCTTATTTCTTTTTAGTGATGATTAATATGCTGGGAGGGATTGTGGGCAGGAGGAAAAGGGGATGACAGAGGATGAGATGGCTAGATGGCATCACCAACTCGATGGACATGAGTTTGAGTAAACTCCAGGAGTTGGTGATGGACAGGGAGGCCTGGCATGCTGCGATTCATGGGGTCGCAAAGAGTCGAACACGGCTGAGCGACTGAACTGAACTGAATTGACTGAATATTCCATCACATGGATTTACCAGAGTTTATTTATGCATTTACATACTGAAGATCATTCCAAGTTTTTTTAATTAATTAATTTATTTTAATTGGAGGCTAATTACTTTACAATATTGTAGTGGCTTTTGCTACAAATCAGTCACAGGTGTACATTTTGGCAATTATGAATAAAGTTGCTATAAACATCTATGTGTGGATTTCTATGTGGATGTGATTTATCAATTTATTTGGGTACCTATTGTCTATGCCACTAAAAAAAAAAAAGGCAAAAATACACAAAAGACTACCAAAAAATTAAAAAAATTCCATGCATCAAAGACAAAAACCAACAGAGTGAACAGAAAATCTATACAATAGATGGAGATACTTGCAAATCATATATCTGATAAGGAATTCATATCTAAAATAAAGAACTCATACAACTCAGCAAAAAGAAAGCATATAACCCAAATAAAAATGGGTAAAGGACTTGAATGGACATTTTTCCATAAAGATATATAAAAAGTTAACAAGTATACTAAATGAATCTCAAGATCACTAATCATTAAAAAGAGTACAAATCAAAACCACAACACTGTCACTTCACACTATTGGCATTAGAGTGGCCACTATTAAAAAACAAAAAAATAAAAAAATAAAATAAATAGAACACAGGGAAAAAATGAAAACTAGACAGTAGCAAATATTGACAAGGACGCAGAGAGACTGGAACTCTTGCACACTGTTGGAGAGAATGTAAAATGGTGCAGCTGCTATGGAAAATAGTATGGTGATATCTCAAAATGTGTAAAACAGAATTACCCTGTCATCCAGAAACCTAACGCCTGGGACATGTCTTAAAAAAAAAAATTAAAAAAAATTGAAAGCACCATCTTGAAGAGTTATCAGCACACTACTTTGCCCACTAAGGTCCGTCTAGTCAAGGCTATGATTTTTCCTGTGGTCATGTATGGATGTGAGAGTTGGACTGTGAAGAAGGCTGAGCAGTGAAGAAGTGATGCTTTTGAACTGTGGTGTTGGAGAAGACTCTTGAGAGTCCCTTGGACTGCAAGGAGATCCAACCAGTCCATTCTAAAGGAGATCAGTCCTGTGTGTTCATTGGAAGGAATGATGCCGAAGCTGAAACTCCAGTACTTTGGCCACCTCATGTGAAGAGTTGACTCATTGGAAAAGACTCTGATGCTGGGAGGGATTGGGGGCAGGAGGAGACGGGGACGATCGAGGATGAGATGGCTGGATGGCATCACTGACTCGATGGATATGAGTCTGAGTGAACTCCGGGAGTTGGTGATGGACAGGGAGGCCTGGTGTGCTGCGATTCATGGGGTCGCAAAGAGTCAGACACGACTAAGTGAACTGAACTGAACATGCTCACTGAAACACTATTCACAATAGAGCTGTGAAGCATTATCCTGAGAGCTGGAAGCAACACAAAATATTCATAGACTGATGAATGGATGTAAGAAAATTTGGTATATACATACAGTGAAATATTAGTTAGTTATAGTAAAGAAGGAAATTCTGTCATATGCTACAATATGGATGTACCTTAAGGAATATTATGTTAAATAAAATATGTTAGTGACAGAAAGTCAATACCATATAATTCCATTTATGTGATATATCTAAAATAGTCAAACTCCTAGAAGCAAAAAGTTGAAATGTAGTTGCAAAGGGATTGGAGAAGGGAGAAATGAGAAGTTGTTGTTAATGGGTATAGAGTTCCAATTAAAAAAAAAAAGTTCTAGAGAATCATTGTGCAACAATACAAATATACTTTTTACTACTGAACTGAACAGTTAAAAATGGTTAATGTAGTCAATTTTATGTTATGTGTTTTTCTAACTACAATTATTATAAAAAGCAACACAGTTGCATGGAGGGATAATATGTGTATAAATTTATCTTTGTGTAGTTGATATCACACCTACAGGAAACTGATTCTTAACCTGAGAAAAGCAGTTTTTGTGAAGAATATTTTCAGGAGACAATAGGAGGACAGCATGTAAATGTGAGAATTGAAGGGCATAGTAGGATTTGTAAGATATTATCTGGTTGGGATAGACGCATTCGTGTCCAGAAAAGGGCCTATTGGGTAAAAGAGCACAGAGAAGGTTTACAGAAAAAGTAATACTTTTGTGACCCTTGTTTCATTGTGAAGGATGGGATTGGTACTTACCATAGTAAAGCCTAGAGGTGACTTATCCTTTACGTCTAGCAATTTTCAGTGAATACATTCACTCATCATTGTTCTAAATTTTGTTTCAAGACTTTGCCAATACTTTGTCTTACTCCTAAACAGTACACTTCCATTTTTTAAGTATTCCTTTTAAATGGTTGTAATTTCTTAAAATTTCATTTCAGAGTGAGTAAACAATTGATAGATTTAATCTTGGTAGAAGAAAAAAGAATCAATATTTTCCTCCTATGTTTTAAACAAATAGATTAGTTTAGGAATCTGCTACTCAGAATTAAATGCCTGTGTGAAGTCTCTTACCTAGCAAGTGTTGGGGCTGGAATTTATATGCTTTTACTGTCTTTTTTTTTTTTTCCCCATTTGTATGCCCAAGGCAAAGGCATTTGTTGTTAAAGTGATAATCTTTTTTAAACCAAACTGTCCTGGAAACAAGCACATTTTGATTGTATTGTCACTATTTCCTTTTCTAAATAAAAGAAAATTAATTATAGTTTTCATTGCCATACACTCTGGCCTTTACTTACAATTTTTTTTCCTACTTTTTTTTCTTTCTCTAAATAGGCTGTCAGAACACTATGACCAGGAGTTATTCCAAGGCTAGTCTTGTGGAAAACAAACAATCTGCATTCTACCCAGAGCGTAAACTGCAGAAACAGAATTTAACAGCAATTCAGCGCAATAATAAGTCACTTGGGGAAAAATAAGGGGATTCAGTAGAGGACTATTTTAACTGTGATTATTACCAGATACAGTCAGGGCTGTATCTGCAGTTAACAGGGGGGAAAAAAAGCTGAACTTTCCTGTATTACTGGAAAATACAAACTTATGTATCCATACATCTCATTACCTTTCGAATCCTTCTGTGATGATCACTGAGTGACTTGTTTTCCTATTTAAGGATTAGTTCACAGGACCATTCAAAAACTATACAAGCCATGATGATAGCAACAATATATTATGCTTTGTTCAATTTGATTTGAGCTCCTAACATTCACTTGTTTCCATGCAGTATGTACGTCTTATCAACTTTATTGAGCTATAACTGACATAAAATCTAGTACATAAACTTATAACCTGATGAGTTTTGTCTTCAATATACACTAAAAATTACTACCACTATCAATACAGTGAACGTACCCAGTGCTCTCAAAGCTTTCTCATATCCTTTTTGTAATCCCAAATCCCCAGGCCATCAGTGATCCACTTTCTGTCATTATAGATAAGTTTAAATATTCTAGAGTTTAAACATTTATAAAACATTGCATTATTTACAGGTAAATACATAATATATAAACTTGTAATATACATAGTATATAGTCATTTTTTATTTTTAAAAAAGCCTGTTGCTTTTTCTAATATTATAATTACTTTGGTCACTTTTTTAAAAATTTATTTATTTTATTTGGAGGCTAATTACTTTACAATATTGTAGTGGTTTTGCCATACATTGACATGAATCAGCCATGGGTTTACATGTGTTCCTCATTTTTGTTTGACTTCTCTCAATCAACACAATTATTTTGATAGATGATACCAAAGAACCATCCATAAAAAAAAAAGTGATAAAATGAATTTCATCATAATTAAAATTTTCTGTTTTCAAAAAAACATCATTAAGAGAAAGAAAAAAAGCTAGCATACTGGGAGAAGGCATTAATAAATCATATACCTTATAAAAAAACTTTCATCCAATATAAATAACTCTCAAAATTCAATAAGAAAATGAACAACCAAATTTTTAAAATGAGCAAATTATCTGAGCAGAAACTTCAACAAGAAAAATAACATAGCAGCAGATGGATGGAAGTTTATCACCATGAATCAACAGGGAAACACAATTTAACCCCCTTAACCTTACATCGGAGAAGGCAATGGCCACCCACTCCAGTCCTCTTGCCTGGAAAATCCCATGGGTGGAGGAGCCTGCTAGGCTGCAGTCCATGGGGTCGCTAAGAGTCGGACAGGACTGACCGACTTCACTTTCACTTTTCACTTTCATGCATTGGAGAAGGAAATGGCAACCCACTCCAGTGTTCTTGCCTGGAGAGTCCCAGGGATGGGGGAGCCTGGTGGGCTGCCATCTATGAGGTCGCACAGAGTTGGACACGACTGAAGTGACTTAGCAGTAGCAACCTTATATCACTGCACATATATCAGAATGGCCAACATTCAAAACACTGACAGTAAGAGTCTCAGTAAAAATGAGGAAGAATTGGAATGATCATGTCCTGTTGACAGTATAACATGGTAATTTTTTTTTTGAAAAAAAATTGCAGTTTATTTTAAAAAGTTGAACGTTTTCTTGCGTAGGATCCAGCAATTTCACTCTTCATTAATTTCAGGAAAAAAAAAAGAAAACATATGAAAGTTTTTGTTCAAAAACTTGAGCAAAATTGTACATATCAGCTTAACTTTTAACAGACAAAACACTAGAAATGACTCAAAGTTCCCTCAACAGGTGAATGGATAAAGAAAAATATGGTGAATCGATATAGTGGAATGCTACTTAGCAATGTAAATAATGGACTATGGATAAACAGAAGTATCAATAGGTATTTCCATAGTCAGAAATATTTTTTGGGGTGAAAAACACCAAGCATATTATAAGTGCAGGTGATGTAGAAATATTTTATTATTAAAATTTTCATATTTGGACCTTCAAAAAATAGCAGTCTTAATTTCAGCATGGATATACACAGTGAAAATACCTATGTAGTGCAACACTATATACTCTAAAACAATATATTAAGGTTTGCAATTCAAATTCCAAAAAGCTATTTAAATTGATGCTTCATATTAACCATTATATCTCACATAATCCTCTATGTTTATTAGACAATAATTAAAGCAATTTTTATTTATTTCATTATTCTCCAATTGGGGATGGAGTAGCTTGGCTGTGTCAGCTAGGTTATCCTTTTGACATCTCCAAACTGTCCAGTTTGAAATCTCCACTGTATACTGAGGCACCAGGTTCAGAGCCTCAGCAGAGGAGAAAGATGGTGAGGATTCAGGCTTCTGACTCTTAAATATCTAATGAGCTTATTCTCTGCTGCACCTCAGACACATCTCTGTGTTCTGTTCCCTTAGCCTAGTCAGACTGAATCCTTCCCTGGAACTGTAGCTCCAGGTCCTCATGTACGAGGACCATAGGTAATCACACTCTACTGCAACCATCTGGTAAAGTCATGGGCTGGTAAAAAGCATCTAGTAAAATGACTGTGACCTCTGGATCTTCACTGCATCCTGATTGGCTCTCAGGTTTCATGGGATCTGAGGTTGTGGCAGCTAAAATTATTTCCTGCGCCTTCTACTTTCTTATAGGGCTTCCCTGGTGGCTCAGTAGTAAACAAACAAACAAACAAACAAACAAAAAACCTGCCTGCCAATGGAGGAGACCTGGGTTGGATCCTTGGGTCAGGAAAATCCCATGGAGAAGGAAATAGCAACCCACTCCAGTATTCCTGTTGGGAAATTCCACACATAGAGGAGCCTGGAGAGTTATAGTTCATGGGATCACAAAGAGTCATGCATGACTGAGTGACTGAGCAACTACTATTTCCTTGTACTCTCTAGGCTGTTATCATGTTACCTGTATTCTTACCTGTATTCTTTATTAACTCATTATTGACTGGGGGATTTTTTTCAGAAACTAATATCTGTGGCCGGTGATTTTTTAAGTAAGTGAATATTGAAACATATCCGGTCAATAACATTCAGATAACAGAAGACATCCTAATAGGCCTCTGGTCAATAAAGTGTTAAGTATTAATAACATGTTTGCATAGCTTTTTTTTCCAAAATTCATTAGAGAATAGGTTATCAAAGAACTTTCTATTGAAAGAATTTTAGTAAGTCTTTTTTAAAATATAAATTTAGGATAAAATCTAAACATCAATTTTTTTTTAGTGAAACTGAACTTAGAGTCACTTCTCATATCTCCAGTGTTTTCTGTAACACAGCGTTACCAATACAACTTTCTCACCCACTAGCATTGAAGAAGCCTTAAATTAGAAATGCCCAGAATCAAATCACAGCAAACAGAAAAATATGCTTTTATTAGGAGCTTTCCATAGTTGTTTCTAGCCAATCTAAACAAGATAAAGTAATATTCTTAGTTGTTTGAAAACACTCCACACATTCCGACTCCTCTTTTTTAAATTCTTAGACATGTTTCCCTTTCTTGCAAGAATATAAAATGCATATTTTGGGCTTTTCCTAGTAACTTTTGATTTCTATCATGAAACTCAGTTGGGTCCAACATTTTGCGACCCCAAGGGCTGAAGCCCACTAGGCTCCTCTGTCCATGGGATTCTCCAGGTAAGAATACTGCAGTGGGTTTCCATTTGTTCTTCAGGGGATCTCCCTGACCCAGGGATGGAATCTGCATCTCCTGTGTCTTCTTCATTGCAGGTGGATTCTTTACAGCTTAATCCACCGGGGAAGCCCTTTCTATCACCACCCACTCACTTTCTTCTAAACAGTCATCTTTCAGATTAGTCATCTTAAAATATGTAGTTATATTACTGGTTTCAACCTACTGTTCTCTCAAATTTAGAATCTGTTTTCTTTAGAGAGTTGGCTGTTTTGTGGTTGTTCAATTTTTTTAAGTTCCTGTAATTGGAGAAGTAGTAAAAAAACAATCTCTTAGATAGAGATTCTTGCCAGAGAACCTGTGTAACTTCTCAAGTACAGAGACAGCTCACATCAGGCCCTGGGGACAGCTGCAGAAGTTGAAAGGTGGGCTTTGCATTTTAGAGAAATTTCCTTTATGAATATGATGTCACTCATAATTATGTTTGCTAGAACATTATTTGGCCTAAGATAGATCTGCACAGAGCAAGCCTATGGGCCATTTCTTTCTTGCTGTAAACATTAAGTTTCCTGAATGAGTTATATCCATTCACTTAATTATTCCCAACATGGTAGTGATTTTTTTTTTCATATTAACTGTTTCCTATTAAAGAGGTCTTTTTTAAGGTTTTAACAAATTTATATTAAAAAATTATGTACCCCTTAAAACAGATTTCAAATTGAATTAAAATATGCTACAGTTAAACAATATTTCATATTGGATTGAAATATACCACACTTAAAAAGATATGCATAGATACATTGAAATATTTTAATAACATAAATAGTGTCATCTAGTTTATAGTCTATGGGACCTTGAACAGAACTTGTATCCTACTATTGGGTGAAAATTGTATAAATATTAGTTATGTTGAATTGTTTCATAGTGCTTTTCAGCTCTACTATATCCTACTTCTCTCTATATTCATTCTATTAATTTTTGATAGGTTGATATTGAAACTCCATGTAAAAATCTTAATTTATCTACTTAAAAGATAATTGTAATATATAAGTGAACAATATATAACTGTTCTGTATTTTCCAGGTCTCCTGTAAATGTGTTATCATACTTTCATAATTTAAAAAAGAAAATTATTTGTTTGAAGGCAAACATTAATGGCAAATGGGGCTTTACAATTTTTACACTGAAGCAGGAGAATGTGTCACCCAAGAAATTGACATAGCTGCTTAAAATTATTCTAAACAGCCCTTATCAAATATTTTAGGCATCACTGAAAATGCTTGTCACTGGAAATATAAGTCCTGTTCATAGACCGTTTGTCGCCTATTGTCTGAATGTGTGACTCTCCAAATTGACACCAAATTGCTATCTTGTCAACATGTAAAAGGATGGATCACTTTATCTCCTGACTGATGAAGTTTCAAATCCACAAAGCACAGGCCGTCAGTCCTTTGAGGTGAGTATGATGCCTCAAACCCGACAGCCTGTCCTGACAGCTTTCACATATTCCTGAAACCAAATTGTTTCTGCTTCTATTAGAAGGCCAGTGTATAAAACCTAGAGGAAGAAGACGGTAAATAGAAAAGAAAATTGTCTTCATGTTCCGAGTAACTATAAAAAGTTGTTTCCAGGGAAAAGTGTAGGTATTGATTTTGCCTCTCCTAGCGATGTACACAGAGAGACACAAAGAACCCATATGGGTCCAAGGTTTGCCAGGAAAAGGAATGTCAGGATAAGCAGATGGCAACTCCATTGCCATATGGCTCCTCAGGAATAAGCCCATGTTATGGAGCAGTGCCACAAGATAAGACTAAAAATATTTTCATGCTACTATTTTAAAACAGCACAGAGAATGAATACCTGGTTTGCTGACATGAGAAATCATTGGAAAAATATGACAGGTGCACTTTATTAAATGCACATCCACTAACTGGCTCTTTGACTGAAAAGGATCAAACTGATAAGGTTTCCTATATTTTGGATAGAAAATTAAGTGGATAACACAGCAGATTTTTAAAAAAAAATATCTAACCAAAAATCCTAGTCATAGAAGTTAAAACATTTTTAAAGGCTTATGTTATAATCAAGGCTTTGATCCAGAATTTCTACTGTTTACAATAATAAATAAGTTAAATATTACTGGGAACATTACCAGTTCTCATGTAAACTTGATGTAAAATGACAACTATTAAATTTTCATTTAAAATTCATTTCTAGTTTTATTGAGTTTTTGCGTGTGCTAAATCACTTCAGTTGTGTCTGACCCTTTGCGGCCCTATGGATAGTAGCCTGCCAGGCTCCTCTGTCTGTAGGATTCTCTAGGCAAGAATACTGGAGTGGGTTGCCATGCCCTCCTCCAGGGGATCTTCCCGACCCAGGGATCGAACCTGAGTCTCTTATATCTCCTGCATTTGCAGGTAGGTTCTTTACCACTAGCATTGCCTGGGAAGCTCCTTTATTGAGCTGTAGTTGATATATAACATCTTAATTTAAGACGTACGATATGGTGATTTGATATATGTATATACTGCAAAATGATTAACACAACAATAAGCTTAGTTAACTTATCTATCACTTCACATGATTATTGCTGTTCTGTCAGTCATGTCTGACTCTGCCAAGCCATGGGCTGCGGCACACCAGGTTTCTCTGTCTTTCAATATCTCCTAGAGTTTGCTCAAACTCATATCGATTGAGTTGATAATGCCATCCAACCATCTCATCCTCTTTCGTTCCCTTCTCCTCCTGCCTTCAATCTTTCCCAGCACCAAGGTCTTTTCCAATGAGTCAGCTCTTTACACCAGGTGGCCAAAGTATTGGAGCTTCAGCTTCAGCATCAGTCCATCCAATGACTATTCAGGATTGATTTTCTTTGGGATTGAATGATTTAAGTTTGGGTTTAGAAACTGAAGACAAAGGTCCAGGACCTGGTAAGCCAGGTCCAGGCCAAGACAACACTGAGAAATCAACCCATCCAAGTTTCACTTTCCTTCTCTGGAAAAGGTTTATGCATGATGTTACTAGGGAAAAGTGTGCTGTGAAGAACGTAGTAACTTGGGGACCCACACAGAACTCTATTCAAGTGCACCTTCTCCCATTACTAGTTTTGCTATTATTTTTCTTGAAAGCAGTTAAGACATTAAACTCAATTTGCCTATCTGAAGGAGGAGGCTGACAATACAGAAATCCCAGGGCTGTGGTGAGAAGTCAGTGAGGTAATTTCCAGTGACTCTTAGTTATGAGACTAAAGAAAGGAGCAAGATGAATCTAATGACAGCACATGGGTTAGGGGGGGAGTGAAGAGAAGTGAGTGGGCCACCTAGCCCACTGGCAGGATTTTTTCTGCCTGAGAATACTTTGCTCCATTCTTGGACTTTCTCTTTTCATACTGTTCATGGGGTTCTCAAGGCAGGAATACTAAAGTGATTTGCTGTTCCCTTCTCCTTTGCCAAATCACTGGAGATGGTGACTGCAGCCATGAAATAAAAAGGTGGTTATTCCTTAGAAGAAATGTTATGACCAACCTAGACAGCATATTAAAAAGCAGAGACATCACTTTGCCAACAAAGGTCCATCTAGTCAAGGCTATGGCTTTTCCAGTAGTCCATTAGTCCAGTAGTCCATACATGTATGGATGTGAGAGTTGGACTGTGAAGAAAGCTGAGCGCCGAAGGATTGATACTTTTGAACTGTGGTGTTGGAGAAGACTCTTGAGAGTCCCTTGGACTGCAAGGATACCCAAGAAGTCCATCCTAAAAGAAATCAGTCCTGAATGTTCATTGGAAGGACTGATGTAGAAGCTGAAACTCCAATACTTTGGCCACCTGATGTGAAGAGCTGACTCACTTGGAAAGACCCTGATGCTGGGAAAGACTGAAGGCAGGAGGAGAAGGGGGCTATAGAGGATGAGACGGTGGGATGGCATCACTGACTCAATGGGCATGAGTTTAAGTAAACTCTGTGAGCTGGTGATGGACAGGGAGGCCTGGCTGCTGCAGCCCATGGGGTCACAAAGAGTCAGACATGACTGACTGACTGAACTGAACTGGCCTTTCTCTAGCCTAGAGATAGATCCCTGGCTGCAAGATTCCAATGGAACCACTTATTTCATGTGGGCTAAAAGCTTCCCTGATCTGACTTTCCTGGAGAAGATGATGTGACCCAAGTTTCACAAGATCCTCACAAGTCTTAAGATCTCATTAGAAGGAGCAGCTCGCATCCTATTTGGCCTAGAGTTTGAGGCACGACAAAATAAGGCAGACATTCATAGTGCCAGGTTGTTCAAAGAAAGCCTTGTTGGGGATGGACAGAGCTGACCCACTCTCCTCCAATGTGACCCCACAAACCAATCTTCTAATTTGTTGTTATTTTTCAGTCACTAAGTTGGATTTGGCTCTTTGCGACCCTGTGGGCTACAGCATGCCAGGCTCCCTGTCCATCATCATCTCCGAGTTTGCTCAAATTCATGTCCTTTGGACTGCAAGGAGATGAAATCAGTCAATCCTAAAGGAAATCAACCTTGAATATTCACTGGAAGGACTGACATGTACACCCGTGGTGGATTCATGTCAATGTATGGCAAAACCAATACAATAAATAAATAAATAAAGTTGAATTAAAAATCAAAAAAAAAAAAAAAAGAAAGAAACTGAAACTCCAATACTTTGGCCAGCTGATGCAAAGAGCCAACTCACTGGGAAAATATTTTGATTCTGGGAAAGGTTGAAGGCAAAAGGAGAAGAGGGTGGCAGAGGAAGAGATGGTTAGATAATATTACCCACTCAAATATTCTAATCATGGTGTCATTGTTTTTTATTGTTTTCTCTTTCATTTTTAATAATTCTGAAAATGTAAGTAAAACACTTTTCTTTGTGTATCTAAAAGCAATACATCAACATGAGATCATTGCATTCTTTGTAATATCCTTTTTTCCTGTGTTTCTCACTTAATCTGTCTATCAAGCCTACGAGGGTGGCAGTATGAGCCTCCCTTCCCCCTAAACATATAAACACAGACACACGATATACAGACAGATATGTTTAAGTTTTTACAAGATACGATCAACAACAACTAATTAGTAAGCACTAGAACTAGAAGAAGTAGCAAATTATCTAGTAAGAATAGACATGTCTTTCCATAATAGTTATAAACGCTGATATCAGTTTGTTTACTTTTATAGATATTTGCATTAAATTATCAGATGCCGGAAAAATTCCCACATTATTCTCCCAATTTTTTTCAAAGATTACAGATACACAATTACACAGATTATGCTGAAGTATAACTTCTTTCCTATAATATTATTTCCAAGTATTTGGTAATCAGATAGGAATAAAAAACTGATAGAAAATTTCATTAAAGAACACTGTATGTAGAATTACACTCCTGAGAGAGAAGATAGCTATTAATGGTCACGGGAAGGTCAAGAGTAACACTTCACAGAAAAATGAAAGAAGGGAATAATGAATGAATAACTGAGATGAATAACTTGGAAAGAATTATACAACTGACTTTTTGAAATTGGGGTTTGTGATATCTGATGAACTGTGATGGATGCTAAAGAGTACACAGATATACTACACTCTCTAGAACTTCAAGAATGAATTTTAAAAAAGGAAAGAAAACCTGGCAGTGATGTTGTGGTAGCTTACAATTTGATGGCACTTTGCTGAGTTTAAAGTACCCCTGACTAGGAATCTGAGGAGGAGAGTCAGCCAGACACCACTGGAGGAGCTACAACTCAACAATTCCCAGGCATTCAGTTATTAGTAGAATGAGACTAATGGAAGTGGCCTCGCCTCTGACATGGGATTTTATATGCATATCAAATAAAATGTTCTACCTGAAAATATTTCAAAAATGTTAATGTTTATTTTGATACATAGATTACTTTTAGTCACCTCCTTCGCAGGGGAACATTTCATGCAAAGATGGGCTTGATAAAGGACACAAATGGCATGGACCTAACAGAAGCAGAAGACATTAAGAAGAGGTGGCAAGAATACACAGAAAAACTCTACAAAAAAGATCTTCATGACCCAAATAATCATGATGGTGTGATCACTCACCTAGAGCCAGACATCCTGGAATGTGAAGTCAAGTGGGCCTTAGGAAACATCACTATGAACAAAGCTAGTGGAGGTGATGGAATTCCAGTTGAGCTATTTCAAATCCTGAAAGATGATGCTGTGAAAGTGCTGCACTCAATATGCCAGCAAATTTGGACAACTCAGCAGTGGCCACAGGACTGGAAAAGGTCAGTTTTCATTCCAATCCCAAAGAAAGGCAATGCCAAAGAATGCTCAAACTGCTGCACAATTACACTCATCTCACAGGCTAGTAAAGTCATGCTTAAAATTCTCCAAGTCAGGCTTCAGCAATATGTGAACCATGAACTTCCAGATGATCAAGCTGGTTTTAGAAAAAGCAGAGGAACCAGAGATCAAGTTGCCAACATCTGCTGGATCATGGGAAAAGCAAGTGAGTTCCAGAAAAACATCTATTTCTGCTTTATTGACTATGCCAAAGCCTTTGACTGTGTGGATCACAATAAACAGTGGAAAATTCTGAAAGAGATGGGAATACCAGACCACCTGACCTGCCTCTTGAGAAACTTATATGCAGGTCAGGAAGCAACAGTTAGAACTGGACATGGAACAACAGACTGGTTCCAAAGAGGAAAAGGAGTCTGTCAAGGCTGTATATTGTCACCCTGCTTATTTAACTTCTATGCAGAGTACATCATGAGAAACACTGGGCTGGAAGATGCACAAGCTGGAATCAAGATTGCTGGAGAAATATCAATAACATCAGACATGCAGATGACACCACCCTATGGCAGGAAGTGAAGAACTAAAGAGCCTCTTGATGAAAGTGAAAGAGGAGAATGAAAAAGTTGGGTTAAAACTCAATATCCAGAAAACTAAGATCATGGCATCCAGTCCCATCACTTCATGAGAAATAAATGAGGAAACAATGGAAACAGTGACAGACTATTTTTGGGGAATTCAAAAATCACTGCAGATGGTGACTGCAGCCATGAAATTAAAAGACACTTACTCGTTGAAAAGAAAGTTATGACCAACCTAGACAGCATATTAAAAAGCAGAGACATTACTTTGTCAACGAAGGTCCATCTAGTCAGTTCAGTTCAGTTCAGTTGCTCAGTCGTGTACGACTCTTTGCGACCCCATGAATCGCAGCACGCCAGGCCTCCCTATCACCAACTCCTGGAGTTCACTAAGACTCACGTCCATCAGGTCCATGATGCCATCCAGCCATTTCATCCTGGGTCATCCCCTTCTCCTCCTGCCCCCAATCCCTCCAGCATCAGAGTCTTTTCCAATGAGTCAACTCTTTGCATGAGGTGCCCAAAGTACTGGAGCTTCAGCTTTAGCATCATTCCTTCCAAAGAAATCCCAGGGTTGATCTCCTTCAGAATGGACTGGTTGGATCTCCCTGCAGTCCAAGGGACCCTCAAGAGTCTTCTCCAACACCACAGTTCAAAAGTATCAATTCTTTGGTGCTCAAAGATATGGTTTTTCCAGTGGTTACATATGGATGTGAGAGTTGGACTATAAAGAAAGCTGAGTGCCAAAGAATCGATGCTTTTGAGCTGTGCTGTTGGAGAAGACTCTTGAGAGTCCCTTGGACTGCAAGGAGATCCAACCAGTCCATTCTGAAGGAGATCAGTCCTGGGTGTTCACTGGAAGGACTGATGTTGAAGCTGAAGCTCCAATACTGTGGCCACCTGATGCAAAGAACTGACTCATTTGAAAAGACTCTGATGCTAGGAAAGTTGGAGGGCAGGAGGAGAAGGGGACAACAGAGCATGAGATTGTTAGATGGCATCATTAACTCAATGGACATGAGTTTGTGTACACTCTGGGAGCTAGTAATGGACAGGGAGGCCTGGCGTGCTGCAGTTCATGGGATCACAGAGCTGGACATGACTGAGTGACTGAACTGAACTCACAATTCACAGGGAAGATGAGAAATGGAAATGAATTAATCAGGGTTATCATTTTCCAAGCAGGAAAAATAGACGTTCTTTTTTTAGATCCAAAAAGCAGTTATAGGAAAGCTGCCTTAGAGTAAATATATTAATGTAGGCAGCAAGAAGGGCAGAAACGAAAGTATGATCCCAGGTCAGAAAAGACAGGTCACGGTTTTTTTTTTTTTTTTTTAATTTAAATTTATTTATTTTAATTGGAGGCTAATTACTTTACAATATTGTATTGGTTCTGCCACATATCAATGGGGAGGGAGGTGGGAGGGGGGTTCAGGACGGGGAACACATGTACACGTGTGTCGGATTCATGTTGACGTGCGGCAGGTCATGTTCTGTAGTGGAGAAATGTGGATGCACTTTAAGTATAAAGAGGACTGAAACGCATGGAAATAAAATGTTCTTTAGAAGGATGCTAAATGATATTTGGGGGATTACAGACTTTTATTGAGCTCTTCTATCACGTTAAATTTGGGAGTTGATTGACAGCTACTCTTAATTAAAATGATGCTGTTTGGTGAAACAGATAAACCCCCCAAAACTCAGTGAATTGGCATAAGAAGTCTTTTTCTCATTCAGGTAAGATCTTATCCAGTGTGTGTTCACATTTGCGGGTGTCTGCCCACTCAGCAACTTAAGCTGACAGGGAGCTGCCATTTTCACGTTGTTTCCAAGGTGATTCTGGGTGTTAGGGCCACTCAAGTTACCAGGAAAAAATGGATAGATGACTACATGGAAATTTTTTATTATTTTGTGTGCATGCGTGGGGGAAGGCCGTTTACTTAAAAGTGGAACACAGCACATACTTATACTTACCAGAATTCAGTCACAAGGACATTAAAATAAAAATGAAAAATAGCCTGTAGTTGTGTGTCTAAAAAATAAGGACATGAAAACTTGCACCCACATGCTGTCATACCCTGCCTTTCTGTTCACCAAGCAGATATCTATCTTTTTTTTTTTTTTGGTCCTAACCCAGATCCCACTCATCCCCTCTCCCAAACTCCAATTAGCCCCTGACTCAGACCTACTTGCTCTTTGAGCTAAGGAGATCTTTAAATTCAAAAGACAATTTATCTAAAAACAAATATATACTAATAAAAAAGTGTGTGAAACCACCATTACAATGCTATTTCATAAAAGAAACAAACAGGAGAGACAGCTCTCAGAGGCACAGCTTGCGGCCCCACACCTGGGATAATACAAAGCCTTGAGTAGAACATGGATCTGATTTCTGCAGCAAACCTCAGAACAGTGATCTCCTGTCCTGGCTTCACCAGGTGGATGGATTTTACTTATTCATCCACTTCAGAGCCTCCCTGATAGCTCAGTTGGTAATGAATCCACCTGCAATGCAGGAGACCCTGATTTTATTCCTGGGTTGGGAAGACCCTCTGGAGAAGGGATAGGCTACCCACTCCAGTACGCTTGTGGATACTTCCCTGTGGCTTCCCCTGTGGCTCAGCTAATAGAGACTCCACCTGCAATGTGGTAGACCTGGTTTCGATCCCTGGGTTGGGAAGATCCCTTAGAGAAGGAAAGGCTACCCACTCCAGTTTTCTGACCTGGAGAAGTTCATGGACTGTATAGTCTATAGTGTCACAAAGAATTGGACACAACTGAGTGACTTTCACTTCACTCACAACAAAGGTGAAACTGAGAAGGATGCCTACTTGGAGGCTATCATTTTTTTAAATTTATTTTTAATTGGAGGATAATTGCTTTACAATGTTGTGTTGGCTCTGCCATGCATCAACAAGAATCAATCATAGGTATACCCATGCCCCCCCCCCCACACCCTTGAACCTCCTTCCCACCTCCCACACCATCCCACCTCTCTAGGTGGTCACAGAGCCCCGGGGTTGAGCTCCTTGCCTCATACAGCAAATTCCCACTGTCTGCTTTGTACATGGTGACACATATGTTTCAATACTACTCTCTTAATTTGTCCCACCTTCTTCTTCCCTCACTGTGTTCACAAGGCTTTTCTCTATGTCTGCCTCTCCATTGCTGCCCTGCAAATAGGTACATTCAGTTCAGTTCATTTCTCTCTTTCTGATTTATTTCACTCTGTATAATAGGCTCTAGGTTCATCCACCTTTTTAGAACTAACATCATTTTTGAAACTGAAAACAGAGAAACTGAAAACAAAAAAAAAAAGGAGATTGAAAACAAAAGTACATAGGGTAGATTATGGCTGTCATAGGTCTATAAGCCTTTCATTTAATAAAATGAGAATCTTGCATGAGGCATATTAGAAGGAAAGGAAAGAGTTTAGTGGTAAAAGTGAGAAATGGAGTCTAGACACTTCTAATGCATAGTCGTGAAGCCTGGAAAATAAGTTCAACTTGACTATGCAAATATTAGAGGAGGTATTTGGTTTGATTCAGGAAAGTGCTTTGGCCACCTCATGCAAAGAGTCGACTCATTGGAAAAGACTCTGATGCTGGGAGGGATTGGCAGCAGGAGGAAAAGCGGACAACAGAGGATGAGATGGCTGGATGGCATCACTGACTCGATGGACATGAGTCTGAGTGAAGTCTGGGAGTTGGTGATGGACAGGGAGGCCTGGTGTGCTGCGATTCATGGGGTTGCAAAGAGTCGGACACGACTGAGCAACTGAAGTGAACTGGACTGGACTGAACTGAAGAGCTTAAAGCCAAAGCACTCTTTTTGTGAGAAAAAGGAAAAATTCCTATCTCTTGAATTTCATAAGAATATTTAGGTTTTTCATTACTAGACTAATATCTATATTACCTATGGGCTTCCCTGTGGTTCAGTGGTAAAGAATCTGCCTGCAATGCAGGAGAATCAAGTTCGATCACTGGGTCAGGAGGTCCTCTGGAGAGGAAGATGGAAACCCACTCCAGTATTCTTGCCTGGGAAACTCCATGGACAGAGGAGCTAGTATACCACATTATTGGCAGCTTTTTAACACCATGTTATTTCTAATAGAGCCACTGAAGCTGACGCATTTAATATGATGGTTAATGTGTTGACCTGGTTATCACTGCAGAAGATGATGAGTTTCTTCATCAAATATCTCTAAAACTGAAACAGAGAAAAAATATTGATCTCAAATTTCTTACATTTTTTGGAGAAGTATTTGATACACAAAAATGGGAAAGTGTGTATACGCATAGTATGTTAGATCTCTATTATCTATGAAAGTTTTTCTACATGAGAGCATTTTGGTGGTGACCGTCATGGTGGTTGGTTTGGTGGTTTATTTTCCTGGGGCCAAGTCTTGGGCTGAGGTGCCTTTTACATTTTTGATATGTTGGCTGAAGTGAACATTTAACCTGATCCCTATAAGAAAATGTGTACTATTTTTGTTTGTTTGTTTGCTGGATAAATGTCACTATCACATGAATCCTAGTTCATCTTTGGAAATACAGTGTAGTTGATTTTAGAATTATAAACATTAAGACATCAAACAAGATACATGTATTTTGAGCAAGTCTCCATAACACAGAACTGTGTAACTTTGGGACTGGCTGCTCTTTGATAGGATTTATAGAACAAAAATAAGAGAAGTTCAAACAAATTAACCTGGAAGAAGAAAGAAAGGAGTCTGAAAGATTTTTCCATGAAAGAAGTAAAGACAAAAAATCAGTCTTCCTCAAGAACAGTCCCTACAGAGAGAGGATGTATTTAAGTGATGAAAATATCAAATGCAAAGAGGCCACAGAAGAAAACCTGGAGAGAAGTTGGCATATTATCTACTCCTTCTTACAAAGTAAATAAAAGGGAGGTCAGGTAAAATATGGAAGTAAGTTCATGCGGAATTGTGAAGATTTGACACTTCTAAGTGGACTGGGATTTATTAAGTCTACTTTCCCTTGACCAGATTTGGGACTTTGCCTGGAGTTATCAGGCAGCAGCACTTCCTTTACCAATCTGTGTATAATAATAGAAGAATTATATCACCTCTGGGTGATGCACTAAAAGGAATTTAGTGTGAACAATGAAAGGTTCAGGTTATTTTATTTCTAAAGGCATTCAGTCTTTTCTCTGCCTCTACAAAAAACAACAGAAATCCGCGACATTTGCAATGGAATCAATGGTTGTCTGAATTAGGCACTCTATACTAAACCCTTGCTAAAATTCTCTCAACATGTTCTAGAATGTTATAATTTTTTTAAATAAGAGAATGATGATCAATTTTGAATCATATTCTTGGGAAGTAATCTCTTAAAACATGATTTTTCAAGAGTTTAAAGATGAGTTTGTATAATTTATTATGTCATGTCTCTGCTCCCACAAACATTCTTGACTATTTTAGTTAATTTTATAGCAAATTTTATTCTTCTGATTATTAATAAAATAATTTCAATCAGAAGACTCTAGGGTAAAAGTTCTTTAAAGTTAAAATATTCTATAAATTAATATGTAAAGTTATATATTTTATCACCTTATTAGAATACTAATAAAACATATTTCCATTACATTGTAGTTCAGGAAACTTTTTTTTTACCATCCTTTGATATTTTCCTTTTTTATTGGGTAATTTTGTAGCATTTTAGAAATATAACCTCTTTAACCTTGAATACAGAAATGTACTTGTGAGAAGGGTTGATAATCACACCAATAAATTATTAGTTTATCATTACTAGCTACATTATTTAATTTTAATAATGTTTATGTTTCTTATAGCTGAGCTGCATCAAATTTATTGAATGCTTTTAGATACAGGCAATATATAAATCATGTATCTTTAATGAGATGAATTATAGGTATAGAAGTATCTTGTGATCCTTTTTTGAGTCCTTAGTACTGTGCTTAGGGTACAGAGTTATCACAAAGAATCAGTCAGAAAAAGAATACAAAGATCCAAAACAATCATTTATACTTCATCCATTTTCTCTTCCTAATAGATGGAAATTGCTTGTTTTGAACTATTGGCCTTAAGCTTCCTCTAATAATCTCAGAACCCAGAATGTCTGTAGAGGGTAGAGAGGTGAACAAGTAAGGTGGAGTGAAAAATAATGTGACATGCTCAGGCAATTTACTTCTTGAGACTGGGGGCAGAAAAGCAAGTACGATGCTTATGTACCACTCTCATTTATTCCACCAAATGGCTATCACTATCTACTGTGGTCATGGGATGATTCTTGCTGAAATCTTTGGGAATAGATAAGAAGTTCAAAGGACAATCAAAACTTATTTTCACATTTTATTCTTATACAGATTATCCCAACATAAAGGGCAACAGCTGCTGTTTCTCACTTTCTCTCATTATTCCTAACCTTTCTCTTATATTCAGTATGCTAAAAAATCTTTCTGCTCCTTTGGTCATTACTATTGAGTGGCTGGTTGATTATATATACTTTTACAAAAGTTAGAGCTTTACATATCATTTCATTACAATTCTATACTTCTGTAAACAGCTCAGTGGTGGTTTTATGACTTTTACCTTTTCAATTAACTGATGCTTAATGGTTTTCCCTGGTGGCTCAGACGGTAAAGTGTCTGCCTGCAATGCGGGAGACCCGGGTTCGATTCCTGGGACAGGAAGATCCCCTGGAGAAGGAAATGGCAATCCACTCCAGCACTCTTGCCTCGAAAATCCCGTGGACAGAGGAGCCTGATAGGCTACAGTCCATGGGGTCGCAAAGAGTCGGACACGACTGAGCAACTTCACTTTCACTTAATGGTTTTCTGATATTTATCTATAAATAAATACATACAGGGAATACATGAAGAATAAAATAAGTTCTTTAGGATCAAAGACTCCATTCTGATACTGCAAGTTTAACCAGTAAAATATGAGAGGAGATCCCTGAATTTTAGGGATTCTCTGAGAAAAGAGAATTCTAGGTGGCCAAACACACCAGGAAAATCAGAGGTTGCAACCAGCAAATTAGAATGAATCACTTGCATTGGGCCATTATGAGTGAAAGTGAAAGTGTTGGTAGCTCAGTTTTGTCTGACTTTTTGTACACCCATGGACTGTAGCCTGCCAGGCTCCTTTGTCCACAGAATTCTCCAGAAAAGAATACTGGAGTGGGTTGCCATTTCCTTCTCCAGGGGATCTTCTTGACCCAGGGATTGAACCTGGGTCTCCAAAGAGATAGAAAATCAGGGGCTGATGCCAGCCCAGAACCACTGTACTCAGAAGTACAATGAACCTCTGGTCCCTTCTAATGCCCACCACTGGCATGTACCCAGTTCTGTAAGTTCATTCTTCTGGAGGCTGTTTTGGTAGGCCCGTGTTCTTCTGCAGGACACTAATGACAAGAATATCAGGGAATTCTTAAAATGAAGTTTCTAAATTGACTATCATTAATTTATATAATTCGAGAAGACTGTTTAATTGAAAGCCCAAGTGTCTAGATTAAATTCTCTGCCATGAGGCAAAATCAAAGTTAAAAATTAAAGTCAGTTCTAGAAATACAGTTTTAAAATTACATATCTGAATGTGCTTGACCCAAGAAAATTTGCAATATTAAAGTTACTGCACATCAAATACTGTTCCAGTCAAGCTGGCTTCATTAGCAGAACAAATTTTATTTTTTATTTTTATTTTTTTACAAGGAAGAAATTAGAAGACACCATATCATTCAGGAACTGGAAATTAAGTATAGACAGTTCATATTAGGTCTTATTCTTGAGCTGTAAGAACCAAGTCTACTTTATCTTCTGAAAAGTTATGGAGTCGCTCATCACAGCATCTCCTCATGTATCTGATTCATTTTCCTCTATGAACAAATGAGCACCATCTGATTTCAACTCCAGTTGGTCACGTGTCCTTATGGCTTCTCCAAAAGGCACTCTAACTGAAAACTTTAAGACAATAAACACATACACTATCTGGCTTCCGATGTGTGACGGATCTAATCTGCCAATGTGCTCATTCCAAATGTTTTCTCACCATGGGTCAGTCATCCACCATGGTTGCCTCCGCTGTAATCAGTTGAGTTAATCCATTAGGCACACAAATGGTCTACACATGTACCCTTTCTGAGGGACTGTGAATGAGCACAGATTACTTTGGGGGGCATCACAGGGTAGTCACAATTATTATAGAAAGATAAAGTACATGAAAATACTCATTTCATCATTTTAAAAAACCTTTAAACAATTTTCAATAGTTCTTAAAATCCATTCAATATATACACTCATGATACATTTTGATTTCAGAATTGACTGCCTTCATGCTAAATTTGCTCTTTTAAAACAAATGAAAAATCACTTTCCTAAGTTTCATAAATAAAAGCTCATAATTAAGGGATGCATAAGACTGATTTTTAAACAAAATTTTAAAATGTGGTCATTGGGCTTCCAGAATTTAAGGATGAATCCTTTCCCTAACTCATTAAACTATCCACTAATCTTTATTTCAATACATACTGGAAGCTTTTATTCAGTAATTGTATACCAGAATTTGAAAATTGGTATTCATATCACATGGGAACAGTGTTGAACCTTAAATCACATTCTTTCTTCAGGTGACATCTTATAACATTGAATGATGGTATAATTTTCCTATCAGGGTTTCTTCAGTCTTAGGACTCTAAGTTTTTTCTCTTGGTTTAAATGACACAATTACAGCAAGGACAAATTTAGTGTTTTGCTCTTTTGGTAACATGTTCTCTAAATAAGAACATCTGTTTTACAGTCACTTCCTGTTTACAGGGTAAGCTATTGTAGTTAAATTTCAAAATGTCAAACTCAATCAAAAATACTGATCTGTTTCAGTGCACAAGCGAAATGGCTAATGTGTGTAAGAAGCCAATAAAATCTTGTGGCAAGAATACTCTGCTGGGAAAAGGGAGGATTGTATTCTATTCCCAGCTCTCTCATGAATCATTGGCCTTGTCTATGAAGGGGATAAAAAGGTATTCCAAGGACAAACAGGCTCATGCATGCAGGCAAGAACCTGCTATATGAACGGCAGGCTCTGATTGCTCTGAAGAAGTGTTTACATGCTCCCTGAAGGTCATACGTGGCTACACTCCTTTAAACACGGCTGTATTTCCTACTATGTCTTTGAGTGTTCATGACAGACAGGACATTAGCTAAATATGAAAAGGGATTGGCTCAGTAGAATAGAGCAGGTTCTAGTATATATATATAAGCTTCTTATACACATTAGAAGGCTAAGCACTGAATTGACGCTTTTGAACTGTGTTGCTGGAGAAGACTCTTGAGAGTTCCTTGGACTGAAAGATCAAACCAGTCAATCCTAAAGTCAATCAAACTAGTCAATTTGAATATTCATTGAAAGCACTGATGCTTAAGCTGAAGCTCCAATACTTTGGCCTCCTTATAGAAACAGCCAACTCTTTGGAAAATACACTGTTGTTGGAGAAAATTGAAGGCAAAAGAAGAAGGGGGCAACAGAGGATGAGATGGTTAGATAGCATCACTGACTCAATGAACATGAGTTTGAGAGAGTTCTCAATGAACTCTGGGAGATAGTGGAGGTCAGAGGAGCCTGGAGTGATGCAGTCCATGGAGTCACAAAGAGACAGGACTTAGCAACTGAACAACAATGTGTGTGTCTGAGTGTATCCATTCAACTTGAGGGAACCAAGTCCAGGTAGGCTAAGAAACATGCAGGGGGCATACAAAACAACAACAAAAACAACAGCAAAATTCTAATACCTATGGATTTTCTCTGACGATATAAAAAAGCCTCTTTTTCAGCAATAGGAACCTCCTAAAACTGAGAGGCTATGTATTTCCCCTTTTATTACTGTTCATAATTAATGATTCCAGAATCTCTTTGACAGTTATTATAGAGAAATTTAATCATCTGTGTTTTAACTACATGATAAAATGATTCTAGATGACCAAAAAGTGTTAGTTGGCTCATTCTGAACAAATTGCCCTGCCAGATGTGTAATCACAACCTCAATGTGTGTGTGTGTGTGTGTGTGTGTGTCACAGTCAGGAGCAGAGTGTGTGAGCCTGGCTTGACTAACAGCTGTGAATCACAAATGCATATATATTTTGAGTTAAATTTGAGTTAAATGATTACTTAGTATGGCAAAAATATTTTTATTTGTAAGGTTTTAAATAGGAGAGACTTAGAGTAGCAAAGTAAAACAGAAACAGGAATAAAAACAAAACAAAAACTAATATGTAAATAAACCCAGATAAATAAACCCAGAAAAGATGGAGCATTTTCCTCAAAAGAATTTAGGATATTGACATTGATAAATACTATTTTCCTGTCCATTAGGTTTTCCTCATTCCTAACCAGCTGCTATTGGGGATAATCAGTATATTTCAAGTTGATATAAAAGTTGATACAGAGAAAATTAAATCTAAATTCCAGGAAGGATCTGATATGGGATCCTTATTTCTGGTCCAGTCCCAAATCATACAATAACCTCTCATTTTTCAGGTAGCACCCAGACATTCTCCTATATTTACCTCTTCAGATGATTGTCCCTGCTAGATATAGCTTTCCTCTTGTTTTTCACAGAGATCACTCCAGAAAATGACCTTAAACTCACCATGATGATGGCTTTTTCTCATGTAACACCACTTGTGATAAAGTGGACAAAGAAAAGGATTTCACAATCACTAAAGTTAGTGCTTTCTTGTTTCAGAAATTCCTCTGTCTTGGGAGTTAAGGAAAATTGGTTTCCCTTAAAGGGCAAGTCCAGGATAAAGGAAGAATTCCTAATTCGATGAAAGACCCTTTGTGATTACGGGTTATTGCCATTGGATCTGCTTAGATATGGTGGTGCAGGGTTAGAAGTCATCTTTAGAGACCTGGAGAGGGAAAATGGGGGAGAAAAGTTTTACTCAAACCCTATATTTTACATGTTTAAAGGGGACCAAAATAGTCATTTATTTATGAGAGAAAATCTACAAGAAATCTGCATAATAATCCTGGTCTGTCTTGCTGTTGTAAGAAATGACAGTAATGAACAAACCTGCTGGCTGCTGGCAGAGGTGAGAATCCCTGTAACACAGGGGTGCAGCCTCCCCCGACAACAGACTCCATCACTGAATGCTGGTGGGACATTGCAGGCCCACACGACAGCCTCTCCCCAGCACCCTGCTATTGCCCCAACCATCTCCCATCTTCCTCCTTACAGAAACAACTGTCTCCAACTTGCCCACAGCAAGACAGAAAATAAGCAATGCTACTGACTTCCTTCATGTTCAGCGAATGGTGGTCACAGTAAGATGGGATGATGCCAGCTGAACTTCACCAGCTTTGCAGATCCTTACGCACAAGATGGGGCTTCCCTTGTGGCTCGGCTGGTAAAGAATCCGCCTGTAATGCAGGAGACCCGAGTTCAGTTCCTGGGTTGGAAAGATCCCCTGGAGAAGGGGAAGGCTACCCACTAAAGTATTCTGGCCTGGAGAATTCCCTGGACTGTATAGTCCATGGGGTTGCAAAGAGCCAGACATGACTGAACAACTTTCACTCCACTTCATGCACAAGATGAAGAGAGGGTACCAGGCTGCTCCTGTTACCAGTGTTCAGAGAAGGACGGTGTGTCTCAGATTCTACTGGGCATACAAACTACCTGGATGCCTTTTTTTTTTTTCTTTTGAAATTTCTATTTTGTATTGGGGTATAGCCAACCAACAATGTTGTGACAATTTCAGGTGAACAGTGAAGGGACTCAGCCACACATATGCACGTATCCATTCTCCTCCAAACTCTCCTCCCATCCAGACTGCCATATACCATTGAGCAGAGTTCCCGGTGCTCTCCAGTAGGTCCTTGTTGGTTATCCATTTTAAATACATTGATATTTCTGACCAACAATCATATTTTCCTATATTTATTTTTTTGGGTCTTCCAACAGACAGTTATGTCTCATTGTTTTTCTGCTAATTTGAATGAACTAAGTAGTATTTAGTCTAACTGAATAACATGGATAATATAAAAAAAAAAAACATGTATTAAATATTTTCCAAGTAGCATTCTGATAGACTATAACAATGAGAAAAGTGATAATAGAAGTTTTATTATTGTTCTTATATAATAGTATAAGAAATAGGATGCATGCCATCATATAGGGTTTGGGACTTAAAAATATCTTCACTGCATTACCTCTGTCATCTTACTTAACTGAAACTGGTATCCTACACTGTAAATATTACCACCTATCATCCCTGAAAACTTAAGCAACTCTGCTCACTTAAGAAACTAAAATATAAAAATAAAATAAAATTGATCCTTTCTATCTTTACTACCAGAATTTATTTAGATGTAATCACATGTGTTTATAGCATTTATATTTTGTACATGTCCATCCCAAACTCCCTAACTAACCCTTCTTGATAAAATGCGTACTAAAACTCAGGAGATCTGGGTGGAGCCTGAGAGTCTGCTTTTCTAAAAAACAAACAAACAAAACTCCCAGGCAACACCAGGACTACTGGTTCTGTTGAAATCAGTTCAGTTCAGTCACTCAGTCATGTCCGACTCTGCGACTCCATGAATCGCAGCATGTCAGGCCTCCCTGTCCATCACCAACTCCCGGAGTTCACTCAGACTCACGTCCATCGAGTCAGTGATGCCATCCAGCCATCTCATCCTCTGTCGTCCCCTTCTCCTCCTGCCCCCAGTCCCTCCCAGCATCAGAGTCTTTTCCAACGAGTCAACTCTTCGCATGAGGTGGCCAAAATACTGGAGTTTCAGCTTTAGCATCATTCCTTCCAAAGAAATCCCAGGGCTGATCTCCTTCAGAATGGACTGGTTGGATCTCCTTGCAGTCCAAGGGACTCTTAAGAGTCTTCTCCACCAACACAGTTCAAAAGCATCAATTCTTTGGCGCTCAGCCTTCTTCACAGTCCAACTCTCACATCCATACATGACCACAGGAAAAACGATAGCCTTGACTAGACAGACCTTAGTTGGCAAAGTAATATCTCTGCTTTTGAATATGCTATCTAGATTGGTCATAACTTTTCTTCCAAAGAGTAAGCATCTTTTAATTTCACGGCTGCAGTCACCATCTGCAGTGATTTTGGAGCCCAAAAAAATAAAGTCTGACACTGTTTCCACTGTTTCCCCATCTATTTCCCATGAAGTGATGGGACCAGATGCCATAATCTTCATTTTCTGAATGTTGAGCTTTAAGCCAACTTTTTCACTCTCCTCTTTTACTTTCATCAAGAGGCTTTTTAGTTCCTTTTCACTTTCTGCCATAAGGGTGGTGTCATCTGCATATCTGAGGTTATTGATATTTCTCCCGGCAATCTTGATTCCAGCTTGTGTTTCTTCCAGTCCAGCATTTCTCATGATGTACTGACAAGCCTTATTTAGCTTGCTTTTGGGGCCTTAAATAGGGTGTTGATTAATCAAGTCTTTGTGTTATTTTGCAGAGACAGCACTGCCCATGTCTTCAGTTGTTCAGTCGGTCAGTCAAGTCTGACTCTCTGCAACCCGATGGACTGCAGCATGCCAGGCTTCCCTGTCCTTCTCTGTATCCCGGAGTTTGCTCAAACTCATGTTCATTGAGTCAGTGATGCCATCCAACCATCTCATTCTCTGTCGCCTGACCCCTTCTCCTCTTGCCATTAGTCTTTCCCAGCATCAGGGTCTTTTCGTCAGGGTGACTCACAAAACCAAGAATCTCCAGGCAACAGAACTTAAAGAATAGGAATGTTGCCACCTGAGCCCTTCAGAAGCAAGTCCTCCAGTCAGGAAAATCCAGCTTCCAGCAGTGCCAGTGACTTAGAAGGACTGAGTTACAACTAGCCAATCATCCTTCAAGTTAAAATTCCCCCAAACTCTCACATTTAGCTCCAACCCTGAATCAAGGAGATGTATTTGCAGCCTTGTCTCCTATCCCCTTGACTGTCAACCTCCAGAATGAAACTCTTTTCTCAGAAGTTGCCGCCATAGCATTGGCTTCTATGCACATCTGGCAGTGAGCCCTTGCTCAGTAAAATATTCAGTATGAAAACCTAGGAAAAAATACCTCCATACCAATTGATGGAGAATTTAGAGAGATACCCTGATAAAATTATTCTTAATTATCTGACTTAAAATCATAATCAGAGGTTTATTATATTTTAAATCCAAATATTTAAAGAGTTAAAAAGACAACGCTGAGCAGAAAAATCCTCTGCATTAGACAGTGGATTTCAACTCTGTGAAACTCAATGCCCCATTTTTATCAAAACTATTTTTATATGCCATTTCTTACTACGAAATAAAATTTATAGCAAAAATGTATACATACACAGTTTTTAAAGAATCAATATAGTCATGATTATAATATAAATGAAAATAAAAGGAATATATCATAGAATTAGGAGGATTTTAATATGTAAATTTGTAGGCACAATCAGCTATTAGACATTAATCATAGGTGCTGAGAAATCCACTCCTTCAAAATTTCAGCATTTTGAGAAGGGAAAAAAGTTCATAGAAACTTCATAAAGTCTTTTCTCTGTTGCACTTTGTGAAAATGTAAAATTTTTACATTTGATGTTTTTCTCCATATAAAGGATGAGTTGAAGCGAATTATCAACTTGACATTTTCTGTAATTCAAAAGTAAAATAATACAAGGGTGGTTCTAGAAGAAAACTTTTCCTATTTGCAAGAGACCTTAGAATTAGTTCAAAATGAGAATCATCAAAAAGCATTTGATTTTAAATAATTTTTGAGTATATCTATCTTCAGGGAAAGAGAATGTATCTTTTTTTCACAAAATCTATGCGTGGAATATGGATTATGAATCATTTCATTCCAACTATGTCCTATTAAAGAAAAAAAAGATCTAATGGGAAGTGACAATTGCCCAATACAGTAGAGAAAACATGTATCTTGATGAAGGTAAGGGATAAAGTTTTCTATCCACTGGAATGAAGCAAAACACACCAAATTTAAGCTAAAACAGGTAATGATGGTATGAATATGATATACATATTTTTTAAAAAATCAAAACACCATGTAAAATTATTTGGTACTTCTTTATAATTAGAGATAGATTTTAGGGTAGTTCCTTTCCGTGTAGATGAATTACCTCTATGAGTGTAATAACAATAAGTGAGCTGTGTAATAAGCTTGCATGCATAGCAGCAGAACTGGAAGGATATGCTGGTTGATTGTGAGAATATTTCTAGACCTTTTCTCATAATTCTCTGCAGTGGCCACTGGAGCAAACTAAGACCTGCATTTGGCCACCAGGGTCAGTAGCACCGAGAGCAGTGAGTAACAGCTGTGTCAGAAACCCCACTAATGAACCCATACTCATGATACATTTCAGACTGTTTCAATAACTTTTTTTTTTTAATTTTTATTTTTACTTTATACTGTATTGGTTTTGCCATACATTGACATGGATCCACCATGGGTGTACATGCATTCCCAAATATGAATCCCCCTCCCACCTCCCTCCCCATAACATCTCTCTGGGTCATCCCCATGCACCAGCCCCAAGCATCCTGTATCCTGCATCGGACATAGACTGGCGATTCGTTTCTTACGTGATAGTATACATGTTTCAATGCTATTCTCACAAATCATCTCACCCTCTCCCTCTCCCTCTGAGTCCAAAAGTCCACTCTATACATCTGTGTCTCTTTTGCTGTCTCACATACAGGGTCATCATTGCCATCTTTCTAAATTCCATATATGTGTGTTAGTATACTGTATTGATATTTTTCTTTCTGGCTTACTTCACTCTGTATAATCGGCTTCAGTTTCATCCATCTCATTAGAACTGATTCAAATGTGTTCTTTTTCATGGCTGAGTAATACTCCATTGTGTATATGTACCACAGCTTTCTTATCCATTCATCTGCTGATGGACATCTAGGCTGTTTCCATGTCTTGGCTATTATAAACAGTGCTGTGATGAACATTGGGGTACAAGTGTCTCTTTCAATTCTGGTTTCCTTGGTGTGTATGCCCAGCAGTGGGACTGCTGGGTCATAATGCAGTTCTATTTGCAATTTTTTAAGGAATCTCCACACTGTTCTCCACAGTGGCTGTACTAGTTTGCATTCCCACCAACAGTGTAGGAGGGTTCCCTTTTCTCCTCACCCTCTCCAGCATTTATTGCTTGTTGACTTTTGGATCACAGACATTCTGACTGGTGTGAGGTGGTACCTCATTGTGGTTTTGATTTGCATTTCTCTGATAATGAGTGATGTTGAGCATCTTTTCATGTGTTTGTTAGCCATCCGTATGTCTTCTTTGGAGAAATTTCTATTTAGTTCTTTGGCCCATTTTTTGATTGGGTCATTTATTTTCTGGAATTGAGCTGCATACGTTGCTTGTATATTTTTGAGATTAGTTGTTTGTCAGTTGCTTCATTTGCTATTATTTTCTCCCATTCAGAAGGTTGTCTTTGAGAGCAAGTAGTTGATTTAATTAGTAAAGGTCAAACACTGCTTTTAAAATTTTCTCTTCTGGAAAGGGCTACCTCATGAAAATTTATGTCTCAAACTCCCCCAAATAGATCATAAAAGCAACCTGCCATGCTTCGAAACACACAAACACACATGCCACAACACACATACACAGAAAAAGCATTTGCAAATTTTCAACTAATTTTGACTTACTAATGGAGTTGTGCATTTATTCTGGGTAAAATAATCTGTGTGTTGGTCGCTCATTTGCACCTCCGTAGACTGTAGCCCACCAGGCTCCTCTGTCCATGGGATTTCCCAGGCAAAAATATTGGAGTGGGTTGCCATTTCCTTCTCAAGGTGACTTTAGGAGGTAATTATTAGTTGAGGTCATGAAAATAGAGTTCCCATGAAAGGATTAGTATTCTTAGAAGTAAATGATGAGAGAGAACAGAGCTCTCTCTGCACGTGTGCACCAAGTAAAAGCCATGTAAGGATTTATGAGGGTTAAGGCAATGGCAACCCACTCCGGTACTCTTGCCTGGAAAATCCCATGGACAGAGGAGCCTGGTAGGCTGCAGTCCATGGGGTGGCTAAGAGTCAGACACGACTGAGCGACTTCACTTTCACTTTTCACTTTCGTGCATTGGAGAAGGAAATGGCAACCCACTCCAGTGTTCTTGCCTGAAGAATCCCAGGGACGGGGGAGCCTGGTGGGCTGCCGTCTATGGGATAGCACAGAGTCGGACACGACTGAAGTGACTTAGCAGCAGCAGCAGCAGCCATCTACCAGCCAGGAAGAGGGCCCTCACCAGACACAAATCTGCTGGCATCTCAATCTTGGACTTTCCTGTCTCCAGACCTGGGAGAAATCAATGTCTGTTCATTAAGCCATGTTGTCTGCTAAGGCGCTTCAGTCGTGTCCAACTCTGTGCTACCTCATAGACGGCCTCCTACCAGGCTCCTCTGTCCCTGGGATTCTCCAGGCAAGAACACTGGAGTGGGTTGCCATTTCCTTCTCCAGTGCATGAAAGTGAAAAGTCAAAGTGAAGTCGCTCAGTCATGTGCGACTCTTTGCAACCCCTTGGACTGTAGCCCACCAGGCTCCTCCATCCATGGGATTTTCCAGGCAAGAGTACTGGAGTGGGGTACCATCGCCTTCTCCGCATGTAGTCTATAGTATTTTGTTAATATCAGGATGACTAATACACCACAGAACTCTTTATAGTAATGGACTTGTGTTATTGGAGTTAGGGAAATTCATCTTTAAATATGACATTTCAGTACGGTCGTGGTCCTAAGGTTTAAACAATTTTATCTGTGTGGCAAAGTGAACTGGTTTTTACTGAGTTTATGCAGGCAGAAGGAAAAGCAATGGTAAAGCACTCTGTGTTATGTTTATCTATCCACTTGCTCAGCTTTGTGGACAAGATAAATCATTTTTGGTCAGAATTTCCAGTGGGTAATCATAGACTTTCCTGGTGGTAATATCAAAAATATGGTTTGTTTATATATATAAAGTTAGAATTAATACAATTTTTTCCAGTATAACTTATTAATGTTGAGATTTGATCCATGATAACAGATACACTCTGGTTAACCTAGAAGTAAAGATACCTTTCTATTTACTTATATGACCTATTTTTCATAAAACATGTCATTTCTAATATACCTAGTGCTGAGATAGTTTCTACATAACGCTATAGCAGCAGGTACATCCATTCAGAGGGACCAAACATCTGGGCAGGCCAGTGTAATAAATGCGTAGAATATCTAGCCATTCTAGCCAGAGCTCGATAATAAGTAAGACATACTTCCCTTTCCTTTCTTGATGCTGTCAAGTATGTGTAGAATATCGGAAGCATTTGTAAAAATTAGCGGTGGTTATAATGACAAACCTAGATAGCGTATTAAGAAGCAAAGACATCACTTTGCCAACAAAGGTCTGTATAGTCAAAGCTATGCTTTGAACAGTAAAACAGATGTGAAAGTTGGATCACAAAGAAGGCTAAGAGCCAAATAATTGATCCTTTTACATTGTGGTGCTGAAGAGGACTCTTGAGAGTCCCAAGGACAGCAAAGAGATCAGACCAGTAAATCCTAAAGGAAATCAACCCTGAATATTCACTGGAAAGAATGATGCTGAACTGAAGCTCCAATACTTTGGTCACCTGATGCAAAGAGCCAACTCATTGGTCAAGACCCTCATGCTAGGAAAGATTGAGAGCAGGAGGAGAAGGGCATGACAGAGGATACCCTGATATTACTGACTCAACGGACACAAGTTTGAGCAAACTCCAGGAGATAGTGAAGGAAAGGGAAGAATCGTGTGCTGCAGCCCAGGGATTGCAAAGAGTTGGGCACCACTTACCAACTCAACAACAACAGCAAGACAGTTTACAAATGGACCATCCCAGAAGTTAGTGGGAAGCTCCATCTATCCTGTTTTCACTGTTTAAGTGGAACTAATCTGATAAGTCAACTGGACTTTATCAGTGTGACAAAAGAGATTTGTTATAAGGCAACATCTATGAAAAATGTCATTTCCTGGACTTCCCTGGTGGTCCAGTGGGTAAGAATACACTTGCCAAGGCAGGGGACCTGAGTTCAGTTCCTGGTCAGGGAAGATTCCACATGCCATGGAGCAACCAAGCCCTGCCACAACTACTGAGCACTCCTCACACTGTAACTAGTGAAACCCACGTGCCTGAAGCCTACGCTCTGCAACAAGAAAAGCCACAGCAATGAGAAGCCTGTGAACTACAATGAAGGGTAGCCCCTGCGCACTATGACTAGAGAAAGCCTGTGCACAGCAACAAAAATGCAGTGCAACCTGAAATAAAATAAACAAACAAACAAAAACAACAAAAGAAGTTATTTCTGGTAAAGTTAAATTCTAATGAGAAAAATTAAATTAAAATTATTATGTTTACAAAATATGGATGGTATAACACAAGGTTATATCTAATTGAATGCTGGTAGCAAAGATGGAAAGAACTAGTTTCGTATTTTTTTTTGTATTTTTTTATTTTTAATTTATCTTTTAGTTTATCTTGTATCTTTTAGTTTAGCTAATTTAAGATGAGCTTAGTTGCTTAAGTTTTCAGAGATAGTTGAAACTTTTGGTAGGAATATTTACTGGTAGGATACCAGTTTCAGTTAAGTTAAATGTCAGGTAACGTGGTGAAGATATTTTTAAATCCCCCCAATTATTATGATAGTAAATGCCATATTTCTCTATAACTACTATTATTACATTTCCCATTGTTATATTCTATTAAAATGCTGCTTGGAGAAATGTTTGATGTATGTTTATTTGTAGATACTATCCACATTAGTCAGTTAGATTAAATACAACTTATTTCATTCAAATTAGGAGAAAGACAATCATACATAACTGTCTATTGGAAGACCCAGAAAGATAAATCATATGAAAACATGACTGCTTTGGTCAGACATACCAATGTCTCTGGCTTTTATGTTCTCAGAGAAGTGAATAAAAACTCAACTTGCAAGAAAGAAATGGTACATGTCCTGGTGCAAATTGTCACAGGCTCATAACTATGCACGGAATCAATATGAAAGTTCAGTGATGACACCTATTAAAAAAAACAAACTTCAAGTTTTTCTCACTATTGTATATGGGCGGTTCACCATCTGTAATATGTCTTAAAAGGAACATGAATATGGAGTACGTGCAAGATTTGAGTGTGTCCTATTTACAAAACAAACTGGCAGATTGCATTTGGCTTGTTCTGGAAAACCAAAATAAATATGTTCTTTTAACATTTCATTTATTCTGTGTTAATGAACTAAAACAGAACCATATTAAAAATCTGAAAGATGAAATTAAACACAAATATCAAATTTAAAAACTTGGAAGGTGAGTTTTCAAAATGAATTTAATTGCATGTTTTATAATTTTTTCTTCAAAATTATATGTCACTCTTGGAAGAAATTCAGATTAAAAGGACTTGTTCTGTGTACATATATACTATCCAGAAAATGTCACTAATGCCAGCAATGTTTTTTGTTCAAGTTTACTTGTTTTCACTGGTATAACTTGACCAGAAAATGAAATGCTTAGAAGCCAACATGGATTTAAACAAATTGTATAAACATGGACTGTTTTGTTAAAAATGTAGATCTCAAGAAATCAATTAAATCTTCATTGCATTCATTATCTCTGCCTCATTTTGCCATGCACTGAATCACCTTCACTTTTTAATAATTTATTAATGTCTATTCTTTAATATAATTCATCCAGAAATTATATGTATAACAGACATGAAATTTAAATCAATAATTTTATCTTATGAATTACTTGGCAGTTGTATCAAGTGCTGTTTATGAAATAGTACTTCTTAACCATTGAAAAGAAAATTCAAATTTATCAACTAATAAATATATATATTTAAATTTTCCCAAGTTCCCAATTTGTTTGTGCAATTTTGCAATATATATATAGAGTATATGTATCTATGCATGTATATGTATTTTTAATATGTATTTTATTCAAAAATATGTTTTATGTATATGAAGTTGGATTTGGGAACTGTATTCTAAACTGTGGAGCATTCCTGCAAAGAAAATGTATGTAGAACACTATTCTCTGTCTGGCATATAGTAAACTCATAATAACTATTAGCTATTATTATTTGAAAAGTAAAAATGTGATAGAATTTGAGGCTCCTGAAGGCTGTTAGGCAGTGGATACAAAGAGGAAGACACCATGTTCTGAGAAATTTGTGGACATTTGGGACTTGATGGTATTTCCTACAGCTTTTTGAAAGTATAATTGTAATAGAATCAATTGTAATATCTAAAATGTATAATTTGATATCTATTGAAAAATTGATAAATACCTATTATAATACTACCACCACAACTGAGTAAATCAATATATCCATCACTCCCGAAATTTTCCTCATGTCCTTCTCTTATCTCTTTCTCTACTTCCCCCACTCTCAAGGCACCATTAATATGCTTTCTGTTACTGTTGATTAGTTTGCATTTTCTAGAAATGTATGTGAACAGGATTATACAGTATGTCAGAACATACTGTATGGTTTTTGGTGTGGCTTCTTTTGTTCAGTGTAATTGTTTTGAAATTCATTCAGGCTGCTGATTGTATCAAAACTTAGTTCTTTTTTATTGCTATCTAGCATCTTATATACTGATATGCCACAAACTGTTTCTCTCTTCACCTAATGGAGAACTTTTTTTCCTTTCCAGTTTTTGACTTTTACAATAAAGTTTCTATGAACAGTAATATGCAAATTGTAGGGTGGTCATGTGTTTTCATTTCTCTTAATTTTTCCTGCCTCTCAACGAATCACTGACATGCCCTGAACAAATCCTAACAACTGTTTGTTCATATACTTTGTGCTGTTTCTTACTTAAAGCAGAATGGTGGATTTAATTTCAGTTATTCTCTCCTGGCTGAAAGTGGGTCTTTATCCTATATTATTCTAAGGACATATTTTCCATCAATTACCAGTTATGGTTTTTCTTTTGGCAAGAGGTTAAGTTTTCTTAAGGAAGCAATTTTTCTTTCTGCTTTGTTAACTAATATTTCATGTATTTCTACCATTCATGTATTTCTTGAATTAATAATATATGGAGTAACAAAAACATCAAGTAACAGGGGATAAAAAAACATATGGAAATTTATTTTTTAACCACAATCCATGAGTCAAAAAGTGATCTGCACACTCAACAAGAACCTGACTTTTTACATCTTTCTGTTTCACTAGCTTCAATACACTGAACTTTTATCAACAGGCTTATAACCTCATGATTGAAAGAAGGTGCTATAGTTGTACACTTTGGTACTCACTTTATCTCATCTAAAGGGAAAATAGGGTGCAGAGAAAAATAAATAGGGAGACCTTAATTATTGGGCATGCATTTTAATTTTTTGATTGTCCTAAATTGTTTACTGGGGTTCCCTAGTGATTCAGTGGTAAAGAATCCACCTGCCAAGGCAGGAGATGTGGGCTTGATCCCTGGGTCCAGAAGATCTTCTAGAAAAGGAAAGGGCAACCCTCTCCAGTATTTTTGCTGGGGAAATCCCTCGGACAAAAGAGCCTGGCAGGCTACAGTGTATGGGATCGCCAAGAATCAGATATGATTTATTGAGTAATTAGGAGCAGCAGCAAATTGTTTATTAGGTAAGAATTTTAAAGTTTATTTGTGGACATATCTTTAATCTAAGAGAAATACCTTGCTGAAATCCTTCAATATTACTTCTGCTTAGCTTTGTCTCATTGGGCAAACATAGTTCCATGCATACACTTAAGAATGTAGTAGCTAGAAAAGTCCTTACCTTTTTAATCCCGAGACTGATAGTCAGTCAAAGGAAATGAAATCTGGAACCAACTGTTCAACTGTTTCATAGCCACCTATCAGTGTCTGTGAGAGCTTGTTTGCCTTTTTTGTGTATATTATTTTTTAATAACTTGATAATTCTCATATGTTTATTTTTATGTAAACTTAAATAGGAAAAGGAGTACGTCAAGGCTGTATATTGTCACCCTGCTTATTTAACTTCTATGCAGAGTACATCATGAGAAACGCTGGACTGGAAGAAACACAAGCTGGAATCAAGATTGCCGGGAGAAATATCAATAGCCTCAGATATGCAGATGACATCACCCTTATGGCAGAAAATGAAGAGGAACTAAAAACCCTCTTGATGAAAGTGAAAGAGGAGAGTGAAAAAGTTGGCTTAAAGCTCAACATTCAGAAAATAAAGATCATGGCATCCAGTCCCATCACTTCATGGGAAATAGATGGGGAAGCAGTGGAAACAGTGTCAGACTTTATTTTTGTGGGCTCCAAAATCACTGCAGATGGTGACTGCAGCCATGAAATTAGAAGACGCTTACTCCTTGGAAGAAAAGTTATGAGCAACCTAGAAAGCATATTCAAAAGCAGAGACATTACTTTGCCAACTAAGGTCCATCTAGTCAAGGCTATGGTTTTTCCTGTGGTCATGTATGGATGTGAGAGCTGGACTGTGAAGAAGGCTGAGCGCCGAAGAATTGATGTGTTTGAACTGTGGTGTTGGAGAAGACTCTTGAGAGTCCCTTGGACTGCAAGGAGATCCAACCAGTCCATTCTGAAGGAGATCAACCCTGGGATTTCTTTGGAAGGAATGATGCTAAAGCTGAAGCTCCAGTACTTTGGCCACCTCACATGAAGAGCTGACTCATTGGAAAAGACTCTGATACTGGGAGGGATTGGGGGCAGGAGAAGAAGGGGATGACAGAGGATGAGATGGCTGGATGGCATCACTGACTCGATGGACGTGAGTCTGAGTGAACTCCAGGAGTTGGTGATGGACAGGGAGGCCTCACGTGCTGCGATTCATGGGGTCACAAAGAGTCGGACACGACTGAGCGACTGAACTGAACTGAAAAAATCATCTACTTTAAAATTTTAACTTTTATTGTAAATTCACTGAATCTGTGTATTTATACTATAGTGAAAATGAAAGTGTTAGTTGCTCAGTCGTGTCTCTTTGCAACATCATGGGCTATAGCCCACCAGCTTTCTCTGTCCATGGAATTCTCCAGGCAAGAATATTGAGTGGGTAGCCTTTCCTTTCTCCAGGGGATCTTCCCCACCCAGGGATCAAACCCAGGTCTCCTGCATTGCAGGCAGATTCTTTACCATTTGAGCTACATATTATACTATTTGAGCTATGCATATTTATACTATATATTTATCAAATTGCACCTAATTTCTTCACATTTGTTCAAACCTTCTTCCATGCCTTTCATCAAGATTTGATTTTATTTTCAAATTTTAGTGTCCAGGTACATAGTTTTCAAAAAGAACATACAATGATTTATTTTCAGCTTGTATAATTTTACCATATTTTAATTCAAAAGAATTTCATTATAACTTTTTGGGTTTTATTGTTAAATATAATCAAACCATCAATAAAAAGATATAGTTTAATTTTTCTTTCATGAAGCTTCAATTATTTTAAAGTAATTTTATTGTGTATTTCATTGTCCAGAACCTCAAAAAATTGAATAATAATAGTAGGCAAGCATCAAATTCTTTATATAACTGATAAAATTAGTGTTTCACCATTTAAAATGTTGTTTTATCTTGTTATTTGTTTAATAGATTTACCATAGTTAAATACTTAAGTAGTTACTTATTAATCCACTGAGTTCTACTCAATACTGATTTATTGATCTACTCTATTTAAATTCCTCTGTCCCTTCTATCCTTGTGTCACCTTTTCTGTACCACCATGTACTAAGCATTACAGTTCTGTCACGTGTTGGATACTCCTTTTGGATTTTTGTGTTAATTCTGCAACATCAATAAAACAGCATGTGCTACCCTCAATGATAAACCCTTGAAAACACCCCAAGAAAAATCAATACATCCTTCCTCTGAATTATTTCTTGCTTCTTCTAAATTGTTTATTGCTCATCCTTCTTATATCACTGCTTTTATAATAACGCCATGACAGAGTCTCAGTGTTTCAAGTATGACTGGCCTCTCACCATTGCTTAGAGAGAAAATTTAAAGGGCAATGTCAGATATAATTGACTGTATGAGACTCTCCCTTCTTTGTCATTTCTTTTCAATTTTTAGCACAACAGACAACAAGAGGCTTAATATGTCATATTATTCACACACCTAACACATACATAAAGGAATCTCTTAGGAAGTATGCCAGACACCTGTAGAATTAACCTGTGCTTATAAAATATGAGCAAACTACTAGCTTAGAAATGTACTAAAAAAGAGAAATATTTTTTTAAGTTTCATGGTAAAAACATACAGATCAATCCAACAAATATCTGGAAGAAGAATAAAAAGGGATTTGTGACATACCAGATGAAAGAGCAGGTACGGAATGAGATAGAAGAAGAACTTAAATCTATATCAAGAAAGGTGATCAAAGCAATTTTACTCAGCAAGTAATATTTGACTATATTTTGAGGCTGACGAGTATACTAGATAGAGGGTAATATTCCTGTGGCTATCTGCACAAAGATGTACCCAAATGTTGCCAAATGTAGGCATATGTCTCCTGATTAACAGCCACTTACTTTAGCATAAAGGAATATGTTTTACGTAATGAAATCTGCGGAGAAGGCAATGGCACCCCACTCCAGTACTCTTGCCTGGAAAATCCCATGGACGGAGGAGCCTGGTGGGCTGCAGTCCATGGGGTCGCTAAGAGTCGGACACAACTGAGCGACTTCACTTTGACTTTTCACTTTCATGCACTGGAGAAGGAAATGGCAACCCACTCCAGTGTTCTTGCCTGGAGAATCCCAGGGACAGGGGAGCCTGGTGGGCTGCCGTCTATGGGATAGCACAGAGTCGGACATGACTGAAGCGACTTAGCAGCAGCAGCAATGAAATCTGATCTTTCTAGGAGTTTTTATTACCTGCAAACACAATATTTATGTGCTAGGGAACAGGACAGGGATGTAAAAGGATGAGGCTAGAGAAGGGGCCAGTGACTGGTTTATGAAAGTTTGTATATATCATGCTGGGAGCTTCCCAGGTGGCACAGTGGTGAAGAATCCACCTGCCAATGCAGGAGACACATAAGATGCAGGTTCGATCCCTGGGTAAGGAAGATCCCAGTGGGGAAATGGCACCCCACTCCAGTATTCTTGCCCGGAAACCCCTCGGAGAGAGAAGCCTGGTGGTAGACAGTAAATCGGGACGCAAAGAGTCTGACACAACTGAGCACACACACACACATATACCATGCTAAATACCTACAATGGCAATCAGAGTGCAGTAGACGTAGTGATGTGTGGCAGGGTTTCCAGTTTTTGAAAGATGACACGACTATAATTTGGGAAATATGTAAAAGGGAAAGAGTTAATTCGCTCAGCTGTGTCTGACTCTTTGGGATCCCATGAACTGTAGCCCACCAGGTTCCTCTCTCCATGAAATTCTCCAGGCAAGAATACTGAACTGGCTTTCCATTTCCTCCCCCAGAGGATCTTCTCAACCCAGGGATCAAACCCCTGTTCCCTGCACTGGCAGACGTATTCTTTGCCACCGAACTACCGGGGAAGTGCATCCATGCTGCTGCTGCTTAGTTGCTTCAGTAGTGTGCAACTCTATGTGACCCCATAGACGGCAGCCCATCAGGCTCCGCCGTCCCTGGGATTCTCCATAGGTGGTGTCAAATTTAGTAAAGGAGAAAAGTACGTTCAGAATGAATATGGATGAGAAAGCCTCAAATTGTGTTAAATTAATATGAAAAAAAGCAATGGGTTGATAATGTTTGTTGTTATATGCCTAGAAATTGGTATTTAGAAAATTAGCAATTTTGATCATATTTGGTATGGCCATCATTCCGTTGGCCGAGTGGTAGATGGGAGGCAGGAAATACAAGGTACTTTTCCTACTTTCCAAAGTTGGTGAGCTCTTTTTGTCTTTCACGAAAGTTAGCTATTTAGGCTTCTAAACAGCCTTTCTAAGAAAGGGGGGTGGGGAAGAGTCTTTCAAATCCTAAAATGTGCCTATGGAGACCTGTTTTCAGACACTATTGTGGATTCTTTTTACCAAAGAAAGTAATCTTCATAGCAGAACTCCAAGCTTAAAAGTTATTTTGCTTTTAGATTCATCTCTGAATGTTGCTATGCTAAAAGAAACTTACAAAACAAGAATAAAGCATTTAAACTTCACACATAGCCACAGGGAAGCCTTCCTCATGCATAGCCATGGGGATACCCAGGGCTTTAATGCTAAGAAAAAACGAGCAAATCCCTCAACCCATCACACCATCTGGAGGACATTTACTACACTCTACACACACACGCGTGCACACACACACACACGCCCGCACACACTCACACACCTGGATAACAATCGATGATTAGGGTTTGCTGAGGAATAACTTGGAAATACTTTTTTTGTGTCTTGTTGGAAAGTGTAACTCCAATTCTAGCTATGACATACATTTCGGAAAGCTTTGGAATCTACCTTATGGTTTTTCAAATTTTAGGAATTTATTCATTGAATCAATGCAATTTTAAAATAATCACAGAAAATTGAAATTTACAGAGAGTCTCTAATTGTATAGGCTATTTAAAACCCATAGCCAGCAGCAGTTACTAAGTGAAGCCACTCATTTACCTAGCTGTAAATTAAAATTTAAGCATTTGCCAGCTAGTTTGTATATTCACATCTAGGGAAATCAGTGACTGAAGAACATTTTGTGCAGATAAAAACCACTGATTTTCACAAGAGGATGGATCATTGGAAGGACTTAAGAAGTTCAATGTGGAAGCACTGCAAGTTTGAGTGAGAATAGACAAAAATAGAAAAATAAACAGGATCCAAATTAGGAAGGATCTTCAAGTCAGATGACAGGGATTTAAATGTATCCTAAAGTCAGGGGAGCACCTGAAAAGCTTTAATAAGAAGAACCAGTCTGATTGCTTATTAGCTAGCATGACATGAGAAAACCAATCAGACATTTCCTCCTGGAGAAACTTGTGGAGTGAGATATGAAGGGGCATCTAGAAAACTTTCAAAAATCTGTGAAAAGAAGCCCAGAAATAAGCAAAGACAGTCAGAGATATAAGCAGAAGCATTCACAATCACCTCCTTCTTATCTTGAACTCATAAACGGATTTTAAAGAATTAATATACTGCCACCATCACTGTTATTCTGGTACTGCATTCAGGTACATGAGCTCTTAGCGACTACATATCATGACTTTTCAGAGCCTGAGAATACTGGAATACAATCCAGTTCTCACCCTGACCACCCCCAGACCCCACAAGATATGTGACACAGTCTCCCACAAGAATACCCTTATTTCAGACTCCAGTTGTACTTTGGGAGTACTTAGGCCATTGGCATTTCTGAACAGTTGGCTATAAATTTGGGGTACTTGTGACCATCTTAGCTTTTATAATTCACTAGAATTAGCCACAAAATAAGATTTTCATTATAAAGAAACAACATAAGGAGAGAACATCTGACAATATCAACTATTGGCAGAAATACTGAATAGTTTGGACTTTCAACCACTGATAAGAATGTACACTGAAACAATTACAATAAAAACAGTATAGCATCACTACAGAGTTTAAGACTTATATTCCTACAAATGCAATATTTCCAGTTCTAGAAATATCTTCAGGAGTAGTGACTGCTTATGAGCATAAAACTAGAGCAAAAAAATAAAAGCCCTCACCACTGTTTTTATTAGCCATAAACAGAGAATTGCTCAGTGACTGAATCCATTCATTTTTTCCCCTTTCTATTCTACTCTATTCTAGTCCATCCTATTCTCTATGTTTATAATACAAATGAATACTATATAGCAATGGAAAAAAATCTAGATTTATGCACTAAAGCAAAAATGAATTGAAACATCATGATGGGTGAGAGCAATCACAAAAAATTTCCCAATAGATGACTTTATGTACATACAGTAAAATAGCAGTAAATCTATTCTCTACAATGTAAGTATATCCAGGAGGTACCATCCTCAATAAGCAGAATGTGATTACTGTAAACATCATGATGGTGGTTGCCTAAGGGTTAAAAGAGTGTAGGTAATTGGGAAAGGTTGTTCTAAGTGACTCTGGCATATTGACAATGTATTATTTCTTGACTATAATGATGGTTTCAAGGATGTTTGTTTTTTAATTTATTATACTGTTCATTTACAGTAAGTGTATGACAATATATATATCATATTTCACAATTAAAAAATTGAAAGTCACATCATCACATCCATAACGTCAGCCCTTCATATCCACGCATTCTGTCTCAGCAGATTCAACTAACTGCAGGTAAAACATATTCCAAAAAATTGCAGAAGTTCCAAAAACCATACTTGAATTTTCCACACATAGGCAACTATTAACATAACATTTACATTATATTAGATATTATAAATAATCTAGAGATGACTTAAAGTATACAGGAGGAGGTATTAAAGTTATATTGCAAATACCAACCCATTTTATAAAAGGAAATTGAGCATCTTGGGGTTTTGGCATTTCATGCAGGACTACCAGGAGCTGACTGTACTTTGAAACACAAATTTAAATAACATATTATCTATTTTTAGACAGCAAATTGAACAGGTATAGGAGAATAATTTGAAATGTTTGTCAATGTCCCATGCTTTAGTAAAAGCACCATATATTGTAATTAGCATTTATTGTTACTAAGTAAATATATTGTGGAGTCTAATAATGAGAAGTGAAGTGAAGTCATTCAGTCGTGTTTGACTCTTTGCGACCCCATGGACTATAGCTTACTGGGATCCTCCGTCCATGGGATTTTCCAGGCAAGAATACTGGAGTGGGTTGCCATTTCCTTCTCCAGGGGAACTTCCGGACCCAGGGATCGAACCCGGGTCTCCCACATTATAGGCAGATGCTTGAAGAGCAACACAATTTTTATTGGCTATTTTGCTTCATGTATATATGCAGTATCATTACTAGTAGCACTCTTTTCTAGGCATTATTATAGGTAAAACTTTGCTTAAAATGAAACAAACCCACTTTTTACAAAATGAAATAAACTGGCTTTTATGAAATTTGGAGTTTTACCAATGAACTCTTATTCGAATCTTCTATCTTTCCATGAATTATTTAAGAAGTAAATTTATTTTGATTAGAAAGCAAGTTTTTTTTTTAATATCAAGCAGCTGTTCATCATTTTCATCCTGGTAAAATTTCCATTATTGGCAGATTTTATTTGTGTGTTTTACTTCAACAAAGCTACAATGAATGCCACAGTAAAATGTCAGAAATACCTGGTCTAATTTTAACCAATTAAAAAAGGAAATCAGCTAGAATTGATTTACATTCAATATAATTTGGAATGGTGCTTTTTTTTTTTTTTTTTGCAAAATAGTATTCCTGAAATAATTTTATTCTAGAAGGGGAATCACCTGTACCCTGGTTTCATTCTCCCCTATGGAGAGGATTCCATTGGAAGAACACTGTTGGCCCGAGATCCAGCTGATCTGTTCCTGCCTAGGAGTAGGGCATGCAATGGGCACAGAAGGCATTGGGAAGCAGCTGCAAATATTCAGATCTGAAGTAACTGGAGCATCAAAATGAACAAAGATAGTATGATCACCTAAAGAATAAAATAAATTATTTTTACTTAACTCTATACGATATAAATGAGTAAGGAAGGAGGGAAAAAAGGAAAAGATAAATCCAAGTAATTGATGTAGATAATTTGCACCACAACTCTGGAATGTTCTGCACCAGAAGGTGAAGCTCAGTCCCCTTTGTGTGTGTTTGTCCGGGATCCTACTGTATATTCCCTCACCAGTCTTAGAATTAGCCATTTCTTCAAGGACCCCCGTCCCTTTCACTGGGGACTTGCATTTAGAAACCAAGATGTAGGTGACTGCTCTTTTTATGCAGGTGCTGGAGGGTCCTCCCAGGAGACAGAGCCAGGAACTCTATGTCCGTGTGTTAACTCATGTACATACACGTGTCTGTAATTGATTCAGCTAAACATGAATTCTGCTGATATCTCCGACTCTAAATCAGTTTTACTCAAAATCTAAGCCAAACTAACTTCAAGATTCAGTTCAGTTCAGTTCATTTCAGTTCAGTCGCTCAGTCGTGTCCGACTCTTTGTGACCCCATGAATCGTAGCATGCCAGGCCTAGCTGTCCATCACCAACTCCCGGAGTTCACTCAGACTCATGTACATTGAGTCACTGATGCCATCCAGCCATCACATCCTCTGTTGTCCCCTTCTCCTCCTGCCCCCAATCCCTCCAAGCATCAGAGTCTTTTCCAATGAGTCAACTCTTCGCATGAGGTGGCCAAAGTACTGGAGTTTCAGCTTTAGCATCATTCCCTCCAAAGAAATCCCAGGGCTGATCTCCTTCAGAATGGACTGGGTGGATCTCCTTGCAGTCCAAGCGACTCTCAAGAGTCTTCTCCAACACAGTTCAAAAGCATCAATTCTCCGGTGCTCAGCCTTCTTCACAGTCCAACTCTCACATCCATACATGGCCACTGGAAAAACCATAGCCTTGACTAGACGGACCTTAGTCGGCAAAGTAATGTCTCTGCTTTTGAATATGCTGTCTAGGTTGGTCATAACTTTTCTTCCTAGGAGTAAGCATCTTTTAATTTCATGGCTGCAGTCACCATCTGCAGTGATTTTGGAGCCCAAAAATGTGAAGTCCGACACTGTCTCGAATGTTTCCCCATGTATTTACCATGCAGTGATGGGACCAGATGCCATGATCTTTGTTTTTTGAATGTTGAGCTTTAAGCCAACTTTTTCACTCTCCTCTTTCACATTCATCAAGAGGGTTTTTAGTTCCTCTTCACTTTCTGCCATAAGGGTGGTATCATCTGCATATCTGAGGTTATTGATATTTGATTCCAGCTTGTGCTTCTTCCAGTCCAGCGTTTCCCATGATGTACTCTGCATATAATTTACATAAGCAGGGTGAAAATATACAGCCTTGATGTACTCCTTTCCTATTTGGAACTATTATGTTCCATGATCAGTTCTAACTGTTGCTTACTGAACTGCATATAGATTTCTCAAGAGGCAGGTCAAGTGGTCTGGTATCCCCATCTCTTTCAGAATTTTCCACAGTTTATTGTGATCCACACAGTCAAAGGCTTTGGCATAGTCAATAAAGCAGGAGTAGATGTTTTTCTGGAACTCTCTTGCTTTTTCCATGATCCAGCAGATGTTGGCAATTTGATCTCTGGTTCCTCTGCCTTTTCTAAAACCAGCTTGAACATCTGGAAGTTCATGGTTCATGTAGAGCTGAAGCCTGGCTTAGAGAATTTTGAGCATTACTTTACTAGCGTGTGAGATGAGTGCAATTGTGCGGTAGTTTGAGCACTCTTTGGCATTGCTTTTCTTTGGGATTGGAATGAAAACTGACCTTTTCCAGTCCTGTGGCCACTGTTAAGTTTTCCATATTTGCTGGCATATTGAGTGCAGCACTTTCACAGCATCATCTTTCAGGATTTGAAATAGCTCCACTGGAATTCCATCACCTCCACTCGTTTTGTTCGTAGTGATGCTTTCTAAGGCCCACTTGACTTCACATTCCAGGATGTCTGGCTCTAGGAGAATGATCACAACATCATGATTATCTTGGTGGTGAAGATCTTTTTTGTACAGTTCTTCTGTGTATTCTTGCCACCTCTTCTTAATATCTTCTGCTTCTGTTAAGTCCATACCATTTCTGTCCTTTACGAGTGCATCTTTGCATGAAATGTTCCTTTGGTATCTCTAAATTTCTTGAAGAGATCTCTAGTCTTTTCCATTCTGTCGTTTGCCTCTATTTCTTTGTGTTGATCACTGAGGAAGGCTTTCTTATCTCTTCTTGCTAGTCTTTGGAACTCTGCATTCAGATGCTATATCTTTCCTTTTCTCCTTTGCTTTTTGCTTCTCTTATTTTCACAGCTGTTTGTAAGGCCTACTCAGACAGCCATTTTGCTTTTTTTGCATTTCTTTTCCATGGGGATGGTCTTGATCCCTGTCTCCTGTACAATGTCACGAACCTCATTCCATAGTTCATCAGGCACTCTATCTATCAGATCTAGGCCCTTAAATCTATTTCTCACTTCCACTGTATAATCATAAGGGATTTGATTTAGGTCATACCTAGATCTAGTGGTTTTCCCTACTTTTTCAATTTAAGTCTGAATTTGGCAATAAGGAGTTCATGATCTGAGCCACAGTCAGCTCCTGGTCTTGTTTTTGTTGACTGTATAGAGCTTCTCAATCTTTGGCTGCAAAGAATATAATCAATCTGATTTCGGTGTTGACCATCTGGTAATGTCCATGTGTAGAGTCTTCTCTTGTGTTGTTGGAAGAGGGTGTTTGCTATGACCAGTGCATTTTCTTGGCAAAACTCTATTAGTCTTTGCCCCGCTTCATTCCGCATTCCAAGGCCAAATTTGCCTGTTATTCCAGGTGTTTCTTGACTTCCTATTTTTACCTTCCAGTCCCCTATAATGAAAAGGACATCTTTTTTGGATGTTAGTTCTAAAATGTCTTGGAGGTCTTCATAGAACCATTCAACTTCAGCTTCTTCAGCATTACTGTTTGGCATATAGACTTGGATTACTATGATATTGAATGGTTTGCCTTGGAAATGAACAGAGATCATTCTGTTGTTTTTGAGATTGCATCTAAGTACTGAATTTTGGACTCTTTTGTTCGGACCCAAGATGGGCGGGTCATGGTGGGGAGTCTGACAGAATGTGGTCCACTGGAGAAGGGAATGGCAAACCACTTCAACATTCTTGCCTTGAGCACCCCATGAACAGTATAAAAAGGCAAAATGATAGGATACTGAAAGAAGAACTCCCCAGGTCAGTAGGTGCTCAATATGATACTGGAGATCAGTGGAGAAATAACTCCAGAAAGAATGAAGGGATGGAGCCAAAGCAAAAACAATGCCCAGCTGTGGATGTGACTGGTGATAGAAGCAAGGTCCAGTGCTGTAAAGAGCAATATTGCATAGGAACCTGGGATGTCAGGTCCATGAATCAAGGCAAATTGGAAGTGGTCAAACAAGAGATGGTAAGAGTGAATGTCGACATTCTAGGAATCAGTGAACTAAAATGGACTGGATGAATGGGTGCATTTAACTCAGATGACCATTAGATCTACTACTGCAGGCAGGAATCCCTTAGAAGAAATGGAGTAGCCATCATGGTCAATTCCCAGATTGGTTAAATAATTAAAAGTAAATAATATTATCATTAAAAAGCCAGAGTAAAAAACATAGGCCAATAATGACTTGTTGTCAACTGGGGGAAATGTTTTAAGCAGAAGACCCCAAAATTAGGGAAAGAAAAACAAAGGAAAGGAAACACACACTTACAGAAATTCTGAATAACAAAAGTATAAGTCTGTATATTCAGAAGAGTAGGATAATGACTAACTTTCAAAGATGATAAACTCACGTTTAACCATTTAAATCAAAATAGCCCCTGCGAATAAATCATGTGATAATACTCTAATAAAATAATAAACAAAATTAGTCACAGATTATTCAACATATAACTGGTCAACAGAAAAAATACTTCTATCAAATTATAAAGCAATTTACTGTTATAATAAGTCACATTGTTGAGAGTAGAGTGAGATATTGTTTTGTGAAGTGAAAGTGAAAGTCGCATAGTCATGTCTGACTCTTTGTGATAACCCAGGTCTCCTGCATTGCAGATGAATTCTTCATTAGTTGAGCCATAAGGGAAACCCAAGAATACTGGAGTGCGTAGCCCATCCCTCCTTCAGTGGCTCTTCCTTAACCAGGAATTGAACTGGGGTCTCCTGCATTGCTATAGATTCTTCACCAACTGAGCCATCAAGAGGACTTCCCTAGTGGCTCAGTTGTTAAAGAATCTGCCTGTAATGCAGGAGACTTGGGTTTGATCCCTGGGTTGGGAAGATCCCCTGGAGAAGGAAATGGCAACCACTCCAGTACTCTTGCCTAGAGGCTTCCATGGACAGAGGAGCTTTGCGGGTTACAGTCCATGGACTTGCACTGTCTATATAAATCACTTCTGACTTAGTCACAAAGATATTACTTTAATAAATCAAATATGCAAACTGAACATCCTTTTCTGAAGGCAATATGGTCTTTCCAGTGGTCATGCATAGATGTGAGAGTTGGATTGTGAAGAAAGCTGAATGCCGAAGAATTGATGCTTTTGAACTGTGGTGTTGGAGAAGACTCTTGAGAGTCCCTTGGACTGCAAGGAAATCCAACCAGTCCATTTTAAAGGAGATCAAGCCTATTATACAGAGTGAAGCAAGCCAGAAAGAAAAACACCAATACAGTATACTAACGCATATATATGGAATTTAGAAAGATGGTAATGATAACCCTGCATGCGAGACAGCAAAAGAGACACAGATGTATAGAACAGTCTTTTGGATTCTGTGGGAGAGAGAGAGAGGGTGGGATGATTTGGCAGAAGGGCATTGAAACATCTATAATATCATATATGAAACAAATCGCCAGTCCAGGTTCAATGCATGATACTGGATGCTTGGGGCTGGTGCACTTAGACGACCCAGAGGGATGGTACGAGGAGGGAGGAGGGAGGGGGGTTCAGGATGGGGAACACGTGTATACCCGTGGTGGATTCATGTAGATGTATGGCAAAACCAATACAATATTGTAAATAATTAACCTTCAATTAAAATAAATAAATTTATATTTTAAAAAAAATAAATAAAGGAGAGCAGCCCTGGGTGTTCTTTGGAAGGAATGATGCTAAAGCTGAAACTCCAGTACTTTGGCTACCTCATGCAAGGAGTTGACTCATTGGAAAAGACCTGGATGTTCAGAGCGATTGGGGCAGGAGGAGAAAGGGACGACAGAGGATGAGATGGCTGGATGGCATCATGGACTCGATGAACGGGAGTCTGAGTGAACTCCGGGAGTTGGTGATGGACAGGGAGGCCTGGCGTGCTGCGATTCATGGGATCGCAAAGAGTTGGACACGACTGAGTGACTGAACTGAACTGAACTGAACTGAAGAAAATATTTTGCAATGTTCACATATTTAAACTCTAGAAATATATATTAAGGAAGTAATTAGCTGTGAGGTTATATATTAGATTCAAATATATTGTTGTTTAGTTGCTAAGTAATATATGACTCTTTTGTGACCGCTATGGGCTGTAGCCTGCCAGACCCATGGGCTTTCCTAGACAAGAATAACTGCAGTGGGTTGCCGTTTCCTTCTCCAGAGGATCTTTCCAACCGAGGGATCAAGCACTTCAGTATGTCTCATTAGTAAGAGGAAAGGTTCTTTTACAACAAAATTAACAGCAACAATTACACCAATGTTTAAAGAGACTGAACCCAAACTGGCGAATCAAGTATATACAGATAAATATTATTTAACTTTTGTGCACCCAGATCAAATTATAAGCTATAGCATATTTTATTTTATGTGTTAATTATCAGATTTTCTTTCCAAAGGAAGAATAAAGAAGTTTAACTAAATGTAGTCTTGAGAAACAAGACTTTGTCCTGGACTTTTCAAAATCCTTTTTGTGCAAGATTTTCCTACCAGAGTTTTGTTCCTTTCCTGTGTCCCACCTCAGTAAAAGACTTGCTGATCAATCCAAACCACTTCTACGCTGGATGGGTCACTTCTGTGTCAGGACTGATTGAAACTAATTGCAGAGAAGCATCTGTCTTTGTCTGCTCTTTTTTTTTTTTTCTTTAGTTAAGACTTTAAAGAACAGAGAACATCCATTGAATCACTTCAGTCTGCATTGTTTCTGTTTTTATTTATTGGCGCATGGATCCCTGAGAATGTAGGAACACGGAGATATGAAGTTGTTCTCTAATAGGCAAAATGACTGCTTTGAAAGTCCCTTCTCTCCCTCCGAATTGCTGCACTGGGAGGAGTTTTATCAATTTTTCTGAGATTTGAAGGAAAATAAAAAACTTCTGATCAGAGTTCTACAGAAAGTGTCTCTTCAAATCTTGCAATGACCTTTAAACTACAATTACTTCCTTTGTGATTCTTTCAAATGTCTCCTAATAGCAGCAGGGCTGGTTGAAACTGTCCACTTTTGACTCACTAGGTTTTGCTTTTTAACTGAAAATGTGGTACAAAAGCAAAAGACAGCAGATTGTGCATTGATTGCAGTTACCAAAAAATGTTTGTTTGGGCCTCTTGTGGCATCTGGCTAGCACTGTGTGATATAACTTACTCAAATGCCAACTGAAATAGATACAAAGTGAAAATAACTAAAAATGTTGAAAATTTTTAAATAGCTAAATGCAATGACCTTTGGGGAAACAAATAATATTAAGAGTAACCTATCTGGGATTTCTGCCAGGTTTCCTTTCATGAAGTAGAGATTTCTAAAGTGGAAAAAAAGAGCAAGATGTTAATTCTTGCATTTCTCAGAATATGTCTGCTGACTCCAAATGGGTTTCATACTTGTTAGAAATGGTTACATGTATATTAAAGAGAAATATACACACAGGGTAAACAAACCATATATCATATTATTTCATCTTTATGAAATGTTCAGAATAGACAAGTTTGTAGAAACAAAATTAGATTAGTAGATTGCTTAGGGCTGGATGAGAGACGGAAGTAGGTGGGTGATAGCTAAGGGTATGGACTTTTTTGAGATGAAAAGTTCTAAAATTGACTGATGATGGTTCCACATATATGTCAATATACTAAAAACCATTGTTTTATACACTGTAAATGTGTGAACTGTACAGTATATGAAGTATATCTCAATAAAGCTGTTGAAAGGAAGGAAGGAAGGAAAGGGCAAAGGAGTGAGGGAGAGAGAAAGAGAGGAAGAAAGAAAGACAGGAAAGTGGGCTCAAAACTCTGACAGAAAGAGCATGGAGCCTCTAGTGCAGTCACGCAGTTCACAGAGAAGACCCAAGGTCAGGGAGCTGAGACTGATCTGCTTTCAAACAATGTTTCAAAATATTAAAAAGTGAATTTCAAAGATTCATTCAACATGACGTTCAAAACATTCATATGTATTTCAAAAAGGCTCACAGCTAGTTGTATCAATGGCATCAGAATCTGATGCTAGGAGGACAGACCCAGGCAGAGCAGTGAGGCAGCATGTTGAAGTTCTCACACACAGTGAGGGACAGAGAAGCCGCAAGAGCTCAAGCACCCCAAGTGTCATTTAGGGAGCCCCCAAATAAACAAGTAAGCACAGCACCTACTTCTGTGCCTCTCTTCTCTGACCCTCCTGGGAAACTCAGGTCAATGTTCTGGATCTCTGATACATACTAATTGCTCTATTCTCCCTCCAGTGTAGATAGAGTTGCATTCTAAGCCCTGGAAAATGTGAGTTCTTCGTGTCCTTCCACTTGTTGATGCAAAATGATATTTTTACTTATTTTAACATATTTCTTTATATATCCTATCCATGATTAAACTGATACACATGCATAAAATTCTAAAACTTTAGAGGGGACATTTTAAATGACATATTCTAATTCATTCCCCATACCTGGAATAATTTCACTAGTGGATGAAGAATACCTATAAAACTGCCATTCCATTTATGAATGGCTCTTTTGGGAAATTCTTTCTTGGAGAAGACTAAAAAAATAACTTCTTGGTATTTCATACCTGTGTATTCCAGTTCTGCTTTCCAGAAAAAATAATAAATGCATTATCTTTGGCAAAGTGTAGCTGTCAGAGATTTGAAGAGAACTATTACAAATGTCTGTGTCTTCTAATTGCTGTATTAAATACATGGGCTACTTTAGTGTCCCTTATGTTACTTTCTTTTCCAGCTCTTTAGTCTTCTGGGAAACCTTTTATGGCCCTACTTCAGATTGTCAGCTTCCTTTCTCATAACATTTAAAGAGCACAAAGTTCAATGTGACTATTATCTTATTTGAGAATGACACTGTATTTGGAATTAAAAATGATACAGCATCCTTCATTTAAAACTAATTTTTAATCAACTAAAATCTCCATATCAAAGTGTATTATATAAATTACAGTTAATCTATTGTTTCCAAGGTATATTTAGGCAATTAAGATTTTTAAATAAATCCAGATTCTCAATTTTTGCAAGTGATTTATAAACATCAATGTCTGAAATATGCTTGTGTGAATTATAATGAAATTTTAAAAGATCATTTTAAATTTGGCATCATAGTGACTCTAACTTTAGGTCAATAATGTAGACAAAAAGGACAACATACTTAAGGCTATATTTTTTTGGTTTGAATTAGAAAACATTGATATTATCTCATTGATGGTGCAAAGGGTGAGAAACAAGTTTGTGGGAGAATTGAGTTGAGTTCCAAACATACTGAGCTTGAGTGGCTAGAGAGATTTCCAAGTGAAGAGGTGGAACAAACAGTTGAAGAAAATATCAAGCAGAAAATGGAGTAAAGATAAGATGGAAACTCAAAAGTAGATATAAGAGATGAATGAGATATCAGATTTGGGAGAGATTTCACTTATCTGGACACACAAATTTTAAGTTATCTATACAAAGTGAATTGTTAATGTACTTTGTCTTATTTAAGTGTGTACAGAGTAAATGTGTAAATACACTAATTTTAGTAGAGTGAATTGTTAATTTAGTAGTACATATAGTACTCCCCCCATCATGGAACACTCCCTCTTCATCCTGAAGGGGCTTGTGTAACTCAATGGAGCTATGAGCCATGCCATGCAGGGCCACCCAAGATGCATGGGTCATAGCAGAGAGTACTGATAAAATGTGATCCCCTGGAGAGAAAGGCAAACCACCCCAGTATACTTGCCATGAGAACCTCATGAACTGTATAAAAGGCCCAAAAGATATGACACTGAAAGATGAGTCCCCTAGGTTTGAAGGTGCCCAATATGCTACTGGGGAAGAGCAGAGAATTACCAATAGTACCAGAATGAATGAAACAGCTGAACCAAAGTGGGCATGATGCTCAGTTGTTGATGTGTCTAGGGAAGCTTCCCTGGTGGCTCAGATGGTAAAGCGTCTGCCTGCAATGCGAGAGACCTGGGTTCAATCCCCGGGTTGGGAAGATCCTCTGGAGAAGGAAATAGCAGCCCACTCCAGTATTCTTGCCTGGAAAATCCCATGGACAGAGGAACCTGGTAGGTTACAGTCCATGAGTTTGCAAAGAGTCAGACACGACTGAGCAACTTCACTTTCTTTTTTTACTTTGCTGATGTGTCTGGTGATGAAAGTAAAATTCAGTGCTGCAGGGAACAGTATTGTATAGGAACCTGGAATGTTAGGTCCATGAATCAAGGAAAACTGGACATGGTCAAGCAGGAGACAGTAAGAATAAACATCAACATCCTAGGAATCAGAGAACTAAAATGGACAGGAATGGGTGAATTTAATTCAGATGACCATTGTGTCTACTACTGTGGACAAGAATCCCATAGAAGAAGTGGAGTAGCCCTCATAATCAACAAGAGTCCAAACTACAATACTTGGGTGCAATCTCAAAAATGACAGAATGATCTTGGTTCATTTCCAAGGTAAGCCACTCAATATCACAGTACTCCAAATCTATGCCCCTAATACCAATGCTGAAGAAGCTGAATTTGATTAGTTCTATAAAGACCTAGAAGACTGCCTAGAACTAACATCTAAAAAGATGTCCTATTAATCATCGGGGGTTGCAATGCAAGGATAAGAAGCCAAGAGATACCTGGAGTAACAGGCAAGTTTATACTTGGAGAACAAAATGAAGCAGGGCAAAGGCAAAGTGAATTCTGCCAAGAAAACTCACTAGACATAGCAAATACTCTTTTTCAACAACACAAGGGACAACTTTACTTGGACATTGCCAAATGGTCAATAAATAAATCAAACTGATTACATTCTTTGTAGCCGAAGATGAAAAAGCTGTATACAGTCAGCAAAAACAAGACCTGGAGCTGACTGTATCTCAGATCATCAGCTTCTCATGGCAAAATTCAGTCTTATATTAAAGAAAACCAGGAAAACCACTAGACCATCCAGGTAAGACTTAAATAAGATCCTCTATGAATTCATGGTAGAGGTAATAAATAGATGCAAGGGACTAGATCTAAATAACAATGTGCCTGAAGAACTATGGACAGAGGTCTGCAATATTGTACAGGAGGTGGTGAACAAAAGCATCCCAAAGAAAATTTAAAGCAAGAAGGCAAAGTGGTTTTCTGAGCAGGCTTTACAAATAATGAAAAAATGAAGAGAAGTGAAAAGCAAGGGAGAGAGGGAAATGTACATCCAATTAAATGCAGAGTTTCAATAAATGGCTAGAAGAGACAAGAAGGTCTTCAAGGAACAGTGCTCAATAACAGAAGAAAACAACAAAAGGGGAAAGACTAGAGATCTCTTCAGGAAAACTGGAAACATCAAGGGAACACTCAGCCCAAAGATGGGCACAATAAAAGATAAAAATGGTAGAGATATAGTAGATGCTGAAGAAATCAAGAAGAGTTAGAAAGAATACATGGAACAACTGTATAAAAATGATTATAATGAGCCAGATTACTACGATAGTATGGTTAGTCACCCAGAGCCAGACGTTCTGGAGTGTAAGTCAAGTGGGCCTTAAGAAGCACTGCTGTTAATAAAGCCAGTGGATGCAATGAAATTCCACAGAACTATTCAAATCTGTAGAGGATGATGCCATCAAGGTTTTGCATTCATTATGTCAGCAATTCTGGAAGACCCAGCAGTGGCCACAGGACTTTAAAAGGTCAGTCCTCATCCCAGTTCCAAAGAAGGGCAGTACCAGAGAATGTGGTAACAATTGGACAATTGCACTCATCTCCCAGGCTAGTAAGGTCATGCTTAAAAACTTGCATGCTAATGTTCATCGCAGCACTGTTTATAATAGCCAGGACATGGAAACAACCTAGATGTCCATCAGTAGATGAATGGATAAGAAAGCTGTGGTACATATACACAATGGAGTATTACTCAGCCATTAAAAAGAATACATTTGAATCAGTTCTGATGAGATGGATGAAACTGGAGCCGATTATACAGAGTGAAGTGAGCCAGAAAGAAAAACACCAATACAGTATACTAACACATATATATGGAATTTAGGAAGATGGCAATGATGACCCTGTATGCAGGACAGCAAAAAAGACACAGATGTGTATAGCGGACTTTTGGACTCAGAGGGAGAGGGAGAGGGTGTGATGATTTGGGAGAATGACATTGAAACATGTATAATATCATGTAAGAATCGAATTGCCAGTCTATGTCTGATGCAGGATATGGCACGCTTGGGGCTGATGCACGGGGATGACCCAGAGAGATGTTGTGGGGAGGGTGGTGGGAGGGGGGTTCATGTTTGGGAACGCATGTACACCTGTGGTGGATTCATGTCAATCTATGCCAAAACCAATACAGAATTGTAAAGTAAAAATTAAAAATAAATAAATAAATTAATTAATTAAAAAAATAAAAATATACCAACTATATTACTATTTTTATAGCCTACTTTATCTTTTATCATTAATATCCAATGTCTTTTTACTCTTTTTGAAGATCAAATTTATCTTGAAAGACTCACTACCTGATACCACTGAAAATAATTTCAAAATATACTTAGGGCTTAAAAGGACAATTTCCTTACAAATGTAAAACTGTTTATGAAAGTCCATCAAAGTAAATAATTAAGCTTCTGAGATGCTAATATAAAGCTGCTATTCAAAGAAAAAAAAAAAAAAAACTTGCATGCTAGGCTTCAACATTTTGTGAACCAAGAGCTTCCAGATGTCCAAGCTGGGTTTAGAAAAGGAAGAGGAACTAGAGATCAAATTGCCAACATTCAATTTGGATTACAGAGAAAGCAAAGAAATTTCAGAAAAACATCTATTTCCATTTCATTGACTATGCTAATGCCTTTGACTGTGTAGATGATAACAAACTGTGGAAAGCTCTTAAAGAGATAGGAATACCAAACAATCTTACCTGTCTCCTGAGAAACCTGTATGTGGATCAAGAAGTGACAATTAGAACCCTGTATGGAACAACTGATTGGCTCAAGATCAAGAAGGGAGTACAACAGGGCTGTCTGCTGTCACCCTGCTTGTTTAACCTATATGCTGAGCACATGATGAGACATGTCAGACTGGATGAGTTACAAGCTGGAATCAGGATAGGCGGGAGAAACATCAACAACCTCAGATATGCGGATGATACCATTCTAATGGCAAAAAAATGAAGAGGAAATAGAGAGCCTCTCGGTGAGGAAGAAGGAGGAGAGTGAAAGAGCCAGTTTAAAAGTAAATATCGAAAAACAAGAAAAAAAAAACTAAGATAATGTCATCTGGTCCCATTTCTGCATGGCAAATGGAAGAGGAAAATGTAGAAGTAGTGAGATTTCATCATCTTCTTGGGCTCCAAAATCACTGCAGATTGTGACTGCAGCCATGAAATTAGAAGACGATTGCCTCTGGTTAGGAAAGTTAAGACAAACCTAGTCAGCGTGTTGAAAAGTGGAGACATTACTCTATCAACAAAGGTGCATATATTCAAGGCTATGGTCTTTGAATTGGTCACATATGGTTGTGAGAGCTGGATTGTAAAGAAGTTCAGTTCAGTTCAGTTCAGTCAATCAGTCATGTCCAACTCTTTGTGACCCCATGGACTGCAGCACACCAGGCTTTCCTGTCCATTAACAAATCCAGGAGCTTGATCAAACCCATGTCCATCAAGTCATTGATGCCATCCAACCATCTCATTTTCTATCATCCCCTTCTACTCCTGCCTTCAATGTTTCCCAGCATCAAGGTCTTTTCCAATGAATCAGTTCTCCACATCAGAGGGCAAAGTATTGGAGTTTCAGTTTCAGCATCAGTCCTTCTAATGAATATTCAGGACTGATTTTCTTTAGGATTGAATGGTTGGATCTCCTTGTAGTCCAAGGGACTCTCAAGAGTCTTCTCCAGCACCATAGTTCAAAATCATCAATTCTTCGGCACTCAGCTTTCTTTATAGTCCAACACTCACATCCATACATGACTACTGGAAAAATCATAGGTTTGACTAGATGGAAGTTCATCAGCCAAGTATTGTCTCTGCTTTTTAATATTCTGTCTAGGTTAATCATAGCTTTTCTTCCAAGGAGCAAGATTCTTTTAATTTCATGGCTGCAGTCACCATGTACAGTGATTTAGGAGCCCCCTCCCCCCCAAAATAAAGTCTTTCACTGTTTCCATTGTTTTCCCATCTATTTGCCAGGAAGTGATGGGATTGGATGCCATGATCTTAGTTTTTGAATGTTGAGTTTTAAGCCAAATTTTTCACTCTTCTCTTTCACTTTCATCAAGAAGCTCTTTAGTTCTTTGCTTTCTGCCATAAGGGTGCTGTTTTCTGCATATCTGATGTTATTGATATTTCTCCTGGAAATCTTGATTCCAGCTCATGCTTCATTTAGCCCAGCATTTCACATGATGTACTCTGCATATAATTTAAATAAGCAGGTGATGATATACAGCCTTGATGTATTCCTTTCTCAATTTAAAACTAGTCTGTTGTTCCATGTCCAGTTCTAAGTGTTGCTTCTTGATCTGCATACAGATTTCTCAGGATGCAGGTCAGGTGGTCTGGTATTCCTATCTCTTTAAGAATATCTCACAGTTTGTTGTGATCCACACAGTCAAAGGCTTTGGCGTAGTCAATAAAGCAAAAGTAGATTTTTTTATGTAATTATCTTGCTTTCTTGATGATCCATTAATCTCTGGTTTCTCTGCCTTTTCTAAATCCAGCTTGAACATCTGAAAGTTCACAGTTCACATCTTGTTAAAATCTGGCTTGGAGAACTTTGAGCACTACTTTGCCAGCATGTGAAACAACTGCAATAGTGTGGTAGTTTGAATATTCTTTGGTATTGCCTTTCTTTGGGATTGGAATGAAAACTGACCTTTTCAAGTCCCGTGGTCACTGCTGAGTTTTCCAAATTTGCTGGCATATTGAGTGCAGTACTTTTACAGCAACATCTTTTAGGATTTGAAATAGCTCACCTGGAATTCTATCACCTCTACTAGCTTTGTTCATAGTGATGCTTCGTAAGGCCCAGCTGACTTCTCATTCCAAGTTGTTTGACTATGGTAAGTGATTATACTCTCATGATTATCTGGGTCATGAAGATCTTTTTTGTATAGTTCTTCTCTGTATTCTTGCCACCTCTTCTTAAAATCTGCTTCTGTTAGGTCCATACCATTTCTGTCCCTTGTGCACGTCCTTCTGTGAAATGTTCCCTTGGTATCTCTTATTTTCTTGAAGAGATCTCTAAGCTTTTGAATTCTAATGTTTTCCTCTATTTCTTTGCATTGATCACTGAGGAAATCTTTCTTATCTCTCCTTGCTACTCTTTGGAACTCTGCATTCAAATGGGTATATCTTTCCTTTTCTCCTTTGCCTTTAGCTTCTCTTCTTTTCTCAGCTATTTGTAAGACTTCCTCAGACAATCATTTCACCTTTTTTCATTTCTTTTTCTTGGGGATGATCTTGATCAGTGTATCCTGTACAATGTCACAAACCTCTGTCTATAGGTTTTCAGGCACCCTGTCTATGAGATCTAATCCCTTGAATCTATTTCTCACTTCCACTGTATAATCATTAAGGGATTTGATTTAGGTCATATCTGAATGGTCTAGTGGTTTTCCCTACTTTCTTCAATTTAAATTTGAATTTGGCAATAAAGAGTTCATGATCTGAGTCACAGTCAGTTCCCAGTCTTGTTTTTGCTGACTGTATAGAGCTTTTCCATCTTTGGCTGCAAAGAATATAATCAATCTGATTTCAGTGTTGTCCATCTGGTGATGTCCATGTGTAGAGTCTTCTGTCTGTTGTTGGAAGAGGGTTTTTGCCATGACCATTGTGTTCTTTTGGCAAAACTCTGTTAGTCTTTTACTTGTTTCATTTTGTACTCCAAGGTGATATTTGCCTGTTACTCCAGGTATCTCTTGACTTCCTTCTTTTGCATTCCAGTCCCCTATAATGAAAAGGACATCTTTTGGGGGTGTTAGTTCTAGAAGGTCTTATAGGTCTTCATAGGACCATTCAACTTCAGCTTCTTCAGCATTACTGGTTGGGGCATAGACTTGGATTACTGTAGTATTGAATGGTTTGCCTTAGAAAGAAATAGAGATCATTCTGTCATTTTTGAGATTGCACCCAAGTACTGCATTTTGGAGTCTTTTGTTAATTGTGAGGGCTATTCCATTTCTTCGAAGGGATTTCTTGCCCACAGTAGTAGATATAATAGTCATCTGAGTTAAATTCACTCATTTCAGTCCATTTTAGTTCAATGATTCTTAAAATGTCAATGTTCACTCTTGCCATCTCCTGTTTCACCACTTCCAATTAACCTTGATTCCTGGACATAACATTCCTGGTTCCTATGCAATTGTTCTTTACAATATTGGACTTTACTTGCATTACCAGTCACATCCACAACTGGATGCTGTTTTTGCTTTGGCTCCATCTCTTCATTCTTTCTGGAGTTATTACTCCATCCTTCTTCAGTAGCATATTGGGCACCGGCAGACCTGGGGAGTTCATCTTTTAGTGTCCTATCTTTTTGCCTTTTCATACTGTTCATGTGGTTCTCAAGGCAAGAATACTGAAGTGGTTTGCTGCTATTCCCTTCTCCAGTGGACCATGTTTTGTCAGAACTCTCCACCATGATCTGTCCATCTTGCATGGCCTTATGTGACATGGGTCATACTGTCATTGAGTTAGACAATTCTGTGGTCCATTTGGCCCGTTCGATTAGTTGTCTGTGATTGTGATTTTCATTGTAAAGAAGGCAGAGCACCAAAGAAGTGATGCCTTCACACTGTGGTGCTGGAGAAGACTCCTGAAAGTTCCTTGTACAACAAGATCAAACCAGTAACTCTTAAAGGAAATCAATCCTGAAAGTACTGATGCTAAATGTCAAGCTCCAGTATTTTGGTTATCAGATGTGGAAATTACTCATTGTAAAATTCCCTGACACTGGGGAATATCAAGGGGAGAAGAGAGCATCAGAGGATGAGATGGCTGGACATCATCACTGATACAATGAACATGAACTTGGGTAAACTCCAGGAGATGGTGAGAGACAGGGAGGCCTGGCATACTGTAGTGCATGGAGTGGCAGAGAGTCAGATACGACTGGGTGACTAAACAACAATATGTACTACCCTCCAGGCTTCCCTAGTGGCTCAGATGTTAAAGAATCTCTCTGCAATGTGGGAGATCCAGTTTCGATCACTGGGTTGGGAATATCCTGGGAGAAGGGAATCACTATCCACTCCAATATTCTTGCCCAGAGAATTGCATGGACAGGGCAGCCAGGCAGGCTATAGTCCATGTGGTCACAAAGATATGACAGTCAGATATGACTGAATGGCTAACACTTTTCGCTTTTACTCTCCCCATTTTTCTGTGTCAGTTCAAAATTATCCAGTGTGTATATTTTTAAAAATATGTTATTTATATAGGCTAGTTATTTAGAGACATAAATTGGGATGATATTTCTTAGAAAGAGTGCAAAGGGAGAAGAAAAGAGTCTTAGACAATGAGTTAAGGAAAGCTGTTTATGTTTAATTAAAAGAAAATGAGCCAAGGGAGAAGGTGGAGAGTGTGGCAGGGATTAGCAAGATGCTCAACAAGCCTAACTATCTTCCTGGACACTCCACTAAAGTACATTTTCCCAACTTCTCTGTAGTTACAGTTGTTCATGTTCCTGACTTCTGGGCAATGGGGAGTTTCAGGGAAATGACAGAAGTCAGTATATGGTTCCACATATGATCCTCACACCTCCACTTTTCTCATTTCTAGGGAAGACGCTGTAGTAGACCTTGGGATCACTGAATATCCTCCTCGGGGAGGTGCTCAGCAGAGTGGTTTAATCAAGAGCACCTACAAGAATGAGGAATGTACATTCATGTTGTGTTATTATTTCATTAGACCTATGCATGGGAGAAAATTCTTTCTAAAATTCTCATCAGAGTCATTTGGTTTTGTTTCTACTGACTGCATTTTTTTTCTCAACTTTGGATCATATTTTACCATTGATCTGTATGTCTATTGGTTATTGATTGAGTTTTAGTATTCAGTTCAGCTCAGTTCAGTTCAGTTGCTCAGTCGTGTCCAACTCTTTGTGACCCCGTGAATCGCAGCACGCCAGGCCTCCCTGTCCATCACCAACTCCCGGAGTTCACTCAGACTCACGTCCATCAAATCAGTTATGCCATCCAACCATTTCATCCTCTGTCTTCCCCTTCTCCTCCTGCCCCCAATCCCTCTGAGCATCAGAGTATTATGGATATTATATCATAGAGATTCTGGCTGGAAGCAGACTGCAAGGGCCTGAAGAGCTTTGAGTAGTAAAAATAATACTGTATGGCAAAACCAATACAGTATTGTAAGTAAAAAAATAATAATAATAAAGAACACAAAAAAAAAAAGAAAAAGAAAAAATGCATAATATCCTTAAGAAAACTTTAAAACCTAATGGATTGAGAGAGATATAGCATGCTACCTGCAGACAGCATGATTTTTGAAATATAATTATTAATACTTATTTAATTTAAACAAAGCTTGACTACAGGAAAAAAAATCTAGACATAACATATATTGAAAGCAGAAGAAAGTGGAGACAATCTATACTTTGGGGAAAGCCAGAAAAACATCTGCAATATGAATATAAGTAATAAATTTACACTTTGGTTGCTTAGGATCAAAGGCAGAACTATGTGGTTTGCCCATAAATGACACACTGAAAGTCATCACATTTGAACATAGTTGATGTAAAATTATAAATATGCTCAGTCACTCAGTCATGTCCAACTCTTTTCAGCCCCATGAATTGTAGCCTGCCAGGTTTCTCTGTCCATGTGATTTTCCAGGCAAGAATAGTGGAGTGGGTTGCCATCTCCTTCTTAAGCAAAAATTATAAATATACCTGGCCAGAGTATATATGTACCATGTGTGCGTGCTTGTGTGTTCACTCATGCAGTTGTATCAGACTCTTTGTGACCCCATTGAATATAGCCCACCAGGCTCCTCTGTCCATAGAGTTTTCTAGGCAAGAATACTGGAGTGGATTGCCATCTGCTACTCCAGGGAATATTCCCAACCCAGGGATTGAACCCATGTCTCTTGTGTCTCCTGTGTTGGCCAGTGAATTCTTTACCACTGTGCCACCTAGAAAGTCCATATGTATCATATGATTCCAGTATTATCTATAATGACATTATAGAGCATTTAAAAAATTTTACTAAAACCGACCTACAGTATGATAGTAGTACCTGAAAGTTGTCAGTCTGGTGTGACCAGTGTAGTGACCGTGAATTGACTCATTATTCTTTCTGAATTTATTTCCGGCCTCTCAAACTTAAACAAATATATCCCTTTTATGAAATATTGTCATTGAGATCTAGATATCTATCCATTAATCTATTTATCTGTCAGTGTGTGCATTTGAACTTCCTGAAATCTGCACATTTAAAATCTGTCAAAAATCTGTGGTCAACATCTTATTTATTTGCTATTATTAAGTTAAACATGGTATTTGAAAATAGGAAGAAAAATAAGAGAGGCAAAATTTCCAGTTGAGAGGCATACAGAACTGTGGAATTTGTAAGATAGGATAATAATATGTTACTTGTGGAAAACACTTGGTTTAATTAATTGAGGGGGAATATGGGCATTATAGAAAAGAAGAGATAAGAGACACAAATTCCACCTGTTTAAATAGTTGCTGCTATGCAGTCTGATTGCTGTTATACACACTATCATTATTTAAATTTCTACCAGTGTTTTTCAAGCCTCCAGACAGATGATGATGCATGTGAAATCATTATAATAACCTGTATTGAAGAAAATTATTTAAGGAGAAATATCAGAGTGCCACAAATATGGCTTAAAAAAAATTCTACTCTCCTTTTCTTCCTTTTAAATTCAATCTGTATTTTTACCTATTTTCCTACCATCCTGCATAGGGAAAAATAAAATGAAAATACTTTTTTGTAAAAATAAAATTAGTGGTTTCTCAATTGTGAAACAAGCAATTTCCTAACAGAAATCTATTTTAATTTTTTCAAATGCACAGAAAAATTATAAAGCATTCTAGCAGTGTGCTGCTATCATGCACATGATTGAAAGTTATATTTTTTCCATGTGTAATCCGGGAGCTTCTGGTCCCAGATGTCCCAGAAACTTGACCAATCAGAGAAGATCCCAAACAGCATTTTATATCAATTATGTACAAAACCCTGCCAATTATCTTCTCATATAATCCACATCAATAACTGAGAAGCACAAAAGATATAAACTCAAACCATCTGCTCTCACTACAGTAAGCTACTGAGAGCTTACACAATAACTCACATAGTAACATACTCTGATACATTTATCTGGGATCATGCTATTTACGTGAGATTTGTGATTAAAAATATTACCACTTTGGCCTCCCCGCATTAGAAAATATGTTTTCCCCTTTTAGAGAAAGCACTGTCATTTCTGTTTTATTACAATGGTAAATTAAGAGCGCCACTGCCAGCTACATACACAGAACAAAAACTGCACTTCTACTTTATGTTACACCGTAATTCCTTTTCCTGTTGATGCTAACAATACCAAGCTCTTAAAAGAGAAAAAGAAAAAAAAAAAAAAGCCTCCAGAAATTCATTGTTTTGACACCTGCACAATTTTTGAACCAAGTTAAGTGCCAGAATAAAGCTATATCAACATATAAAATGTTAACCCACAGTGCCTATATGACCCAAGAGAAGGAAGTAAAGACCACAATCACATAAGATGGCTGATATTTAATATGTGACTGTTCTAAGTGTTAGTGACACAGAACTGGCACTTGCCAAAAATAGATCTGATTTTAAACAACATTCCAAAGGAAGAAGAGAAGACAGACAGTTCCCTCCCATTCCCATCAGAATCCCTATCTTACATTATAGCTTATCAGACTTGTCAAGATATCTATATTTCTCATGTTAACAACAAAAATATGTAAATGAAAATATTAGACTGTCAATTTCCCTAAACAGCCCTGTGTTTCATTTACAGATTCTCAAATCAATTGGGGGATACATTAACATTTATAATTCTCATACATCTTAAAGAAACCAGATTCCACTTGTTCCCAGACTTCAATAAATATAATTTTGCAATCATAGTTTGGGAATTATCCTGCTTGACACAGTCTTTCAAACGGTGATACATTACACAGAATGGAGTGGATATTCTTCACCCTGTTTCCAATGACATTTACATTTTAATTATAACCAAAAAATTATGCCCTTGATGATAAATAAAAGAGGGTAAAGAAATGTAACAGCTTATATTCAGAGAAGATGTATATCACACCATTTCAAAATAAGACATTCACAAGTGTTTGAAGAGCAAGACAATATTTTTATGGTTTGTGCATTAACATTATCTTATTTGGTTATGAGTATGTATATGTATTCATGATATACAGTTCAGGATTCTTGTTTATACATGTAGAAGTTGGCAAAAAAAAAAAAATAAGAAAGAGGGTGTCCTTGGATCAGACAGACACACTAACCGATACAGAATTGTAAAGTAAAATAAAAAATAAATTAATTAATTAATTTTAAAAAAAGAAAAATTACAAAAATCTTTATGCTGTAAGGTATTATGAACCATGGAGAAATTCTGTCAAAAAATTCAGTATACTCAAACTGAGATTTCTGAAATTTGAGGTTGGAAATAAACGAAGATGCAATTTTTCTGATCACTACTTCTAAAGTGGTTTAGTACTTTTCTTTAATGGTCAGAAAACTTGCCTACACTATTTGGAAAAGCCTAAGGTAACCCACTCCAGTACTCTTGCCTGGAAAATCCCATGGACAGAGGATCCTGGTAGGCTGCAGTCCATGGGGTTGCGAAGGTCGGACGTGACTGAGTAACTTCACTTTCACTTTTCACTTTCATGCATTGGAGAAGGAAATGGCAACCCATTCCAGTGTTCTTGCCTGGAGAATCCCAGGGATGGTGGAGCCTGGTGGGCTTCCGTCTCTGGGGTCGCACAGAGTCGGACACGACTGAAGCCACTTAGCAGCAGCAGCAGCAGCAATTGTACAAAAATATCTTGAACAACAAGGAAGATAATGGCTATGTTATGGCAGAGTTGACTTCACAAAAGGGAGATTATCCTAAGTGGACAGACCTGAACAGGTCATCCTTAAATCTACCTGGGTTTATTCTTGTGAACTATATACAAGGTCCTGGAAGACTTGTGCTTAGTTGCTTAGTCGTGTCCGACTCTTTGCGAACCCATGGAGTGTAGCCCACTAGGCTTCTCTGTCCATGAGGACTCCCCAGGCAGGAAAACTGGAGTGGATTTCCATGCCCTCCTCCAGGGCATCTTCCCAACCCAGAGACCTAACCCAAGTCACCTGCATTGCAGCTGGATTCTTTACCATCTGAGCCACCAGGGAAGCCCCTGGGAGATTTGACACACCTGAAATTCTCCACTATTGGCTTTAGGCCAAAAAGATAGTTATGGGAATCAACCAACATCTCTAAAACAAAGGAGTCTGGGGTGGGGTAGGGGAGGAAGAAATGTTGAGGTCTGGCTCTTTATCTAGTCCTGTGACTGGCACTGTGTTTAGTCAAGATAGACATCTTTGAAGTGGATGCCTTCGCTATCAAAGCTTAAGTCAGGCACTTCCATTATTAAAATAGAAAATACAAACAAACAAACATCAGACTTATATTACAGAGGACCCTGTAATCACAAGTATTCTTATAGGAAGGAGGTAGGAGGGCCAGAGTCAGGAAAGAAATGTGAGTATGAGTATGAGTGGGGGAAATGTGAAAACAGAAGTAGAGTCAGGAAGAAAGGGAGAGAGAGAGACAGCGGAGTTGGGACACAGCTGGCTCTGAAAAGAGAAGGAGCCGTCAGGCAAGGACTGCAGGCGACCTCTAGAAGCTGGAAAAGGCAACAGAACAGGTCCTTTCAAAAACCTCCAGAAGGAACATGGGCCTGCCTGCCCACTATAGAATTTCAACACTTTCAACTATAAAATAATATATTCTATGGTTTTGAGCCATCATGGTTATGGTTATTTGCAATAGCAGCAAGAAACTAACACACAGTCTAAAATAAATTGCCATGGTATTTGTGATGGTGGCATGAATGTTTGATAACTAAAAATTCAATTATACACACACACACACACACACACGCAGAATCTGGTTAAATATGTTTACTAGATGTCAACTACCAACTGGCTCTTGCCATGGGCACCTGCCATCCACCTCCCCAAGGATTAAATCACGTACTACTGCCCCTGCTGATTTTCAACACCTCCTGAAAGGAGTTCGGGTTGGAGAGCAGAAATGAGGCACTCTGTGATGGGGGAAAACTAGCAGGACAGGTCTTCAGATAGTTAGATATTTTCAGGGGTTAGATATTTTCAGGGGTTGATTTTATGAACTCAATTCTTGGGTGTCCTCATATCTAGAAAGGTGCTAAAATCCTTTATGATGACGACTGTTCCTTGAGACTAGCAGGAACTTCACAAGACTAGCAAAAACCTTCTGGAAAAATATGTGCCTGATTGCATGTATTCCCCCTTCATTAAAATCACATGTATACTAACCTTCCCTCCTGCCTCTTTGGAGCTGTTTCTCCGAGCTATCTGAAGTGCTGTCTACCAGGCTGCAGTCCTCATTTTGCTCAAACAAAACTTAATTTACAACTCTCAGGCTGTGCATTTTTTTCAAAGTCAACATAGACTTTTGAAGAACATTTTACAGAATGGTTTATATAATAATAAGCTGTGCATTTATATGGAAATTTACAAGATATTATAAAAATACTTGAGAGTACATTCTGTTGTTGTCTTTCAGTCTCCCAGTCATGTCTGACTCTGTGTGACCCATGGACTGCAGCATGCCAGACCTCTCTGTCCCTCTCCATCTCCTGAAGTTTGCCCAAGTTCATGTCCATCGAATCAGTGATGCCATCCATTCATCTCATCCTCTTCCCCTTCTGCCCTCAATCTTTCCCAGCATCAGGGTCTTTTCCAGTGAGTCAGCTGTTCACATCAGATGACTAAAATACTGGAGTTTTAGCTTCAGCATCAGTCCTTCTAACAGGTATTCAGGGTTGATTTCCCTTAACATTGACTGGTCTGATCTCCTTACTGTCCAAGGGACTCTTGAGAGTCTTCTCCAGCACCACAGTTTGAAGGCATCAATTCTTCAGTGCCCCGCCTTCTTTCTAGTCCAGTTCTCCAACTGTATGTGACCATTGGGAAGACCATAACCTTCACTATACAGACCTTTGTCAGCAGAGTAATGTCTCTGCCTTTCAACACCCTGTCTAGGTTTGTCATAGCTTTCCTGCCAAGAAGCAAATGTCTTCTGATTTCATGGTCGCAGTCACCGTCTGCAGTGATTTTGGAGCCCAAGAAGAGGAAATCTGTCACTACTTCCACCTTTTCCCCTTCTGTTTGCCATGCAGTAATGGGGCAAATGCCATGATCTTGGATTTTTTAATATTTGGTGGTAAGCTGGCTCTTCACTCTCCTCCTTCACCCTCATCAAAAGGCTCTTTAGTTCTCCTTCACTTTTTGCCAATAGAGTGGTATCATCCATGTATGTGCAGTTGTTGATGTTTCTCCCGCCTATCTTGATTCCATCTTGTGACCCATCCAGGCCAACATTTCTCACGATGAGCTCAGCATATAGATTAAACAAACAGGTTGACAGCAGACAGCCCTGTTGTACCAATCAGTTCTCAATCTTGAACCAATTAGTTGCTCCATAAAGGGTTCTAACTTGCTTCTTAACCTACACACAGGTTTCTCAGGAGACAGGTAAGATGGTCTAGTATTCCCACCTCTTTAAGAGCTTTCCAAAGTTAATTATGATCCACACAAAGGCTGTAGCATAGTCGATGAAACAGAATTAGATGTTTTTGTGGAATTCCCTAGCTTTCTCTATGATCCAGCAAATGTTGGCAATTTGATCTTTGGTTCCACTTCCTTTTCTAAGCCTAGCTTGGACATCTGGAAGTTCTTTATTCACATAATACTGAAGCCTAGCATGCAACATTCTAGGCATGACCTTTCTAGCTTGGGAGGTGAGTGCAACTGTCTGAAGGTTAGCAAACTCTTTAGCACTACCCTTCTTGAGGACTGGGATGAGGATTGACCTTTTCCAGTCCTGTGGCCACTGCTGGGTCTTCCTGATTTGCTGACATATTGAATGCAAAACCTTGATGGCCTCATCCTTTAGGATGATTACCTTTACGGCACATTACTTCCATAAAATAGCAATTACTGAGCACCCACAAGGTACATCACTGCTGTAAGGAATTGTTTTAAATGAGACACAAATCAACTTTTAAGCAACTTATAAGCTACTGACTGTTAGACAGCTGGCAAGGTATGAGCAGAGAAAGGGGGTATAGGCCAGATGGCACAAAACCACACATTCTATAAAAGTAAGGGTCCATGGCAGACAAAAAAAAAGCAGGACCCTTCTGACTGACTGAAAGCCACACATTTTGGGGTGCTATGTGTCCTGGAGGTAAAGAAGGTGGGAAAAGGCAGGAATCTCCTGAGTTCAAATGTAATTTGCTGCTCCTTGTACTCCCATCACGATAAAATTAGCCTTGTAGATAAAAAACTCCCTCATGTACAAATGCCATGACACTTCCAATCAAAGCTGCTGCTGCCAAGTCGCTTCCAGTCGTGTCCGACTCTGTGAGACCCCATAGACGGCAGTCCACCAGGCTCCCCCATCCCTGGGATTCTCCAGGCAAGAACACTGGCCTGGGTTGCCATTTCCTTCTCCAATGCATGAAAGTGAAAGTGAAAGGGAAGTCCCTCAGTCGTGTCTGACTCTTCAAAACCCCATGGACTGCAATCTACCAGGCTCCTCCGTCCATGGGATTTACCAGGCAAGAGTACTGGAGATGGATGCCATTCCCTTCTCTGCCAATCAAAGCTAAATAAGAAAAAAAATCTTTCCTCCCCTCTGGAAAGTGGTGCTGGGATGAAAATCAGGGAATACAGCCCTTAAACCCCTCCCTCCCCATGGAATATTCCACCTCTGCATTTGTTTACGCCACTTAACCTACTTGCCAAAGAAACTCAGGGCAACTATTTATCTGAAACTGCTTGCTCTCATCTATCAAGAGCCTACTATTGCTTAAGTAAATCCTCACTTTGCTGTATGAAACTTCCTGTCTTGTCTCTGAATTCTTTCTGCAATAAGACAAGGATATTTCACTGGGAACAACTCTAAACTAAGATCTCCAATTCAGCGAGAGTTGGGAATAAAATAAAATACATAAGTGCGTCAGTCCTAATTCCACTGGAAAATAAAATGTGACTCATTATCTTCCAATTTATTGAAACTTACTGAGCACTCAAAATACTTTAAGGACCTAAAAACCAAAACACTGTCTAATTAAAAGTTGTCCAGAGATTCATATTTCTCCATAAACTTAACTTAGTTTACATTTTCAGGTTTATGTGGAAGAGAGCTTATAAGCATATACTCTGTATATTAGAAATGTAATGACATTTCTAAATTAATTTAAATACGATTGGAATTATAAGAATCACCAAAGTATTGAAATAGTAATGGTCTATGCACACACACACACACACACACACACACACACACATATATATATATGTACACATTTTTGTGTAAGGTGGTGTATGAAAAGGGTTTGTGTAATCAATACTTTTAGAGATCAGAAGTTATCAGGGTCTATTTCAAAGTGTTCTTGCAGTTGAATAACCAGGGCTGGAACTGTGCGACATGGAATCTGGTTCTTAGCTGGAAACCTAGGATTCCTGTGATGAGGAGTCCCTCTAGTATTACATATGCGGCATAATTCTTAAACAATGGCACTGTGTGTATTCCATTTCATTATTATTTAAATAAGCTCATAAATATTTTATGAAGAATTCAAGAATGGAAGCTTTGCATCTGGACACTCTGACAGTATGGCTTCCATCTGATTTGTTTTTCTATCAGATGTAGTTATCATATTATCATAAAATATGGTAATAGCAGAACATTATCCTGGAAAAAATGCTGAGACTAATAATATAATGTATAAAACATACCATCTCAACATATTTCCAAATCTTTGTATGCAGTTTTATAATAATCCATGGAAGAAGAAAAAGGGCAAAAAAATTCAAGCACAGGGTGACTATAACTGTATATTGAAGTTTTCTAAAATTGATAGTAAGATGTTATTAATTTAAGACATATTAATGCAAAACCAGATAAATTAAGGTTCTCCTAGGTAGGCTGCAGTCCATGGGGTTGCTAAGAGTTGGACATGACTGAGCGACTTCACTTTCACTTTTCACTTTCATGCATTGGAGAAGGAAAAAATGGCAACCCACTCCAGTGTTCTTGCCTGGAGAATCCCAGGGACCGGGGAGCCTGGTGGGCTGCTGTCTATGGGGTTGCACAGAGTCGGACATGACTGAAGCAACTAGGCAGCAGCAGCAGGGATGTTAACTTATCCTCATTTAATATATATTACATGTGTTATTTTAAATTACCAGTTAAGTTTCTAAATACATATTTTATTGTGCAGGCTCTATAATGTTGATAATATAATGCTACCATGAGAACTGTAACTTTTCTGTAATGACATATATGTTTAGATTTGTAACCTTGTTGTTACATTAGCATTGAATTGTTTTTCCTACATATTTCTTATGGTTTTGAAAGAGAAAGTGTAGAAAAGAGAAAGTGTAGAAAAAGTAATTTTAAAAAGCACCCTTAATTGTGGAAATACACATACTAAATATATACTGTAATATTGCTGAATTATAAAAAAATCTATAATCAATATCATTCCAGTGTAGAACAATGGTATTTTGTGAAAATAAAATAATATGTCACTTAATATAAGTATTTCATTATCTTTATCTTTTTAATGAATTTACACAGAAATTAATATTTTGAGTCTATGCCGTTTTTCCCATTTATGTTTTAATTACTTAACTTTTAATTTCTCTCAGCATATCTGTAAACTATTGTTTACCATCTGTGAGATTTTCAAAATTAAGATTTGAAACTCTAGATTTCTTTATTGTACATTAACATTAACTGCTTTCCTTGAACAATTTATTTTAAATAAATATGATGTAGCAATACTCATGAAAACATTTCATAAACAATTGCTTCAATATATACACATTTTAAATATATAGTACGAGAAATGAGAGGTTAGACTTCAATATGTTCTGATTTCTTTTAAAAATTAGAATAACTTCAACATTAAATGCATTTATGATTAATTTATTTCCTTTGAGGGCTGATAATGAAAAAAATTTGGATTTTTGATCCTTTATGAGTTAAAAATCTCAGCTGTGCACTTCTGTGTAAAATATTATTTTGTGTACATTTACAACATATTTGCATATTTAAAATTTATAATACCTCAGTTACATTCTCCTAAGCAAAGTTATCTATTCTCCAGTTGTGCTAAATCTTAAAAAAAATGAATATCAAACAAATAGATATTAAACAAGAGAATTGTGGCTCATTGCGACTTTGTTTCACAAGATTTGACGCGTTCATTGAAATTATATGTAACGTTTGTGTGTGTATGTCCGTGGTTGAGAGGGGCAAACTGTCCCAGTTGATCACCAAACACTTGATTTGTGTTTATTTAACAAAATACATCACATCATTAAAACAATAGTCATCTTGGCTAGTGCCGCACCGTATGCCAAGTTACAATGAATGACAGAAAAGCCTTCTGAGGACTTGGGTTGGTTAGACCTAGTTGAGTCTGACTGGAAACAATAGACACCAAGTCTCTCTGAGAAGGTGTCTAGAGCATTTCTGGAAAATTCAATATGAAGTCTCTATGTCTCAAAAGATTCAAAGAACAGTATTCTTGAGGACTGGCATATCACCTATGTGAGCTCTCAATGAAGGGCATACTTCAGTGAAAATTTTTAGCTAAAATACTGGAGTGTAATATATAGGCTATAAACAGGACGGGTGATTTTAATTCAGGAAATTACATAAATTTGAAATTAGACGATATAATAGGTTGCAGGAGAGAGTAAAATCCACTATCTTCATTCTATGCATAATATTCATTGCAGCAAAATCACTTCAGTCGTGTCCGACTCTGTGCGACCCCATAGACGGCAGCCCACCAGGCTCCCCAGGTCCTGGGATTCTCCAGGCAAGAACACTGGAGAGGGTTGCCATTTCCTTCTCCAATGCATGAAACCATTTCCTTCTCCAATGCATGATAGTGAAAAGTGAAAGTGAAGTTGCTCAGTTGTGTCCGACCCTTAGCGACCCCATGGACTGCAGCCCACCAGGCTCCTCTGTCCATGGGATTTTCCAGGCAAGAGTACTGGAGTGGGGTGCCATTGCCTTCTCCATATGTAAGTACTATCACCCCTCTCTTTTAATCAGTCAAGTGTGGGAGACCTACCTGTCCACAGGTCTATGACAATGTGACAAGAGTGCATGAATGCTCAGTTCCTCAGTTGTGTCTGACTTTTTGCGACCACATAGACTTTGGCCCACCAGGCTCTTCTGACCATGGAATTTTCCAGACAAGAATCCTGGAGTGGATTGCCATTTCCTTCTCCAGGGAATTTTCCCGACTCAGGGATTGAACCTGAATCTTCTGCATCTCCTGCATTGCAGGTGGATTCTTTACCCACTGAGCCACCTGGGAGTCCCAGAGACAGCATATCTGGGACAAGTCCAGCAATAAATAAAATTTGAATAAATTTTACTATAATTATCACTTCTGCTGTTACATTTTTCTACTTTATTATTTATCATTGAAGTGTATTACTGATAGTTATGGAATAATGGAAGAAGATTACTGAGGAGGTTGGTAGAATTCATTTAGAAATTAAAATTTTTCATCAATTATATAAATTTCCTTAAGTGACTATTTGGTTATGCAATGTGGTATGCAATAGGAGATAGGCTTGAATTGGAGGAATACAAGAAAAAGATAATGAGTTTGTTCTTATTCCAAAAGTAGATGGGTTTTAGTTGTTTTTGGACTGCACAAATTAAAGAGTGTAAGAAGGATTAGAGGAAAAACGTAGGATAATAAAGAAATAGAGTGAGCCAAAGAAAATGGTAACTATGAAAAATATTTCACTGAATGGTATCGTCTATACAATTATATTTACTGCCTGCTGTAGAATCTGAAATGGGATAACGCTATTAAAGTAAACTTGCTAATAAACTGGTTGTATTCTCCAGGGGATCTTGCCAGCCTAGGAATAGGACCCAGAATGGCAGGTAGATTCTTTACTGAATGAGCCACCAGGGAAGCCCCATTAAATACAAACGCAACTCAAAGTATTACTAGTTAATAATATCTTTCATTTGGTGGCTCAGATGGTAAAGCATCTGCCTGCAATGTGGGAGACCCGGGTTTGATTCCTGGGTCGGGAAGATCCCCTGGAGAAGGAAATGGCAATCCACTCCAGCACTCTTGCCTGGAAAATCCCATGGACAGAGGAGCCTGATAGGCTACAGTCCATAGGGTTGCAAAGAGTCGGACGCGACTGAGAGACTTCACTTTCACTTTCATTTGTATAGCTTTATCTATTCCTAATATTTCATAGATATTTCTTTATTTTTTATCTAAAATGAGTACTTTTTTTTTTTCAAGGAAACTTGCATTTTTAAGGCCAATATATAACACTTCTTTCTGTGTCTGTATGCAGTCACTCAGTAGTGTCTGACTCTGTGACCCCTTGGACTGTAGCCACCAGGCTCCTCTGTCCATGAGGATTCTCCAGGGAAGAACACTGGGGTGGGGTTGCCATGTCCTCCTCCAGGGGAGCTTCCCAGCCCAGGGAATGAACCCAGGTCTCTTGCATTGCAGGCAGATCTTTTACCATCTGAGCTACTAGGGAAAGCTTTGTCAAATTCTTAGCCTTATAATTATCATTATTCAAGAAAGATAGAATTGCATCTGGGTAGAAGTTAGATTTTACAAGAAACCTAATGCAGTTAGTGAAATTTGCTTACAGTAAAAATTAAAAAAAAATGAAGAAGCACTTGAATCACCCATTAAGTTCAGCCTACTTATATATACTTGCATATATATGTATGTATGTATACTTACATATATAACCCTGTAATGAAATACATAAATGTACACACATGAGAAGCAGTGATATGAAAATGGATACTACATGATACATATATATTTTTTACCTAGCCTGACAAAATTAATTGAAAAGTTCTTTTTCAGAATGCAGAATTTGTGCTTTCACAATATAAAGAGAATATGACCCAATTTCTAACAGTAGCGTTTAATTTAAACATTGGCTTCTCTGTTTCTAATATCTAAGCTTGCATGAGAAGTATTTTTTGATAAATACTAATTAAGTAAACAAGTATTACATATTAGCAAGTTTAAGAACAAAATAAATTACATAGTTTTCTCTATTGTTCCAAAATAATTATGCATTTGTAATGATCTAACCCACAATTGAAACAGTAATGCATAGTTTGACTCTAAGTATTGATAGAACTAAAGTATAAATGCAGGCTACCATCCATATTTAAATAGATTCAGTAGAGTGGAAGTGACAATCAGTTAATTCGTTATTCACTTATTTAATGAAGATATTTACTATTGCTTGTGCATGCATGTTAAGTTGCTTCAGTCATGTCTGACTTTTTTCGACTCTATGAACTATAGCCTGCCAGGCTCCTCTGTCCATGGGGATTCTCAGGAAAGAATGCTGGAGTGGTTGCCATGCCCTACTCCAAAGCATCTTCCTGACTCAGGGACTGAACCGTTTCTCTTATGTCTCTTGTGTTGGCAGGTGAGCTCCTTACCACCAGCACCACCTAGGAAGCTCTTACTGTTGCCTACTGTATGCCAAACTTGGGGATATAATAGAAAATGAGAGAAAAATTCTCTGTGTTCAGAGAGCTTGCATTCTAGTGACTGAGTTAGCAATGAATAAGCAAGGATATGACACATTTTCAACTAGTAAATATTATTGTAAATAATGTGCCAAAAATAAATTGTACTCGATGGTGAAAATGACTGTGGGAAAGGCAATATATTAGAGAAGGTAAAGTTAGGACAGAAAGAATTGCTATTTCTATAAAGGTTTGGGGATGGTTAGAAACAATTGTTTTGTGTCAACAAAGGACTCCAATGAGTCACACAATCATTAACGCAGTCTTATTTCCTAGATAAGTAAACTGGAACAACAGAAGAATTCATGGGGAATAAGATGTTTGAAATTGAAATATTGGGGGTAGTAAAATAATGGATAGTGTCAAGTTCTAAAATATCATTATATGCTCAGCAGTGGGGTTCTAGAGGAAAATATTTTGAAGTGCAGATATGAAATAACTGAGAGGCAAGTGTGGTAGGTGGATCACCTGCACGGTGTTCAACCTGTTGCTAAGGACAACTCTGGGAAAGATAACTGGAAACTTCTGACTGGGTAGGGCTGACCTGAAGATTCCTAGATGACCACAGTAAAGACGCTTCGCACAGAGAGTGATAATCTGGAAATAGCTGTAAAGAGCAAATAGGATAATACCCACTAACAATTCTGTGCTATTTAGGGTACAGTTAGGTAAAAAAAATCAAACAAAGTCCAATCAAATAAAAACCTTTTCTTGGAAGGGCAACAAAATAAGCAATGAAAGCTATAGAAAACCAGATACTATTAAATGAAAAAAGCAAAGGGTCTCTTCAAAGCAAAATATGATGGCGATTTTCTGATGTTAGACCATGGAAAGTCTATGTTAGAGCAGATGATAGAAAATTTGGGGAAATTGGAGAGGGTGGAATGGTGGATGGGATGAAGGGAGGCATAAAATCATGTGGGATAAAATCCTAGAAGACAACACACAACCTCAGATCTCCGGTACTTTTTTTCCCCTTACTCCACATATTTCCTATTATAAAAAGCTACAGAATATTTACCCACACACATTTATTTTTCCTTTGTGCATGTTAATGTGTCCCTAGTCTCATTTTAGGTAATCCCTTGTTACGATCAATTCCATCACTTTCTATTTCATGAAAGTTTAGTATTCCCATTCTCTGATTTTATTCACTCTTTATTTCAGTATTGGATCTTTCCAGTGAGATTTTATATGTTTATAGTTCTCCCATCTTAAACAAAATCCGTCCTTGAGAGTCTATATTTAGAGCTCAACTTTAGTCCAGTTGATGACCTTCTTTCTCAGGAGAGGTGTTCTTTTAGCTCCCTGAACTGAATTTCATCATGTGGAGGGGAGGTTCTCACCCACCAAAAGGCAATCCTTAGACACCAGCTGGGTGTCCTACAGTCCCACTCCTTTCTGACCCTGTCTAGCGTGTGCAAGTTCAGTTGTGTCCGACTCTGCAGCCCCGTGGACTGTAGCCCCTAGGATCCTCTGTCCATGAGATTTCCCAGGTAAGACTACTGGAGCAGGTCGCCTTTCCGTCCTCCAGGGGATCTTCCCCTCTCAAGGATGGAATCCACGACGCCCGCTTCCCCTGGACTGGCAGGCAGATTCTTTGCCACTGGGCCACCTGCGAAGTCCATCTGACCGTATTTACCCAGTGATAATGTCCAATCCCACAGGCTAAGGATGCAAGATCGCTCCCCCTTCACCCCACTGCAGATATCAATTCAAGCCCGGGTTGTTGCCTATACTTCTGACTGTCTATAAATCAAACATTTCCATGACCCACTCCTTGGGTTCAACTAGGTGGCTGGAATGACTCACAGAACTCAAGAAAGCTTTTTACTCAGGAGATCACTGATCTATTACCAAAAATCTTAAAGGACAGGAATCAACAGCCAGATGATGAAATACAGAGGGCCAGGTCCCGACCAAAGGCGCTTTTGTCCTTACGGAGCCTGGGGTTTGGCATGATTGTACATGGGTGGGGGCTCCTCAACCTGGAAGCTGTTATAATTCTGTTCTTCTGGGGTTTTATGAAGGCTCATTAGACTGATTAAATCATTGACTGCAACCTACAGTCTTATTGGTTGTCTTATTAACATAACAAAAGACACCTTTGTTGCTCTCAACACTTAGGAAATATAAGGATTTTAGTAAATGTGGACAAAGACCTAATACATATTCCTTTCTACAATTCACAATATCACAGGTATGGATACCTTTTTTTTACATTAATTAACTTCCAACAGACAGGAAACTTTTCTAAGCATTTTAAAGTTATTTTTCTATAAGAATAAAAATGTATATATGTTTGTGCTTGTATCTACACAGAAAATATTTTGCATAGAAAAACATGTATTTATTTTACATTATTTTAAATAAATAAACAGAAAGTGCTGTCACCACACTTACAGCTCTCTTTGGTCCTAACATCAAACTATACTCTAAATTATATGCTTTCCATACTTTAAAATAATTCTTAGACAAAGACTAAGAAAAATGCACTGCAAGACCACTGGAGTGACAAGGTAAGAGTAACAGTAGAGTCTAAGTGCTTTATTATGCTAAATGCAGGCACTTTTACTAAAAGATTTTCTTGTGGATAAATACTTTTAAACCCACATAGTAGACTCATCATTATATATATACTGAAAGACTTTCATGAAGGTCTTACTGTAAAATTTTAATGTCAACTTCAAGTATGTGCTACCTATAAATATGCTGAAAATATTACTTGCATTCTTTAATCCATTATGACTAACTCTTTTAACCTCTGCTGTTTATAAAGCACTCAAATTACTGATAAAATTATAAGAGGCTGCAGAAAAGAAAGTGAAGTTTAGCTCTCACTTCACATTAAGTAGAATACTGTCTGAACCACAATAACCAATATAAGAGTTTTCAGGAGCTTTTGGGAGATAAAAGACAGAGATGATCATCCGAAGATGTATTTGATGTCACAAATTATTATTCAACACTTCACTTTTAAGACAAAAGCATCCCCTTTCAAAGTGCTTTATGAATAGGTATATATGAAGGAAATATTTCTATCTAATAATTGGTAACAGGCCAAACCTTTTTTTTTCTTTTTTAAGTTCTGAATTACTGCTCTACAGAATGGAGAAGGCACTGAATGCTGGTGGGAATCAGGCTGACGGGTAAAGAAGGTCCCTTTTTTCTTTTCTATAGCAAAATCCTATATAGAATTAGAAAGAAACTGAAAAAAGTAATCTAAAATCAGGCTTGCCTGTAACATAGGAAAAAGGAGAAATGTATTACTGGCTTCTTATTTTGTTATGTAGGTGAAAAGAGAATGATAAAATTTAGCATTAGTACTTTCAGAAAAATCAAAAATATATACATTGCTCCATGAAATTATATTTCCCATATGTAAATTATACTATGTATATGGATATACACAGGCTTCCCAGGTGGCACAGTGGTAAAGAATCTGCCTGCCAATGCAGGAGATGCAAGGGATGCAGGTTCAATCCCTGAGTCAGAAAGATCCCCTGGAGGAGGAAATGGCAACCTCCTCCTGTGTTCTTGCCTGGAAAACCCCATGGACAGAGGACCCTGGTGGCCTACAGTCCATGGGGTCACAAAGACACAACTGAGCAACTGAGCACACACATACGATTCTCTTTGTAAAAATCCCCTTGCAGAGTCCAAAGTATAATTACTATCTTTCTCCATACATTGTTTCTCATTTGCTTTATGCTGAATTTTTCTGACAGTTATTTACCTGTTCCCATTCCTCTCTCCTTCACACACATCTTTTTGTTCAACATATTATGAGAATTCAAGGAAAAAACAGACATGCAAACTTCTTTGCCTCTTATATTCCTCTGATTCAAAATGCATCAATAGTTGCCTTAGAAAATGCCTAAGGCCTGTATGAATATAAATGAGTTTCAAACTTGTTTGTAGAATGATCTAGATAAGAGCAAGGCGATAACACTTCAATTGATTTCCTTTTCCATAAAATGAGTATTCTATTAGAAAGACATTTCATGTAAGACAGAATGAATATTGTCCTCTAACACTTGCACAAAGACTTCGATTGAAAATATCAACTCGATGCATACCGAAGTCAGAAATCCCTTCTCTCCTCCCTAAAATGTCTCCCACTCTTAGGATTTTTAGAAGATGCCTTCGGATGTTCTGTGGTCTGTTGATGTCAGTAGCATGACAATCCCACATATAATAGGAAAGGAACTTGTCAATGAGAAGAAATGATTTCCATTAGATACCCAGACTAGGGTATCACTAGTCTGTAGTATTTCATAAGCATGAATTAGTTTATTTGGGCAAAGGAAACATTGTTTTTTCCATTTCTAGACTATGATTTAAATAAAGACAGGAGTTAGAATTGAAAGTTATCTAACAGGAATGTGATTTTTGTCTACACAAAGGGCAATCTTGAGAGAACTTTAGGGAGTCTGATGAATAATATCATCAGGCATATATGTGAATCACTGAAATTTCCATTATTTGCTGCTTATTATTTTAATAAATATGCTGAAGTTATATACTAGCATCACAACCTTTTCAAGATATCTTAGTTTTGCTACTCACCCTGCTTGGTCCATTTATTCACAAAATCACCACTGGAACTGAGCTTGATTTGCCTGTCATGAATACTCCAAAAAAAGGCAGTATTGGATATGATTACTTCTGTCTCACAATCGCAGGAGTAGGAAAACACAAGTGATAAAATAGAGGTACCTTTGAAGAGAAATCAGAACAGAATGACACCACTGTTGATTCAAAGGGGGATCAAAAAACAGCAGCTTAGTATTAAAGCAGATGTTGCTGTTTAATTGCTAAGTCATACCTCACTCTTTGTGACCCCATGGACTGCAGTAGACCAGTCTCCTGTGTCCACGGAATTTCCCAGACAATAACACTGGAGTGGGTTGCCATTTCCTTTTCCAGGGGGTCTTCCTGACCCAGGGAATGAACTTGCATTTTAAGCTTGTCAGGTGGATTCTTTATCTCTGAACCACCTGGTAAGCCCCAGTAGAGCAGATACTTTTGCATTAAAGCACTGTCACTGGCCATTACCACTATTCCCTACTCCCCCAACAAAAGAAACCAGTCTGTCCTTAAATGAACACCTACTGGGACTAAGGATTTGATGATGTTAACAGTGACATTGATAATAGTTACCTTTATTCATTTAGCATTAGCTGTGCTGGTTAATATCTAAACTTTGTACATACACTAAGACAGTTCTAGTGAAGCAGATACAACTATTTCAACAGATAAATATGAAGCATAAGGAAGGCTAAGAAAAAATCCAAAGTCACAAGTCACAGGAGTTTAGGAAAGCCTGGGACATGTCACTTGTGATTAAACCTGATTTAATCATAAACTTTGAAGCAACTCTTCCAAAACACTGCTAAAGTCTGAAGGTTTTGAGAAACTCCATGAAAGACTTCAATTTACTTTGTATTATTTCATATAACCAGAAAATGTCTGGAAAGATAACTTTTATATCAGATATCTTGCCAGAAGCCTAATATACACTGATGGGCACACAGGCAGAACCCTGGGCTTTCGGAACATCGTGTCTAGTAGGTTAGCTCAGTATTTCTCAGGTCCCAGTCACATGCTGTTGCTTTATTTTTCAATGTATCCCCATATCCTAGTTGAGTTCATGTACTCCAATTATTCAAGTTGGAGGGCTTATACTACCTGATTTTAAAAGTCATTATTAAGCTAGAGTAAACAAAGCAGTGTGATTTAGGCATAATGTGACAGGTTTATAAATAAATTGAATATAATAGTGAATCTGGGAATAGACCTACACAGTTAAGGTCTATTTTTTTTAAACAAAGGAGCCAAAGTAATTCAATGGAGATTGATGACCTTAAAAATATAGGACTTGAATATTTAAATATTCATACAAAAAAACTCTAGATCTAAATGCAAAACCATAAAACTATAAAGGAAAATAGAAGAATATATTCATGACCTCAGATTAGGCAAAAATTCTTAGATCAAAAAAGTGTAAATTATAAAATAGAATTAATAAATAAGTTATAACCTATCAAAATTTAAAATATGTGCTGTTCAAAGAAACTAAAAAGATAAGCCACTGATTAAGAATAAATGTGGGCAAAATATATATCTGACTAAAGGCTTCTATTGAGAATATATATAACTGCTAAAACACAATAAGAAGACAAACTAATTTAAAGATGGGCAAATTATTTGAAGACATTTCCCGAAAGAGTATATATCAGAGGCACATAAGTTTGTGAAATGATATTCAAAATCATTCCTCATTAGCAAAATGCAAATAAAAGCCATAAGGAGATGTTGCTTTATACTTATTACAGTGAGAAGGAGAAGGAGGAAGAAAAAGAAGAAAGGAGGATAAACAGAAGAAGCAAAAAGGAGAAGGAGAAGAAAGGAAATAAGAATTTCAGAAATGCTGGTGATGAAAATGAAGAGTAATGAGAATGTGTGTGCACTGTGAGTGAGAATGCAAAATGGTTGCTGTTGGTTAGTCACTCACTGGTGTCCACCTCTTTGTGACCCCAGGGACTGTAGCCCACTAGGCTCCTCTGTCCATGGGATTCTCCAGGCAAGAAGACTCGACTGGGTTGCCATTTACAGTTCCTATGTAAAACAGGATGGCAGGTTTCTTACAACATTAAGTATAGACAAATGGAATTTGTTAACTCAATAAATATCCTTTACTTATGGAGTGAAAAACTCAAGATTTCTTCTGGCACATATGATTTTGGAGTCTGTTCCTAAAGATCACAGCTACAGAAGACATGTTGGAAGGAAAATAATTTCACCTTGGTTGGACGTGGAGAAACCTTCCATGGTCTTCTCCATATAAACTCTTCTGTGCTTGTTAGTGAAAGTGAAAGTGGCTCAGTTGTGTCCAACTCTTTGCGACCCCATGGAGTACACAGTCCCTGGAATTCTCCAGGACAGAACACTGGAGTGGATGGCCATTCTCTTCCTGCATTGCAGGCCGACTCTTTACCAGGTGAGCCACAAGGGAAGAATGTTCAAACTACTGTACAATTGCACTCATCTCACACGCTAGCAAAACAATGCTCCAAGCCAAACTTCAAAAGTACATGAACCACGAATGACCAGATGGTCAAGCTGGATTTTAAAAAGGCAGAGGAACCAGAGGTCAAATTACCAGCATCTGCTGGATCAAAGAAAAAGCAAGAGAGTTCCAGAAAAATATCTACTTCTGCTTTGTTGACTACATCAAAGCTTTTGATGGTGTGGATCACAATAAATTTTGGAAAATTCTTACAGAGATGGGAATATCAGATCACTTTACCTGCCTCCTATGAAATTTGTATGCAGGTCAAGAAGCAACAGTAAGAATGGCACATGTAACAACAGACTGGTTCTAAACTGGGAAAGGAGTACGTCAAGACTGTGTTTTGTTACTCTGCTTATTTAAATTATGTGCAGATTACATCATGCAAAATGCAGGCTGGATGAAGCACAAGCTAGAATCAAGATTGACAGGAGAAATATCAATAACCTCAGATATGTAGATGACACCACCCTTATGGCAGAAAGCAAAGAAGAACTAAAGAGACTCTTGATGAAACTGAAAGAGGAGAGTGAAAAGGTTGGGTTAAAACTCAGCATTCAAAAAACTAAGATCGTGGCATCTGGTCCCATCACTTCATGGCAAATAGATGAGAAAACAGTGGAAACAGTGACAGACTTTATTTGGGAGGGCTCCAAAATCACTGCAGATGGTGACTGAAGCCATGAAATTAAAAGACGCTTGATCCTTGGAAGAAAAGCTATGACCAATGTAGACAGCATATTAAAAAGCAGAGACATTACTTTGCAAACAAAGGTCCATCTAGTCAAAGCTATGTTTCTTCCAGTAGTCATGTACAGATGTGAGAGTTGGACTATAAAGAAAGCTGATCGCCGAAGATTGATGCTTTTGAACTGTGGTGTTGGAGAAGACTCTTGAGAGTCCCCTGGACTTCATGGAGATCAAACCAGTCAGTTCTAAAGGAAATCAGTCCTGAATTTTCATTGGAAGTACTGATGCTGAAGCTGAAACTCTGTTACCTTGGCCACTTGATGGGAAGAGCTGACTCATTGGAAAAGATCCTGAGCTGGAAAGATTGAAGTTGGGAGAAAAAGGGGATGATAGAGGATAAGATGATCAGATGGCATCACTGACTTGATGAACATGAGACCGAGCAAGCTCCAGGAATTGATGATGGACAGGGAAGCCTGGCATGCTGCAGTCCGTGGGTTGCAAAGAGCCAGACACCACTGAATGGCTGAACTGACTAACTGCTTGCTAGTGCTAAGTAGCGTCAGTCGCCTGCCAGGCTCCTCTGTCTAAGAGATTCTGTAGGCAAGACTACGGGAATGGGTTGCCATTTCTTCCTCAAGGTATCTACCTGGCCCAGTGATCAAACCCATATCTCTTGCATTGCAGGAAGATTCTTTACTGTCTGAGACACCAGGGAAGCCTGCTTCTAATATTTCAGTCACATATAAAAAGGGGTGTATCTTTTTCTAATGCTAACAGATGTTGGCAGTCGACTATAAATGATACATGATTTTGTTATTGTGGGAATATTCTGAAGACTATCCAAAACTATCTTTAGTATTCATTTCCAAAGTACCTCAACTTAAAATTAAATACCAGAAGAACTGGAATATCTCTTCCATAGTAGGAAATTTGTATTCCTGTCTAAACTCTCCTAATCATAATTCTTCACTCTCTTTCTCCCTTCAGCCAGCTGTATATGGCATAATATATATCAGCCTCTTGAATCTCCAGTACCATTCTCTTCTTTCTGATAAAGTAGCATTTGGAAGCACTAACGTATTAGCATTCTAGTCAAGGGAACATCTGTACCATTTCTGGGGCTCTTTCATTTTCATTTTGCTCTCTCAGCATGCACTGGAGGAAGGCGAGTGTGTAGGTTGTCATTTTATTATTTAATGAATAATGAAAACATAAATTTGATGAATATTGAATATGTATTCCTCACTAAAATTAATACAAATGAATATTTGAAATTATAGGAGCAAGGTGATTCTAACAGTAATTGTGATAGCATAGATTAAACATTTGGATTAAAATATACAAGGTACTGTCATATATTCTGACTATAATAACAAGCCTCTAAAATAATCTTGCTTGAATGTGTTATTTGCAGTTTGTGTTTTGTGTAAGCCTTTCTGTAGTCCTTTTCTCACTTTTGTTAAAGGCAGCAAGTAGACATCACTTTTGAACAAACATGCCAATATATGTAAATAAAATTCAGTTTTTGTGGGAAAACTTGCATTTTTTTGTTGACTTCCTAGAAAACTTTCAGTTATCCAAAGGTTTCTCTTACGAGGTAATCAAAGGTGTATGCATGCTATCTTTTATTTCCTGGATAAAGAGAACTGTCACTTAGACATTTCTGTACAACCTCCTTCTTTTTCTAGGGGTTCTACCTTCACATGCTTCCTCAGAGTTTTCAGAAAACCTGAAGGAGACTATCTTGGGGTGAACACCACTCACTAGTGAAAAAGAAATCTGCAGTTAGTAGATTCTGAGAAAATGAAACACAAAACTTTCTTGAAGACTGAAGATAAGTACTAGAAGTATAAAAATCACCGAATTGAGTCTCGCATAGCTAGAAGGGAGGAGGGCATATCTACAGTGAGATATTTTAGCAGGGCCTGGCATTCTATGAATCACAACTAAAACACGAGTCTGTTGGGTCAGCAAGGGCAGGACAACTGAGTGGAACATCAGAGGAAATCTCTCAAGTGGAAAGGCACCGGGACGATGTCTGAAAATGTACTGATGGAAAACGAGCAGAGAAGAAAGAGTGCCTTACTCTCCTGCCCAACTCTGCCACCCAGTAGGTGTTTGAGAGGATTCACATGTTTTAGTTGCAGGGGCTATTGTCATTGATATTAATCATAGAGGGGCTTGTAATTCAAATGAAATTATAATCCTCTACTTGCCTTGTTCTCTGCTAGGAATCTGACATCTCCTCAAAACAGAACACCCTTGAATGGAAATGCTTTTGCCTGAAGATTTTTCTAGCTGTTTGTTGTGCGTATTTAACACAATTCACTGATTTAGAAAACCTTATTTTCAAATGCCTCTTATGGGAACTCAGAATCCTCACTGACACATAAAATGTCAGTGAGGATATTTGGATAATTAATGCTGAGTATACTGATAGTGTTTAAATCCTAGGATAAGAAAAGATGAGGAGAAACCCCTTGGATAAAAATGCAGCAGAAACCTCTCCTGGTGCCTCTGCTGTTACTGCAGAGAAAGTGGGAAACACTGTAACACACACACACACACACACTGTAATACTGGAGCCTATAAATTCTTTATGAAGTTCTCCTTCTTGGAGCCAGGATATAAACTGAGCATGGCATGGAGAATTCGGAATGATTTTGATCCATGAAATATCCTGTTTTGTTCAGTCATGAAGTCTCTCTCTTGAATGCAAGAAGCCATGGCTACTGTTTTTAAAAAATGGCCATGGATAAAGTTGTTGGTGTATGTTAGCACAAAACTAACAACAATTTACTCTTAGCACTGGGTTAGAGTGAATCAACGTGCGTGTTCTCAGTCACTTCAGTCCTGTCTGACTCTTTGCAACCCAATGGACTGTAGCCTGGCAGACTCCTCTGTCCATAGGAATCTCTAGGCAAGATACTGGAGTGGTTTGCCATTACCTCCTCCATGGGATCTTCCCAACCCAGGGATCAAACCCACATCTCCTGGGTCTCCCGCATTGCTGGCAGATTTTTTTACGGCTGAGCCACCAGGGAAGCCCAGAGTGGGTAAGTTGATCCACTAAAAGAAGACTGCTCAGTTTCAATCTGTAAGGTACTAGTTCTGTTATCTGTAAACTGTGTTTGAATATAGGGTAAGACAGATTCTGTTTTTCCTTAACTGTGAAGGTCACATACTAGTCTATGAGCAGCAATGAGGCACCGGAGGAAATTAGCTGTGAGGAGATCCCTCATTTACTTGTATATTGCTACTTTATTGAACAGTATAGAAATAATTTTTCTGCTGGAATTACATAGATAACTGTATTATATTGAGGATAAATCAGAACTTCTTAAATATTTTTATATTGAACTTGCCTGGTGGCTCAGAGGGTAAAAAATCTGCCTGCAATGCAGGAGACCCAGGTCTGACCCCTGAGTTGAGCAAATCCCCTGGAGAAGGGAATAGCAACCCACTCCATTATTCTATATTTCTCTTTCCCTATGTATAGACAGGTTTTGGTGGAGAAGGCAATAGCAACCCACTCTGGTACTCTTGCCTAGAAAATCCCATGGATGGAGGAGCCTGGTTAGGCTGCAGTCCGTGCAGTCGCGAAGAATCAGACATGACTGAGCGACTTCACTTTCACTTTCATACATTGGAGAAGGAAATGGCAACCCACTCCAGTGTTCTTGCCTGGAGAATCCCAGGGACGGGGGAGCCTGGTGGGCTGCCGTCTATGGGGTCGCATAGAGTTGGACACGACTGAAGCGACTTAGCAGAAGCAGCAGCAGCAGACAGGTTTTGGGGAGTGGATGGAGGCAGAAAGATTAAGGCTGACAAAGATCCCTGAATTTACAATGATTTTTAGATACACTGAAATAAACATCAAGTATGCTTTCAGAGAGAAAAATCTCCAAGTTATTTTGGTGATTAGGTACCTTGGACTTTTGGATGAAGACCCGTTTGGGCCGTTTACTAGAATTTTTTCCTGCAGATATTTTTAAATAAGGAGCGGAGCCATCCTTCCAGGCATCGCCTGGATCGACGCGGTGCCTTTTGGGAGAGGTCTTCCTGCTTGGCACTGCACTGCACGTGCAGGGCGCTTTCCCCGCCTCACTACTATCCCTGCCCTCGGGCGGGGTCCGGAGGACACCTCCGCCTAATCTTTCCTGCAGATAATTTTTTGCCCTTTGAAAAAGAGAACTTCCATCCCACAAATAATGTTTATTTTACATAATGACTACACATTAAAACACAGGCTGAAAGTAACCATTTCATTGAGTTAAAAGACCTAACTATATAATGTGATTTATTTAAAATTGTATCCCTAGATAAGATAAATTATTAATCCAGTAAAAGTTAGACTTCTGTTCTAACTGTTTTGTTTTTATTTTTCAGGAGCAGTCTATGCAGTAACAGGCTTCCCCTTCCCACTGCCTTTCTCACATGCCATCTTGGTCCCACAGGGCTGAATGAAAAACTGAATTGAAACAGAATTTTCTCAAATGTGCAGGTATGAGTGTACATGTGTGCTCGTGGTGGGGACAGAATTTTCAAGTGTGTGATCACTGACCACAGAATGAAGCTGTACTAGTTGGAGTTATTTCCATTTTGTTAGGACAATACCATAGGACCCAATCTTCTCTGCTAGGGCTCTTCAGAATTGGAAAAGCAAGGGGTGACTCATATATCTGAATCAAGATTCAGCAGAGATACTAATTTTATCTACTAAAACGTAGAGCTACAAATGTTATTTTATCTCCATAGCCACCTCTTCCTTAATGAGAAAGATGAACGTATAAGGCCCATTATTCTGTCCTAGCGCATAAACAATGAAATAGAGGTGGGCAGGCTTGAGTCCATTATCTTTTACGTATGGTTCATGTGCTCATCAACTACTATTTTTCCCTTTGTAATTCCTGGGGCTTCTCAGGTGGCTCAGTGGTAAAGAATCCACCTGCCAATGCAGGGGACACAGGAGATGCAGGTTTAATCCCTGCTTTGGGAAGATCTCTCGGAGTAGGAAATGGCAACCTGCTCCAGTATTTCTTGCCTGGGAAGTTCCATGCACAGAGGAGCCTGGTGGGCCGCTACAGTTCTTGAGGTCACAAAAGGTCAGACATGACTGAGCGACTGAGCATGCGCAGGCATGTAAGAGCATGCAGTTCACTTGACTCATGAAGATGGACTGGGCAGAACTGTAGCGAGTACAGGTTATTAAAAGCAGCTCGGAAGAACCTACGTACAGTGGCCACTTACGCAGGTTAAGATTGTGTAAACTGTGTCTGCATACATCTGTCAATCACTTCCCTGAATTTAATTGAAAACATTTTTTACCTGCTATTTATTCTCAAGCAGATAATGGTAAATTCACTTAAATTTGTTCCTGATAAAATACATACAAAAGGCATTCCTTTATATCTTTAATTTTCCTCTGAAAAGTGTACTTATTACCTTTTTTTTTTTTTTTAATTACCTGGCTGGAAGCCATTGAGTAACTCTCCCAGAATCCTGCTTCTAGCTATGGCCCCAGCATTTCAGAGTAATTTTGCTGGTGAAAAAAATGTTTTCCTTTAACCAGTCCAAAAACTACTTCTGCTGCTGCTGCTGCTAAGTCGCTTCGGTCGTGTCTGACTCTGTGCGACCCCATAGACGGCAGCCCACCAGGCTCCCCCGTCCCTGGGATTCTCCAGGCAAGAACACTGGAGTGGGTTGCCATTTCCTTCTCCAATGCAGGAAAGTGAAAAGTGAGAGTGAAGTCGCTCAGTTGTGTCCGACTCTTTGCAACCCCATGGACTGCAGCCTACCAGGCTCCTCCGTCCATGGGATTTTCCAAGCAAGAGTACTGGAGTGGGGTGCCATCGCCTTCTCCAAGTCCAAATACTAGAATTACATAATTAGTCTACCCATGATGACATATGACCAGAATGTTCTATTTTACATATATTTTAACTCAGCTCCTCAGAGGTGTCATCTGAATAGGCAGATGCATGGGTGTGTGGAATGTTACTTATTGTCTCTTTTATATTTCCAAATGTTTTACTGCAAAAAAACTTTTAATTTTATTATTGCATGTGTTTATTTTCCTTTTTTAAAATAATTCAGTTCAGTTCAGTTCAGTCGCTCAGTCGTGTCCGACTCTTTGCGACCCCATGAATCACAGCACGCCAGGCCTCTCTGTCCATCACCAACTCCCGAAGTTCACTCAGACTCATGTCCATCGAGGCGGTGATGCCATCCAGCCATCTCATCCTCTGTCGTCCCCTTCTCCTCCTGCCCCCAATCCCTCCCAGCATCAGAGTCTTTTCCAATGAGTCAACTCTTCGCATGAGGTGGCAAAAGTACCGGAGCTTCAGCTTTAGCATCATTCCTTCCAAAGAAATCCCAGGGCTGATCTCCTTCAGAATGGACTGGGTGGATCTCCTTGCAGTCCAAGGGGCTCTCAAGAGTCTTCTCCAACACCACAGTTCAAAACCATCAATTCTTTGGCGCTCAGCCTTCTTCACAGTCCAACTCTTACATCCATACATGACCACTAGAAAAACCATAGCCTTGACTAGACGGACCTTAGTCGGCAAAGTAATGTCTCTGCTTTTGAATATGCTATCTAGGTTGGTCAGTGACCAGTTTATTCTTTTTCTAATTATCTCTGGGTGAGGAAAATGAGTCTCTCCAAATAAACTTTATATATTAATTTTATCTCTGATAGTGTGAAATACAAAGCATGACAGTTCTCAATGCTGTTTTCCCATTTGTTTTTCTTAATAAATATTCAGATGCTCTCAAATCTGCTTTCAGATATGTTATATTGTACATTGTTTGTAATGATATTCCCTGTTTCCAAAATCTATATTTGAATGTCATTGCAAATGTATATATTTCAAGTGTGTGCTGGATCATTATCTTCAAGCATGTACATGAACCCTTTTGCAAATGAATTATGAGCCTTTTTGCTACCTATGCTTGCCTTCCCTGCATATCACTATCTACCCCAAAACAAATGCTCATGTGGTGTCTGTGAGGAGTCTTAGATTATATTTATGCATTTTTTAAATTCTGTAAAATCAGTGTGTACAGAGGTGTGGCCTATGATGGATCACACTCATTCTTCCGTGTACACAGATCTTGAGAAAAATATAAATCCATGCTAAAAATAACTGGATTATTGTACAATTTATACACTTAAAATTCTAAGTTTGCTAAAAGCATTCAAAGTAAACTTGTATATGCTAGAATTCCTCACAAAGGACTGTATTATTGAAGAGACAGTATTAAGTTCTTATTTCTTTACACACATGATAAAATAATATTTTTACTTGTAAAACAACATTAGTAAAGATATTTACATGAGATGCAACTGTTATAATAAGCTTTTAAAATAAAATGGTTTTTTCCCTTCAAAACTATATATTTGTATGCAAATATGTCACAAATGTAGTCTTTGTCTTGCAGGAAGTCTTACATTATTATAAACAATATAATACAGCTTAGTACAGGCAAGCCTAAACAAATATTTATGCAGCAATCCTCAGGAGAAAAGAAAACCAAAATTCTGAACGAAAACAAGCATTAAGATATTTACATTTTGCATCTTATCTGTTATGTTACATATATATGTTGATCGAAAAATTATGTATATGTTTGTTGAAATATAATGATCTAAAAGTTAAAAACATGATTCTTGAATAAATATAAAATGTATGCATTCATGCTTAGCTCTGTTAGACTCTTTGCAGCCCCATGGACTGTAGCCAGCCAGACTCTTCTGTCCACGGAATTTCTAAGGCAAGAATACTGGAGTGGGTTGCCATTTTCTTCTCCAGATCTTCCTGACTCAGGGATTGAACACATAACTCCTGCACTGCAAATGGATTCTTTACCACTGAGCTACCCGGGAAGCCCATGAAATGTATCAGTTCAGTTCAGTTGCTCAGTCGTGTCCCATTCTTTGCGACCCCGTGAATCACAGCATGCCAGGCCTCCCTGTCCATCATCAACACCCGAAGTTCACTCAGACTCCCGTCAGTCGAGTCAGTGATGCCATCCAGCCATCTCATCCTCTGTCGTCCCCTTCTCCTCCTGCCCCCAATCCCTCCCAGCATCAGAGTCTTTTCCAATGAGTCAACTCTGCACATGTGGTGGCCAAAGTACTAGAGTTTCAGCTTTAGCATCATTCCTTCCAAAGAAATCCCAGGGCTGATCTCCTTCAGAATGGACTGGTGGGATCTCCTTGCAGTCCAAGGGGCTCTCAAGAGTCTTCTCCAACGCCACAGTTCAAAAGCATCAATTCGGTGCTCAGCCCTCTTCACAGTCCAACTCTGACATCCATACATGACAACAGGAAAAACCATAGCCTTGACTAGACGGACCTTAGTCGGCAAAGTAATGTCTCTGCTTTTGAATATGCTATCTAGGTTGTTCATAACTTTCCTTCCAAGGAGTAAGCATCTTTTAATCTCATGGCTGCAGTCACCATCTGCAGTGATTTTGGAGCCCCCCAAAATAAAGTCTGACACTGTTTCCCCATCTATTTCCCATGAAGTAATGGGACCGGATGCCATGATCTTTATTTTCTGAATGTTGAGCTTTAGGCAAACTTTTTCACTCTCCTCTTTCATCAAGAGGCTTTTTAGCTCCTCTTCACTTTCTGCCATAAGGGTGGTATCATCTGCATATCTGAGGTTATTGATATTTCTCCCGGCAATCTTGATTCCAACTTGTGCTTCTTCTAGCCCAGCGTTTCTCATAATGTACTCTGCATAGAAGTTAAATAAGCAGGGGGACAATATACAGCCTTGATGTACTCCTTTTCCTATTTGGAACCAGTCTGTTGTTCCATGTCCAGTTCTAACTGTTGCTTCCTGACCTACATATAGGTTTCTCAAGAGGCAGGTCAAGTAGTCTGGTATAGGTATTGACAATTTCATTTGACGCACTGATTAAAAAGGACACCAGAGAGATGGTAAGGCTTGATCAAAGAACATTTGAGAAAGTGAGTAGTTATGAAAACTTAATAAAATAATTCAGGATAAGTTTTCTGTTAAATATAAGACTGGTTAATATCCTTTGGGGCAAATAACTATAACTCTTGGACCTAACTTTTCTACAAGGAGTTATTCTGTAACTCCACTAAATCTAAGATCGTATCAGTAGGAAACAGAAAGGAGAATGAGGACCATTTCCTTACATAATCTTGGGGCAGACCTGTTAAGGACTTCCCTGGTGGCTCAGATGGTAAAGAATCCACCTGTAATGCAGGAGACCAGGGTTTGATCCCTGGGATAGGAAAATTCCCTGGAGGAGGGCATGGCAAACCACTCCAGTATTCTTGCCTGGAGAATCCCCATGGAAAGAGGAGCCTGATGGGCTACAGTCCATGGGGTCACAAAGTGTCTAACAGCTAAGCACTAATGCACAACTCAGTAAGCACAGACCAGACCTGTTAAACAAGCTTTCATATGATATGAAACAAGATGCTGTTAAACATGCCTTATTTTAAGTTCATATTAAAAGTTAATCAAGAGGACATTATCCGTTGGCATTTAATATGCACTTCAGTTCAGTTCAGTTCATTCGTGTCCGCCTCTTTGCAACCCCATGAATCGCAGCATGCCAGGCCTCCCTGTTTATCACCAACTCCCGGAGTTCATTCAGTCTCATGTCCATCGAGTCAGTGATGCCATCCAGCCATCTCATCCTCTGTCATCCCCTTCTTCTCCTGCCTCTAATTCCTCCCAGCATCAGAGACTTTTCCAATGAGTCAACTCTTCACATGAGATGGCCAAAGTACTGGAGTTTCAGCTTCAGCATCATTTCCTCCAAAGAAATCCCAGGGCTGATCTTCAGAATGAACTGGTTGGATCTCCTTGCAGTCCAAGGGACTCTTGAGAGTCTTCTCCAACACCACAGTTCAAAAACATCAATCCTTTGGCGCTCAGTATCCTTCACAGTCCAACTCTCACATCCATACGTGACCACTGGAAAAACCATAGCCTTGACTAGACGGACCTTTGTCGGCAAAGTAATGCCTCTGCTTTTGAATATGCTATCTAGGTTGGTCATAACTTTCCTTCCAAGGAGTAAACATCTTTTAATTTCATGGCTGCAGTCACCATCTGCAGTAATTTTGGAGCCCAAAAAATAAAGTCCGACACTCTTCCCACTGTTTCGCCATCTATTTCCCATGAAGTGATGGGACCAGATGCCATGATCTTTATTTTCTGAATGTTGAGCTTTAAGCCAACTTTTCACTCTCCTCTTTCACTTTCATCAAGAGGCTTTTTAGTTCCTCTTCACTTTCTGCCATAAGGGTGGTATCATCTGCATATCTGAGGTTATTGATATTTCTCCAGGCAATCTTGATTCCAGCTTGTGCTTCTTCCAGCCCAGTGTTTCTCATGCTGTACTCTGCATTGAAGTTAAATAAGCAGGGTGACAATATACAGCCTTGATGTACTCTTTTTCCTATTTGGAACCAGTCTGTTGTTCCATGTCCAGTTCAAACTGTTGCTCCCTGACCTGCATATAGGTTTCTCAAGAGGCAGGTCAGGTGCTCTGGTATTCCCTTATCCTTCAGAATTTCCCACAGTTTATTGTGATCGACACAGTCAAAGGCTTTGGCATAGTCAATAAAGCAGAAATAGATGTTTTTCTGGAACTCTCTTGCTTTTTCCATGATCCAGTGGATGTTGCCAATTTGATCTCTGGTTCCTCTGCCTTTTCTAAAACCAGCTTGAACATCTGGAAGTTCACGGTTCACGTATTGCTGAAGCCTGGCATGGAGAATTTTTAGCATTACTTTACCACAGTGTGAGATGAGTGCAATTGTGCGGTAGTTTGAGCATTCTTTGGCATTGCCTTTCTTTGGGATTGGAATGAATACGGACCTTTTCCAGTCCTGTGGCCCCTGCTGAGTTCTCCAAATTTGCTGGCATATTGAGTGCAGCACTTTCACAGCATCATCTTTCAGGAATTGAAATAGCTTAACTGGAATTCCGTCACCTCCACTAGCTTTGTAGTGATGCTTTCTAAGGCCCACTTGACTTCACATTCCAGGATGTCCAGCTCTAGATGAGTGATCACATCATCATGATTGTCTTGGTCATGAAGTTCTTTTTTGTACAGTTCTTCTGTGTATTCTTGCCACCTCTTCTTAATAGCTTCTGCTTCTGTTAGGTCCATACCATTTCTGTCCTTTATCGAGCCCATCTTTGCATGAAATGTTTCCTTGGTATCTCTAATTTTCTTGAAGAGATCTCTAGTCTTTCCCATTCTGTTCTTTTCCTTAATTTCTTTGCATTGATTGCCGAGGAAGGCTTTCTTATCCCTTCTTGCTATTCTTTTGAACTCTGCATTCAGATGCTTATATCTTTCCTTTTCTTCTTTGCTTTTCGCTTCTCTTCTTTTCACAGCTATTTAAGGCCTCCTCAGAGAGCCATTTTGCTTTTTTTCATTTATTTTCCTACTAAATAATATTTAATGAACTTACAATATATAGGTTTAGATACACTTGAAACTTGGATAATTTATAAAATATGAAATATCAACAAATCACAATTTCAGAATGTTCATGCTATAAAAGACTCTGAATTGTCTCTGCTTTCTTTAAATCCTAATTCTTTAAGTTTTCCTTGGTTCCTATGAGACTCCTGAAGAATCTTCATTGAATGAACTTAATTTGGCATTATTCTTCTTGCTTGTGTTTGAACTCATCAAGCCTGTTGCTCTATCACAGTTTTGCATTAGCAATGTCCTCTGCCTGTCATTCTCTTCCTCTAACTCTAATTGCTTTCTCTTTCTCTTCATTTTGGTCTTAGTTACAACATCATCTGCTTAGAGAGGACTTTCCTTACCATGCCCCACCTGTAGTTGCTCTTGTGCTGTGCTGTGCTCAGTGGTGTCTGACTCTTGGCGCCCCCTTGGATTATAGCCCACCATGCTCCTCTGGTCCACGGGTATACTAGAGTGGCATGACATTTCCTTCTCCAGGGGATCTTCCCAACTCAAGGATGAACCCACATCAGTTGTGTCTCCTGCATTGACTGATGGATTCTTTACTGCTGCACCATCTGTGAAGCCTTATCTTACTATATTTTCTTCATATCCTTTTCTTACCATCTAAAATTATTATGTGTACTTATTTGTTTGATATTAAATTTCTCTGCCTCTCCCCAAGTATAAATTCTGTGAAGACTGGGACTTGTCCTCGTTAGTTCATTTCTATATTTACAGCATGAAGAATAGATAATACAATTTAGTAGGAGGTAAATAACATTTGTTGATTAAATAAAAGTGTTGTTTGTTGTACAGATATTCTACTCTATAGAATCAAAAGCACCAGTGATAAATCCATGCCTAGACAGAGTCTTACATATTCAATTTAATGTCTATTAGAAGAAAGAAGAAGCAAATCATATTAATTTTTTTAAAAAAAACGGTAGCACCCTAAAATCTGGGTAATGTGCATGACTATACCCAATCATGAAAAGACAGATAACCTGAAAGGATTAATTCATTTCTCTTTCTTTATGTACCAATGACTGCCTAATACACAGATATTATTTTGGACCCCTGTGGCTCAGACAGAAAAGAAACCACCTGCAATGCAGGAGACCTGGGTTTGATCCCTACATCAGGACGATCCCCTGGAGAAGGGAATGGCTACCCACTCCAGTATTCTTGCTGGGAGAATTCAATGGATGAAGGAGCATGGCAGGCTATAGTCCATGGGCTGCAAAGAGTTGGACATGACTGACAACTAACAATTCACTTCACTTTCAATATATATCCTCTTGCAATTCTTCTCAGCATTAATGTAAGGTCATTTTCTACTAACATTTTTGTTTTTCACCCTTATATCAATATTGACATACCTCATACCATTATATTGAAAAAAGCTGATAATTTAATGACTTTATATCATACATCTGAATATTGTATTGAAATTCAAAGCCAGTTATTTATAATTTAAATCAAATATTTTGATCAATAAAAATGTGCTGACCAATAAATATCAAAGGATTATAATAAATCCGTGGACCATTATGTTTCTTATCACTTTTGTCCACTGAGCTGCTGTTGACCCTTGCATATTCAGTAACACTGTCTTTTTAAATTTTTATTAACAAGTAATAATACAAGAAAGTGTGAGTACAGCAGTATTTTCTGGCACCAGATGATGCTCTAGGATCATCCTAGATTTTTCCTTCCTCAGGTTGAGAATCAACTAGATCTGAAGGAATCCTGCTTCCTCTTATTGAAGAATGGTATTTAGAAACCCAGCACCTAGGGGCTGGATCCATTCATTGCCACAGGGCTGGCACTGCTTCTAGCTCCTCTTAGTTTACAGATGGAGGAACATAGGTACAAATACGTATGTACCGCAGTAATGCACGAATACATCTACCTGTATATCTGTCTATCCATCTCTGGTCTATCATGAGTTTATATCGGTATGTTTAATTCAAAAGCAGTACACCTTCTCTTGGTTATCTCTCCATTTTCGCTGGATCTTTACCCATACACAACCTTCATATGCAAATAAGGTAACTTCAGAACTACTAACCCATGTCTTTGCACTTTGTTATCAGCAGTTTAAATATCATATGTAGTGTTAAAGTTTTTTTTTTTTTTTTTGCATTCTGCGTAATTTTCAAATAAGCATTTTGATATATGACAATATTATTTTTTTTAATGCTGCCATTATTTCTTCAACTATCTCTTATCTCTATGGGATTCCAATTATACATATATTGTAAGTCTTATATTGACCTACAGACCTTGAAACTTTTATTTTTAAAGTTATTTTTCTCTTTTTGTTTTCACTGATCTAATTTCCACTGGGAATTCCCAGGTGGCGCTGGTGGTATACAACTCACCTGCCAATACAGGAGTTATAAGAGATGCAAGTTCAACCCCTGGGTCAGGAAGATCCCCTGGAGAAGGGCATGGCAACCCACTCCAGTAATTGTACTTGGAGGATCCCATGGACAGAGGAGCCTGGCAAACCACAGTCCATAGGGTGGCAAAGAGTAGGAAATGACTGAAGCGACTTAGCACACACACACAGTTTCCACTGACCTATTTTTAGTCTGCTGATTCTTTCTTTGGCTGATTTGCCTCTCCTATTACACATGAAAAAGGAATTCAATTTCATGTCTCTGTTACTGTTATGTTTCATGGTTTTCATATGAAAATGGCATATGTCATGTAGAATTGTAGAGACTGAGATAAATAGTATTTATATCAGGAATGATCACACTTTTTTATTTTTCCTGATAGACCTTCAGTGTGGGGGGTTGAGCTAACCCCTGTAGATTTGGGCGGGAACTGAGATGTGATTGCTGTCTTTACAGATCTGCAATTCAGGGTTTAATTCTTATACAGACAACCTAGAAATCTGTGTGAGAGTTGACTTCACAGAGAAGGCACTTCTACTCAGTTTTGACTGAGATTTTTATGCTCTGCATCAGAGAGGATATCTTTGTGCTTTCTTTCTCCTTTCCTACTCTTCCCAAGGAATTGTCTGAGGGCTTAGTATTTAATCCTTTAGCTTGCTAATGATGAAGTTGAATGGTTCTATGAAGCTGAGGTTGAATGGTTCTATGAAGACCTACTCACTCCAGTATACTGGCCTGGAGAATTCCACGGACTGTATAGTGCATGACATTGCAAAGAGTTGGACACAAATGAGCAAATTTCACGTACTCACTCACTCACTCATGAAGACCCACAAAGCCTTCTAGAACTAACACCAAAAAAAAAAAAAAAAAAGATGTCCTTTTCATCATAGGGGACTATAATGCAAAAGTAGGAAATTGAGAAATACCTAAAATAAGAGGCAAGTTTGGCCTTTGAGTACAAAATGAAGCAGGGCAAAGGCTAACAGAGTTTTGCCAAGAGAATGCATGGTTATAGCAAAAACCCATTTTCAACAACGCAAGAGACAACTCTACACATAAACATCACCAGATGGTCAACACTGAAATCAAGTTAACTATATTCTTTCAGCCAAAGATGGAGAAGCTCTATATAGTCAGCAAAAACAAGACCAGGAGCTAACTGTGGGCTCAGATCAAGAACTTATTGTTGCAAAATTCAGACTTAAATTGAAAAAACAGGGAAACTACTAGGCTATTCAGGTATGATCTAAATCAAATCCCTTATGACTATACAGTGGATGTCACAAATAGATTCTAGTGATTAGATCTGATAGAATGTCTGAAGAACTATGGATGGAGGTTCATAACACTGTACAGGAGGCAGTGATCAAAACCATTCACAACAGGAAGAAATGCAAAGAGGCAAAATGGTTGTCTGACAAGGCCTTACAAATAGCTGAGAAAAGAAGAGAAGCTAAAGGCAAAAGAGAAAAGGAAAGACATACCCAACTGAATGCTGTTCCAAAGAACAGCAAGGAGAGATAAGAAAGCCTTCCTCAGTGATCAATGCAAAGAAAAAAGGAAAACAATAGAACACAAAAGACTAGAGATCTCGTCAAGAAAATTAGAGATACCAAGGAAACATTTCATGCAGAAATGGGGACAAAAAAGCACAGAAATTGTATGGACCTAACAGAAGCAAAAGATAGTATGAAGAGGTGGTGAGAATACAGAGAAGAACTATAAAAATAAAAAGATCTTAATGACCCAGATAACCATAAGGATGTGATCACTTACCTACAGCCAGACATCCTGCAATGTGAAGTCAAGTGGGCCTTAGGAAGCATCACTATGAAAAAAGCTAATGGAGGTGATGGAATCCCAGCAGAGGTATTTCAAATCCTAAAAGATGATGCTATGAAAGTACTGTACTCAATAGGGCAGCAAATTTGGAAACTCAGCCATGGCCACAGGCCTGGAAAAGTCAGTTTTCATCCCAATCCCAAAGAAAGGCAATGTCAAAGAAATTTCAAATGTTCACACAATTGCACTCATTTCACATGCTAGCAAAGGAATGCTCAAAATTATTCAAACTAGGCTTCAACAGTATGTGAACCAAGATTTTCCAGCTGTTCAAGCTGGATTTAGAAAAGGCAGAAGAACCAGAGACCAAAATGCCAGCATCCAGTGGTTCATAGAAAAAAACAAGAGAATTCCAGAAAAGAATCTACATCTGCCTCACTGACTACACTGAAGCATTTGACTGTGTGGATCTCAACAAGCTGTGGGAAATTGTTAAAGAGATGGGAATACCAGACCACCTTACCCGATTCTGCAAAACCTTTTTCCAAATCAAAAATCAACAGTTAGAACCAGACTTGGATCAATGGACTGGTTCAAAATTGGGAAAGGAGCCTGTGAAGACTGTATATTGACCCCCTGCTTACTGAAATTCTATACAGAGTACATCATGCAAAATGTCAGGCTGGATGATTGCTGGGAGAAATATCAATAACCTCAAATATGAAGATAATACCACCCTTATGACAGAAAGGGAAGAGGAATTAATGAGCCTCTTGGTGAAAGTGAAAGAGGAGAGTGAGAAAGCTAGCTTAAAACTCAACATTCTAAAAACTAATATCATGTTATTGAGTCCCATAAGTTCATGGCAAATAGATGGGGAAACAATGGACACAGTGACAACTTTACTTTCTTGGGCTCCAAAATCACTGCGGATGTTGACTGCAACAATGAAAATAAAAGATGCTTGTTCCTTGAAAGAAAAGCTATGACCAACCTAGACAGCATATTAAAAAGCAGAGACATTTGCCAACAAAGGTCCATGTAATCAAAGCTATGGTTTTTTCACTAGTCATATAGGACTGTGAGAGTTGGACCATAAAGAAGGTTGAGTGCTAATGAACTGATGCTTTTGGTGTTGGTGAAGACTCTTGAGAGTCCCTTGGACTGCAAGAATATCAAACTAGTGAATCATAAAGGAAATAAACTGAATATTTATTGGAAGGTCCGATGTTGAAGCTGAAACTCCAATTCTTTGGCCACCTGATGTGAACAGCTGACTCACTCGAAAAGACACATGCTGGGAGAGACTGAAGGCAAGAGGAGAGGGAATAATAGAGGAGAGACAGTTGGATGGCATCACTGATTCAATGGAAATGAGTTTGAGCAAGCTCTGGGAGATGGTGATGAACAGGGAAGCCTGGTTAGATGCAGTCTCTATGGGGTCACAAAGAGTTGTATACAACTGAGCGACTGAACAATGACAACAGCTTATTAATGAGGGATCGTGGGGCTCAGACAGGTTGGTATCCCCAGGTCATGTGGGTCTGGCCTTCTTGGGTTTCCTGCCACCCTTCCTCCTCCAGGTAGCTGTGGGATCTGAGAACTTTTTACTTCCCTGATTTCTCACTGTAGCTGCCTTACATTATTACCAGTGCAATAAAAACAACAGTGTGCATTCCCTTTCTTTCACAGGTTAAAGGCTCTTCCTCATTTTAGAAAAAGGAGGGAGGACGTGGGCTCTTCTTTCTGGTGGCATTCAGGTGGGCACCTCTTAGTACCGTTTCTATTATTTTCTGGGAGTGCCCAGTGGGACTCCCTCAACCCTGCAGTTCCCATGGTTTTCACAGTAGCCTGCCAGTGTGCCCTACATATTACTTATTTTTCATTATCTCAAGATGAACTCTTTTTAATCTGTATTTAGTTGCATTAATTTTGAATGACTATATATTCCCCTGACCTCTCTGATTGAAGGCACCATGTGCCTTGAATTTAGGCACATGTTGCTTTATAATTTAAACATTTGGTTTCTCTGTATTTGGGTAAATACATGAATTAGAAGTTTGTTGAGTGTTTGTTGTTGTTGTTGTTGCTGATATGTCAGAGTGGGAATGATGTTCCTTTGAGCTCTCCACATCCTGGAAGCTGGACTCTCTCTAACTTTCAGTACACAATTGTTTACCTGACCACAGTAAGATGGTAGGCACTGAGAGGGCATCAAAGGGCAGGCAGACTGAAATCACAATCACAGAAAACTAACCAATCTCATCACATGGACCACAGCAGTGTCTAACTCAATGCCATGTAGGGCCACCAAAGATGGACGGGAGATAGTAGAGAGTTCTGACAAAATGTGGTCCACTGGAGAAGGGAATGGCAAACCACTTCAGTATTCTTGCCTTGAGAACCATATGAACAGTATGAAAAGGCAAAAAGACAGGATACTGAAAGGAGAACTCTCCAGGTCGGTAGGTGCCCAATATGCTACTGGATATCAGTGGAGAAATAACCCCAGAAAGGATGAAGAGACAGAACCAAAGCACAAACAACACTCAGTTATGGGTGTGACTGGTGATAGAAGCAAGGTCTGAGGCTGTAAAGAGTGATATTGCAAAGGAACCTGGAATGTTAGGTCGATGAATCAAGGCGAATTGGAAGTGGGCAAACAGGAGATGGTAAGAGTGAATGTTGACATTCTAGGAATTAGCTAACTAAACTAAATTGGAATGGGTGAATTTAACCCAGATCACCATTATATCTACTACTGTGGGCAAGAATCCCTTAGAAGAAATGGAGTAGCCATCATAGTCAACAAAACAGTCTGAAATGCAGTACTTGGATGCAATCTCAAAAAGAACAGAATGATCTATGTTTGTTTCCAAGGCAAATTATTCAGTATCACAGTAATCCAAGGCTATGCTCTGAGCAGTAATGCTAAAGAAGCAGAAATTGAATGGTTCTATGAAGACCTACAAGATCTTTTAGAATGAACAACCCCAAAAGATGTCGTTTTCATTATAGGGGGCTGGAATGCTAAAGTAGGAAGTCAAGAAACACCTGGAGTAACAGGAAAATTTGGTCTTGGAGTACAGAATGAAGCAGGGAAAAGGCTAATAGAGTTTTGCCAAGAGAACACACTAGTCATAGCAAACACCTTTTTCCAACAACACAAGAGAAGACTCTACACATGGACATCACCAGATGGTCCACACCGAATGATTGATTGATTGATTGATGGTCAACACAGATTGATTATATTCTTTGCAGCCAAAGATGGAGAAGTTCTATACAGTCAGCTAAAACAAGACTGGGAGCTGACTATGGCCCATATCATGAATTCCTTATTGCCAAATTCAGACTTAAATTGAAGAAAATAGGGGAAACCACTAGACCATTCCAGTATGACCTAAATCAAATATCTTACAATTATACAGTAGAAGTGAGAAATATATTAAGGGACTAGATCTGATAAACACAGTGCCTGATGAACTATGAACAGAGGTTAATGACATTTTACAGGAGACAGGGATCAAACCATCCCCAAGGGGGGAAAAAAAATGCATAAAAGCAAAATGGCTGCCTGAGGAGGCCTTACAAATAACTGTGAAAAGAGAAGTGAAAAGCAAAGGAGAAAAGGAAAGATATACCTATTTGAATGCAGACTTCCAAATAATAGCAAGGAGAGACAAGAAAGCCTTCCTCAGTGATCAGTGCAAAGAAACAGAGGGAAACAATAGAATGGGAAAGACTAGAGCTCTCTTCAAGAAAATTAGAGATACCAAGGGAATATTTCATGCAAAGATGGGCTTGATAAAGGGCAGAAATGGTATCAACTTAAAAGAAGCAGAAGATATTAAGAAGAGTTGGCAGGAATACAGAGAAGAACTGTACAAAAAAGATCTTCATGACCCGGATAATCATGATGGTGTGATCACTCACCTAGAGCCAGACATCCTGCAATGTGAAGTCAAGTGGGCCTTAGGAAGCATCACTATGAACAAAGCTAGTGGAGGTGATGGAATTCCAGTTGAGCTCTTTCAAATCCTGGAAGATGATGCTGTGAAAGTGCTGCATGCAATATGTCAGCAAATTTGGAAACTCAGCAGTGGCCACAGGACTGGAAAAGGTCAGTTTTCATTCCAATCTCAAAGAAAAACAATGTCAAAGAATGCTCAAACTACCGCACAATTGCACTCATCTCACATGCTCCTAAGTAATGCTCAAAATTCTTCAAGCCAGGTTTCAACAATATGTGAACTGTGAACTTCCAGATGTTCAAGCTGGTTTTAGAAAAGGCAGAGGAACCAGAGATCAAATTACCAACATCCACTGGATCAAAAAACAAGATAGTTTCAGAAAAGTGTCTATTTCTGCTTTATTGACTATGCCAAAGCCTTTGGCTGTGTGGATCACAATAAACCATGGAAAATTTTCAAGAGATGGGAATACCAGACCACCTGACCTGCCTCTTGAGAAATCTGTATGCAGGTCAGGAAGCAACAGTTAGAACTGGACATGGAACAATAGACTAGTTCCAAATAGGAAAAGGAGTATGTCAAGGTTGTATATTGTCACCCTGCTTATTTAACTTATATGCAGAGTACATCATGAGAAATGCTGGGCTGGAAGAAACACAAGCTGGAATCAACTTTGCCAGAAGAAATATCAATAACCTCAGATATGGAGATGACACCACCCTTATGGCAGAAAGCGAAGAAGAACTAAAGAGCCTCTTGATGAAAGTGAAAGAGGAGAGTGAAAAGTTGGCTTAAAGCTCAACATTCAGAAAACGAAGATCATGGCATCCAGTGCCATCACTTCATGGCAAATAAATGAGGAAACAATGGAAATAGTGACAGACTTTATTTTGGGGGAATTCCAAAATCAGTGCAGATGGTGATTGCATCCATGAAATTTAAAGACACTTACTCCTCGACAGAAAAGTTATGACCAACCTAGACAGCATATTAAAAAGCAGAGACATTACTTTGTCAACAAAGGTCAGTCTAGTCAAGGCTATGGTTTTTCCTGTAGTCATGTATGGATGTGAGAGTTGGACTATAAAGGAAGTTGAGTGCTGAAGATTTGATGCTTTTTAATTGTGGTGTTGGAGAAGACTCTTGAGAGTCCCTTTGACTGCAAGGAGATCCAACCAGTCCATCCTAAAGGAGATCAGTCCTGAGTGTTCATTTGAAGAACTGATGTTGAAGCTGAAACTTTGGCTCCCTGATGTGAAGAACTGACTCATTGGAAAAGACCCTGATGCTGGGGAAAATTGAAGGTGGGAGGAGAAGTGGATGACAGGATGAGATGGTTAGATGGCATCACCAATTAAATGGACATGAGTTTGGGTAAACTCTGGGAGCTGGTGATGGACAGGGAGGCCTGGAGTGCTGCAGTCCATTGGGTTGCAAAGAGTTGCACATGACTGAGTGTCTGAACTGAACTAAACTGGGTGTTTTTTTGTTGTTGTTGTTGTCAGAGTGGAAATGATGTTCCTTTGACCCCTCTACATCCTGGAAGCTGGAATCTCTCTAACTTTCAGTTCACAATTGTTTACCTGCCTATTTCTCTGGCTATTTCTCTTTTGCATATTCATTTTTATTGGCTAATGTGAGAATTTCTAAGATATTTCCCTAAGCCCTTTTTCATCCCACACTATGCATTTTCATTGAGTAATTTTATTTTCTTTCTGTGTCATCAGGTGGTTGTTATATGCAAAAACCCAGATTAAATCTTTCTCTCTGGATAGAAGCATATCTAAACTGCTTACTTTGAAAAGTCTCCCCAGATATCTCCTGACATCCAAACTGAATATACACAAATTTAACTTCTAACTCTCTTTACATTCCTGAATCTACTCCTCCTTCATCAAACAGCATTGCCACCATACAACTTTCTGTCTGTGCCTGCAATGTGGGAGTCATGCACAGTCTCTTCCGTAACCCTCATATCTAATCTGGTGTTATGTTCCTTGTATTTTATAACATTGATAACTTTGTAATTCTTCCTTCCAAAAGGCTTCATTCTGCAGCCTACAGCTACTTGGTTTATGTCTCCGGAGCGACATTATCTTCATCAAGGCCAGACTGGTCTTTCTAAACCAGGGATTAGCAAACCACAGCCTACAAGTCAAATTCGACACCACTGTTTTGTCAATTACATGTCCTCACATATCATATATTGTCCACAGCTCCATTCGAACTACAATGTTAGAACATGGTAGTTTCAAAGAAATAGTATTTCAAGCAAATACTTTTTCTTAATTTTTTTTTTTTACTATCCGGACCTTTAAAAAAAAAAAAAAAAAAAGACCAACCTCTATCTAACTCTGAAAACCATCTTCTTGCTTAAAATGCTTCTGTGGATTCCGGTTTCTCTCAGCAAAAGAGAAGGTGTGTCAGTGTAGTTCATATCGTCGTGATTTTACCTGCGCCTCCTTTTCCGTTCTCCCTCATATTGCTTTCTCCGGGTCACAGGGTAATGCGGTAAAACGCCTGCAGGTCCCTGCAGCGTCACCTTCCCACACTCCTCCCGGCCTCTGTTTATGTGCTTCTCCTCTTCCTGCAAACTTCGTCCTGAGACCCACTCTTTAAATCCCTCAACAGGATTTCAGTCCTTCGGCATTGTTGCTCATTTTCTCAGATCTCTGGCTTACAATAACACTCAGGAATTATTCTGTTACAACAGTTATGACATTTTTAATGTAATTTAATGGCTTTGAACTTCCATTTCCTTCACTTATCTCTATAGTTGCTTATGGCTAGTTCCTTGTTACTTGGTCAGTACAACTGGGAGGAACCATGTTTTGCACAGAAGAGGCATCAGAAACCTGGAATATATTTCAACCTAGGAAAATCAATAATTCAGTGATTTTTTTTTTGTAGTCTTCAATTGAATGCATCCTGATTCTTGTTTTGTGATAAAAACCAAATCAAATTTGATTTTTCCAACCATATGGAACTCTTACCCAAGATAAATCTTTACTTTGTTCAAGGAGATAATTATGTAATTTATTTACTAAAAAAGAAAAAATATATAAAATGCTCTTTGCATTCAATAGTAATTCATCCCTATAGCATTCAAATATTACTTAATTTTTGTTATTTATAAATATATTAGAATAGACTCTTCGGTTCTGCAAATTTTAGATGGAAAACATGTAAATTAATTATATCTGCAGATATTTTTACATCTGTAATTTTAAAATAATTGCATGATACATTTCCTTCAACATAATCATTATTTCCGCCCTAATAAAATATCTTTTGAATAATTTTCACACAACAGAGATTAAAGCTGAAAATTTTATATATCTGTTAGAGATTCCTCTTGTTGGGAATGATAATAGTATAACATACAAATACATTTTAATCTGTCTTTCTGTGTATCCAGTTTATAGGATTTCTTCTTTCTTAATAATAATAATAATAATAATGATGAATTTCAAAAGATAATACCAGTACACTGTATCTTCCAATATTATAAATAATAATATCCAGAAGCAATGTTTATTAACACTTAGTAACTTTTTATTTAGGAATGTGAAGAAGAAGCATTTATTTTATGTATATCCAGTAAAAGGAATCACAAAGGTTTACTTGAGATAATATTAAATTGTATTGTAATATGTGTCACTTCTGAGACATTTATTTATAGGTGTCAATATGATTTCTGTTATATATTTAAAGTAAGAAGAAATTAATACAGTAACACAGCAAGGAGGAAAAACCTTCCTTTATCTGAGTTCATCTATACTATCTTAGTATACTATTTTCAATTGGTTATTAAGTGATAACATACCCCAGCAGGGGAACATGAGATCATATTAGAGCAATCTCATTAGCAGAACCCTCCTGAGAAAAGGACACTGTTCTAGCTGATTCTTAAACTTTTTTCAATTAACCTGCCTTAGGTCTTATTTTTGTGTTCCATACATTCTTTTTTTAATGTAACACCCAATATACTTAATTTAAAATGTCCATTTTTTATCTTAATAGTTATGATTTCAGATGCTATACACAAACAGGACCTTCTACCTTTATGAAAATGCAATGAGATACAAATATATAGTATTAAAATGTATATATATCTACATATAAAATCTTGATGAGAGGGAAAATTTAGCATAGCAAAGGAACTGCTAGTCAGTAGATCGTGAGAATTACTTCACAAATGCATCCAGAAACAAGACTGATAATCTCCCTGAGTATATCATTATGATTTTTGTTCTATATTTAAAATCAAGAATTACATTTACAAATTACACAGAGCAGTCAAAAGTAAAATCGATTATTAAAATAATCAAGAAGTAGCATAGTCTCAGATTTTATCTCTGAAATATATAGAGAACTAAGCAAAAACATATGTGTTTCATTTTATTGTCAAAAATATCCAGGTGATGTTTATTTTATTTTTTGCAATTATTTATTTACTTATTTAAATTGGAGGCAAATTACTGTACAATGTTGTAGTGGTTTTACCATACATTGACTGCCCTTGTTATTCTATATCTCCATGTCCTCTGCATAGACCAGGGCTGGCTGTGAACTGCCCATTCTGAAGTGCCATGAATGGCAGACTTGTTCACTCATTCCAAAGAAGGAATTGTTTTCTATGATTAATTAACAATTTGAGGTATTCATAAACACACTAGGAGATAAAATGTGTGTATGCTCAGTTACTCAACCGTGTCAGACTCTTTTGCAGCCCCATGAACTGCAGCCTGCCAGGCTCCTCTGTCCATGGGATTGCCCAGGCAAGAATACTGGAGTGGGTTACCATTCTCTTCTCCAGCGCATCTTCCTCACCCAGGGATTGAACTCATCTCTTGTGTCTCCTGCATCAGCTGGTGGGTTCTTCACACTTGCCCACCTTGAGATCACAGGAGGTAAAATACATATTATAAATATAGCTATATTTCTGTTATCTAAAAAATTATTATTTGTTCTTTATTTGATGAAGAAATTACTTAGAAAATACAATTGGCCTCTTTGGCTGACACTAGATATCTAATAGAATTCTTTCATCTTTCACTGCAAATGAGTATTTCCTAAGGCAAAGTATATAAGATCAAATATTATCCAAATTTCTGAGATTCCCTCTAAGAAAAACTGATATTTATTTATCATTATTTATTATGTATCTATGAATAAGCACTATCTCTTTTATCCAATTTATACATATGGAAACTATTTTCCTACCTATATAAAGTTCTTGGCTCAAAGCTACAATTCTTATAAACAAAGTGATATTGTATTGAAACCAAGTTTATCTACCTCTAGTTCAGAATTCTTTACATGAAACATGTATATAAATTATATGTTATTTCTATGATATGGTTCACCATATAAGTGATATATAAATGACACCAATGATTCTAATTCTGCTGACTAAAATTAATGTGCTACATTTCAAAAGTCTTTTCATTTTATATGTTGATTTGGAATATCAACAAAAGGTGGAGCAAGGGAATTTTGCCATATTATTTATTTGCTTGCTTGTATTTAATTATAATAAAATACAGTGGAAAAGATGAGACTTATAAAAGTTACTGAAATCAATAACTACTACAATTCCACTTTGTCATTATAAAAATATTTCATTTTTATTCAGAAAATATATGGAATACAAGTGCATATAACTATAATTTTATTAACAAGAAATTTAAAAGTTAGGGTATTATAAAGCTGATTTTCTTTAATAATTATTTTTACTATGTCATATTATTCATATCATAAATATACTATTTATTAACTATCCTACAATATTATTTTTAGGAAATGTGTAATGTTCTACTATATGACATTTTACTTTTTTTTAAACACCAGAGATGTATGAAGGCCACAGGTGTCTGATCTTGCAAAAGTCTCCCAATCAATAATGTGTTAACCACTTTTTTTGATGAATCTAAATGTAGCTTCTGCTTTTCAAATTATGGCAATACAAAAAGCACACAACAGAGAAATGTTTTTCAACTTGTAACAGTTTACATATAATAAGTCTTGTGAAGTGGTACTCAAGACTCAATAATTATGAATATTTTAAGGTGTATTTTTTCTAATATTACAAAGAAAATTTCACAGTTCTTATTAGAATTTCTAAAAGTTCCATTTAGCAATCTAGTCAAATTTGCACTGAAGTTGAAAGTATACAGAGCATAAAAGTGTATGTGTGTGGACATGTGTGCACATGGATTTGCTTGCACTTTGTATGTGTTGGAAAATGAAACTGTTAGAAAAGTTTGAGATACCTGTGATGCACATACATATATTATTATAAAATTTTTAATCTCAAATATCTCCAAAATGTGATCATTTTTGGAAGAAAATGAACAAAAATATATTTTACGAGAAACACTATTGATAGTGCCGGGAGCTTTACATTGTCTTTTTTAAAACAATCATTTCAGCCATGTAAACATCAGTGTAAAGAATGAATATGTATATTATTATTATGTATATTATTATGCCTTTATGGAAAAGAATTTTAGGCCTACAAAAAAGGAAAGAATCAATAATTCTACATTTCCACATTCTAGAGGATCACATGGAGATTACAGTTTCCTCCTCAGAGGTATAAGATCAACAACAAAAAATACCCACAGAAAGGTGTGTAAAAATGACATAAAAGAGAAAAGATGATTATCGGGCAGAAACCTAAGTGAATACAGTAACATATAAAAAAAGGAAATATTAATCAGATACAATCCCAATCTACTTTTTACCTATGTTTTCTTCATTTTGGTTTTAATCTTAGTATAGCTATTCACTCAGGCCAGAACTTGTCTAAGAACCATTTTAGACACATTCTTTCCTTTCAGCTCCTGAGCTAGTCAACATGGAGTTCAAAATTACCTTCAAACACTTCTCACTTTTTTTGGCTTACTCTATTTAGTTGTTACTTCATATCAATGACCTAGCCTCCTCACCAATGCTGAAAAGATATTATTCAGATTAATGTAAGGTCATGCTTTTTCCTGGGTTGAATCATGTCAGTGTTTGCCCTTTCCCCCTAGCCATGTTCACAATTGCTATAAAGCTACAAAATGTCATTCATGATGGGGTCTCCTGACTAGTAAGTCTCTACTCAGCCTCTCATCCCTTTTTCTGATACTTTATGGTCAAGCATGGTTTATTTTTGCAGGAAAACAGCTTAATGATTCATATCGCCAGCAGTGCTGCTAGGGCCAACCTTCCTTCCCTCCCCCAGAGGATCTGATGGGCTAACTCTTGCCAAGTCTCTATTTTATAGGTATGTCTGTCTGATATAATAGGAAAAAAAAAAAAACGCTTGGCCAAAATGTTTGTTTAGGTTTTCTGTACCACCTTACAGAAAAACCCAAATGAACATTTTGGCCAACTGTAAATGAGTGAGACATTTTTAAAAGCAAAGATTGTCAGATTGGATTTAAAAAATAACACTATATACTGCTTACAAGAGACATGCCTTAAATTTAAGAACTATACTATTGTTTTTCTCTTGCATCATCCAAACCAGGCTAACATACTGTAATTAGTCATTATGTCTCATTAGTCTCCCCCGGTCCATACAATTTTTCAGTCCTCTTTGTTTTTATAACTTTCACAGTTTTGAGAGGTATCTGTTGGTATTTGGTAGAAGGTCCCTGAATTTCAGTTTGAATCAATTTCCTTATGATTGGATAGAGATTATGGGTCTTAGAAGGAATAATCTGACATTTGTTAATACTTGCTTTATGACTCAGTGGATGGTTTATTTTAATAAATGTTCCATGTACACCTGAAAAAAAAAAAAAACTTAACTTGCAACTCTCAAGCTGTACATCTTTTTTAGTAAAATAAATAAATAAATAAATAAATACTAAATAAATAAAATGTCATGAATGATTTTCCCTGTTGCATTATTATTTTTTGTTTGTTTGTTTGTTAATTTTGGCCACACCCCAAGGCATATGGGGCCTTTGATCCCCAACCAGGGATTGAACCCAATTCCCCTGCACTTGAAGGAGAAGTCTTAATACCTGAACCACCTGGGAAGCTCCTGTTGCATGACTGACCTGTATATTAGTTTATGTGTTTGTCTCTTTCCCCCCTAATGTCCACTAGTATTTTAGAGAATAGGAACTCTGTTTAATTTGTGGTTAAATCCCCAGCATCTACCCCCTTGTATATCATGTGACCCACCCTGAATAAAAATATACTGATTAAAAGATAGGATATATTCTTCTTCATTATTTCATCAAAGCTTCCAAAATAGGTACCCTGGCATTTAAATTTTTAAACTCTTTCAAAATCCCATAAGTGACATAATAGATAATAAGATTAAGGAAATCAGATAAGGAAGGTTTTACAGAAATTTAATCTGTATAACAATTAAAATTTGCATGTAGATAATGGAAACAATTTTAGGTATTTCCAGCATTAACTGATTACATTTTGGAATTCCAGTGCTCACAAAACTGTTGAGGAGGTTGTAGAGGCAAGCACTAGTTTTGGCTGGATAAATGCTTTCCTGGTTACCACCATACAGCCTGCCATCAAGAGAGCAGCTACTCCCAGAGGTCACCACTTATACACCATGAACAGTCCAAGACTCCCAGAGGATGCCTGAAACCGTGGAAAGTACCACAGTCTACACATACGGCTTTTCTTATACATAAATACCTACCAAAAGTTTCATTTAACAACAACTAAGAAAAAGGACTCCTGGGTCAGGAAGATCCCCTGGAGGAAGAAATGGCAGCCCACTGCAGTACTGTTGCCTGGAGAATCCCATGGACTGAGGAGCCTGGCAAGCTGTGGTTCAAATAGTCAAGAAGAGTCTGACATGACTGAATAACCGAACAATTTAAAAAAAAAAAAATCTAACAATAAAATAGAACAATTACAGCAATATATTATAGTAAAACTTATGTGAATGTGGTCTTTCTCTATCCTATTGTATAAATCATGCCTTTTCCATCTTAACCTAGCACTTTTCACACACTGGCCACAAGTTTTGCATTTTGAAGTGAAATGTTGTTTGCATGGGTTTCTTTTTCCTTCACAATTTCACAAATATAAGATTTGTTCTTACCATAGATCTTAGCAAATTCAGTACAAAACTTTTTTTTTTTCCTTTCCTTATAAAGTGGAGAACTTTTACCTTTTTAATTAAAAACAGCGCTTTAAGGCTTCTCTTTGGAATATATGAATGGCCAGCATCACTACTCTTGTTTTCTGGGGAGAGCAGTAAAGTGAGGGTCGCTGGAGCACAGCCGTGCTATGCTTCTATAGTCTGCCTATAATGAGACGGTTCTAAAGTGACTGATGAGTGGGATATGCTAGGCAAATGGACGATTCACTTTCCAGGCAGGACTAAGTGGGATGGAACCAGATTTCACCATGCTACTCAGGATGGTGCATGATTTAAAACTTATGAGTTGTTCAATCTTGGATATTTTTTCATTTAATATTTTCAGACTGCAGTTGTTCACAGGTAACTGAAAAGTCAGATAAGGAGGGGCTACTGTGTTCAGAAAGCCATTGTGTTAGCAGCTGGATACAAGACTACATTGTATCTACACACTGGGGGTAAAAGTAGCTTTTAAAAATTGTGCCTCCTAAATTGCTTCAGTCCTGTCCAACTCTTTGCAACCCTATGGTCTGTAGCCTGCCAGGCTCCTCTGTCCATGGGATTCTCCAGGCAAAAATGCTGTGAGTGGGTTGCCATGCCCTCCTCCAGGAGATCTTCCCAACCCAGGGACTGAACCTACTTCTCTTATATCTCCTGAATTGGCAAACGGGTTCTTTACCATTAGCGCCACCTGGGAAGCAGCAACATAATAACTTGGCTTCGATTTGGGAAATAGGAAGAGTGCTCCAGATCGCTTGTGTCCACAGCCACACTGACACACTGGAACTATGACTCAGCCAGTATCAGGACTCCCAGCTGCAAGGTGGTCTAGGAAATGCTGTTCATATCTTCCCTGCAGTTGAGATAATAAACTGCAATGAGACTGCATCAGTTGGTTCATCTAACACTTCTACCACAATCTGTCTATGCAGTAAGAACAGTAAATATCATATAATAATGATATTGTATATAATGATACTGTTAATAATATCCTTAACAATAAATAATAAATACTGATACTGATAACAGTATCAATAATGATACTGTTAGTAATAAAGGTTAGCCATACTGATCTTTATTATTAAAGGTCACATAACTCATTTTTAGCTATATCAGAATATGTGGAATTATTGATAAATGTCATAGTTAATATCAAGCAATACTTACTGAACATCTTTCCCCATATAAGACACTATTCCATATGGAAATAAAATATCTACACATCAAAACTTCTAGCCCCAAAATAAATTGAATAAAACCAAGTAAATTTAAACTTCATTCAATCCGTTTTATAATACACACAATCAAAATTTACATTCATAATAATTCACATTTACTAATACCACCTTTCCCATTGTGAATACTTTGCATTTCTAAGATTAATTGCTTGCTACAGAAATATTTTTATTCTGTGGAATATATATGTATACACACATATATATCTTTTTTCCTCATATCATTTGTAAATATACACATATATGTGTACACACTTATTTATTATATAAATCCTGTAATTGAGTTCAGTGGGGCTTGCCATGGCATTTATTTTTGTGCTGAGTGCATTTACCTCACAGGAAATGCAATATAAAGAAAATTTGCTTTTTAATAATTACATTAAAATTATGATTTTTATATCTTAATCTGTACTCTTTCCTGAAATTGTTCTCCCTCAAATGCAAACTCTTCCCCTTAAATTATATCCCTTATTTTAACTTGTATGGTGGACTTGAACACAGAGTCTTAGGCAATTCTTGCCTCGGAAAAACGTAATTAATGACTTTTGCATCTCTACCTAAGAAATGTATTTACAAGGCTATTTGCAATCATTCAGCACAGATGGAAAAAAATCTGTGACATGGGCTGGTTACCTTAAGCACAGCTGACCTAATCAAAATTAACATCCTCTTTAGAAAAATTTATCATCCATTCATAAAATTCAGTGGCATAACATAAATGTCATGCCATCCAAAGTCCTTCATCTGTAATTGATTTGTTTATGATATAAATGAATTTTCAGTGTTCTGCCTCTTTCCCAACAATAACAAATGAACAGGGAAGGTTATTATTTACTAGCCACAGCTCAATGCACCATGCAATCAAATCCTTTGTCAGAGCATCCTACCACATAATCAGATTGTGTGAATTGTCACAAGCAATTTTATAAATATGTATTCATGTAAAGCCTCAGTAAGCTTGCTACAGTGTAGGATAAGTACACTTTTCTTCTTTTTTCCCTCTGTTGATTCTGTATTCTGAATTATTATGTATGGAATAATTACATTTCTTAAAATATAGTTCAACTCTATAAAAATAATACATTCTCTATTCGCCTATCAGAAATATTACCCTTCTAAGCCCCAAACATTAAATTGTTATGGTTTGATTTGTATATAATTTTCTCCCAGGATAACTGCTTTACAAGATATTTTAAATAAATATTTTCGAAATTTTGATAAATATTTTTGCTGAGCCATTTTAGAGCTAAATAAGAATTCAGTACACACTCCAAAGTTTATCAAAATGTATTTGAATATATACACGCAGACACCAATAGCCACATGTACAATCACATTTCGTTATAAAGAACATGTTTCAGTGTAATTTGAAACTTTGATTTAGTTTCGTTTATCCCTGATAGACTGTTGAACATCCTTTGCGCTTTCTTTGCTCTTGGTAACAGTGAGAAGCTTTTTCATAAAGTTCATGGTATTGATTAAAATAAACTGAAAATTGATCTGCACCTCTCTCCAGAGGCCACGTGATTCACCACTAATAATAAAAAAAGTATTACATGGCTATTTTTATAGGATAACAATTATATAATTTCTAAGGAATAGCAGTGGAGAGGTAGGCCTTTACTCTCTTAAAATTACCCATATGCTCCAGAATATTTACTAGGAGGTATTTCTTAATTTAGCATTAACTTAAAAAACACTGGATATCCACTGTTGTAGTTGGCACAAGTAGGTAGAACAGAAGACACAGAAGATTCAGTCTATAGCTTCAGGAAGTGCATTGGCTGGCCAAAAAGTCCATTCAGGTTTTCCATACCCTCTTACTGTAAAACCCGAACAAAATTTTGGCCAACCCAATATAATAATGAAATGTAGCCAAAGAATCCAGCATGCAAACAAGGAAAGAAAATAAAAGAGAGTTTGAGAGGGAATGGATATAGTGGCTGTGAAGTAATCACAAGGGTTATTGTTGTTCAGTCAAAAGGTGTGACCGACTCTTTGCGACCCCATGAACTATAGCCTGCCAGGCTCCTCAGTCCATGGGATTTCCCAGGCAAGAATACTGGAGTGAATTGCCATTTCCATCTCCAGGAAACCTTTCTGACTTAGAGATCGAACCTGTGTCTCCTCCAATTTTAGGCCAATTCTTATCACTGAACCACCAGAGAAGCCCAATCACAAGGATATTTTGTCTTAAAAGCTTTTGAAGAAGACATTGGTTGATATGATTTGAAAGAGAAATTTCAGTTGAACTTTTTAGACAAAAGCTTTTGGATGTGGGATTAAATGCAGTAGGATTAGCAGAAAAAGAAGAATATTCTTGGTTGGGAGCATCTTTTCAACTAGTTACATGTTGCCTTATGTACAATCATAATTTAAGGTACTTATGATAATTTATTACACATAATCATTATGTTAGACTATAATAATAATTATAGGGAGGTGCACTAGTGCAATCATTTTATCTCTTGCCTCAGCCTCTTAATCCCCCTCCTGGTAAAGGCAGTGATGTACATGTCTGGTGAGTTTGAAGCAGAAGCATCCAGCACAGTTGACTATGCCCCATCCTCTTGCTTTAAGAAGATCTATCTCTAAGACTGCACATTCCACGCTGCAGTAGGTACACGTGGGAAGGCTCCAGGGAGGCAGGCTACAGCTATTCACTGTCTTTTCACTGTGCTGTGACCATGAAGGGTGGATAAGCCAAACTCAAAGTACCATGAGAGGGCTTCCCCCTGGCCCAGTGGTTAAGAATCCACTTGCCAGTGCAGGGGGCATTATACCAATTCCTGGTCCATCAAGATTCCACCCACTGCAGGGCAGCTGGGTCCATGTGCCACAGTTACTGAGCCAGCACTCTTGAGCCCACGTGCTGCAACTAATGAGCCTGAAAACCCTAGAGCCCATACTCCTGGACCAGAGAAGGCACTGCATTGAGCAGCTTCTGCCCCGCAAGAAAGAGCAGCCCCCACTTGCCGCAACTAGGTGAAGTCTGTGTGTGGTGATGGAGTTCCAGCACAGTAAAAAATAAAGAGAAATATGTAAAGAAATAAACAAACCTTTTTCAACAAGTACCATGATAAAGTGAGTGTAGAAGTCTAGACTGTAGCCAGCCACAAAACAAGTATGAATTTACATCTGTCTGACTCCTGGGTCATCTCTCAACCCAGCCTCCACCTGAGCACAGAATATAATTATCTATTGGTTCCCTCTAATGCCATTTACAATGATTATGATTTAACTACCTTTAAATACAAATGCCTCTTCCAATCTAACATATTATGGAAAAGTAGTATAAAATAATTATGTACATACTTTTTACATACACAACAGAATACAAAATAACACATTACTTGAAAGAATCTGATTCAAAATTCCCTTTTATAAAAGATATTAATCTGTATACTTTTGATGACAATACATTGATAGTGTTAGCTAGTGTAACAAGCTCTAATCTTATATGTCGGAGACCTGGGTTCGATCCCTGAGTTGGGAAGATCCCCTGGAGAAGAGAAAGGTTACCCACTCCAGTATTCTGGCCTGGAGAATTCCATGGACCATACAGTCCATGGGGTTGCAAAGAGTCGGACATGACTGAGCAGCTTTCACTTCACTTTAATCTTATCACAAGAAACGGTGGCATTTCAATTTTGTTCAGTGGTTAGTCCAACATCATAAATATATCTACTATTAAAAATGCTTACTTGCATTCAAATAAAACTAGGACATTTCCAACTAGGAAAATGTATATTATCCCATAAATAATTTTGTGCCCTTCTTTCCTTTAAAAATTTATTTAATACAAGCTGTTAATCAGTCATTAGCCTTTGTGTTTTGGTAAAAGCCTTCAATTAGTCATGTCCGACTCTTTGCAGCCCCGTGAACTGCAGCATGCCAGGCCTTCCTGTCCATCACCAACTCCTGGAGTTCACTCAAATCCATTTCCACTGAGTCAGTGATGCCATCCAACCATCTCATCCTCTGTTGTCCCATTCTCCTCCTGCCCTCAATCTTTCCCAGCATCAGGGTCTTTTCAAATGAGTTAGCTCTTAGCATCAGGTGTCCAAAGTATTGGAGTTTCAGCTTCAACGTCAGTCCTTCCAATGAATATCCAGGACTGACCTCCTTTAGGATAGACTGGTTGGATCTCCTTGAAGTCCAAGGGATTCACAAGAGTCTTCTCCAACACCACAGTTCAAAAGCATCAATTCTTCAGTGCTCAGCTTTCTTTATAGTCCAATTCTCACATCCATACATGACAACAGGAAAAACCATAGCCTTGACTAGATGGACCTTAGTTGGCAAAGTAATGTTTCTGCTTTGTAATATGCCATCTAGGTTGGTCATAACTTTCCTTCCAAGGAGTAAGTGTCTTTTAATTTCATGGCTGCAGTCACCATCTGCAGTGATTTGGAGCCCCCAAAATAAAGTCTGTCACTGTTTCCATTGTTTCCCCATCTATTTCCTGTGAAGTGATGGGACCAGATGCCATGATATTAGTTTTCTGAATGTTGAGCTTTAAGCCAACTTTTTCACTCTCCTCTTTCACTTTCATCAAGAGCTTTTTAGTTCCTTTTCACTTTCTGCCATAAGGGTGGTGTTATCTACATATCTGAGGTTATTGATATTTCTCCCAGCAATCTTGATTCCAGCTTGTGCTTCTTCCAGCCCAGCGTTTCTCATGATGTACTCTGCATAGAAGTTAAATAAGTAGGGTGACAGTATACAGCCTTGGCATACTCCTTTTCTTATTTGGAACCAGTCTGTTGTCCCATGTCCAGTTCTAACTGTTGCTTCCTGACCTACATACAGGTTTCTCAAGAGGCAGGTCAGGTGGTCTGGTATTCTCAATTTCTTAAACAATTTTCCACAGTTTATTGTGATCCACACAGTCAAAGGCTTTGGCATAGTCAATAAAGCAGGAATAGATGTTTTTCTGCAACTCTCTTGCTTTTTCGATGATCCAGTGGGTGTTGGCAATTTGATCTCTGGTTCCTCTGCCTTTTCTAAAACCAGCTTGAACATCTGGAATTTCACGGTTCACATATTGCTGAAGCCTGGCTTGGAGAATTTTGAGCATTACTTTACTAGCATATGAGATGAGTGCAATTGTGAGTGGAGTACTTTAAGCATTCTTTGGCATTGCCTTTCTTTGGGACTGGAATGAAAACTGACCTTTTCCAATCCTGTGGCCACTGCTGAGTTTTCCAAATTTGCTGGCATATTGAGTGCAGCACTTTCACAGCATCATCTTTCAGGATTTGAAATAGCTCAACTGGAATTCCATCACCTCCACTATCTTTGTTTGTAGTGATGCTTTCTAAGGCCCACTTGACTTCACATTGCAGACTGTCTGGCTCTAGGTGAGTGATCACACCATCACGTATAAGCCTAAGTGCAAACATTAAAAACACATGAATTTGGAGACCTACATTATCTTCCATTTTAGGGAGAATGTTCCTAACCATGATAATTCTGGGGGAAAGACAGAATTTTTATACTTTTATTGGACTAAAATGTAAATTTTACCTACAGAAGGAGTCAGAGGTAATTCTATGAGGTTTGAAAATTTAGATGCACATGGGAAATAGTTGGGGAAACAGTGGAAACAGTGTCAAACTTTATATTTTGGGCTCCAATATCACTGCAAATGGTGATTGCAGCCATGAAATTAAAAGATGCTTACTCCTTGGAAGGAAAGTTATGACCAACCTAGATAGCATATTCAAAAGCAGAGACATTACTTTGGGTCCGTCTAGTTAAGGTTATGGTTTTTCCAGTGGTCATGTATGGATGTGAGAGTTGGACTGTGAAGAAAGCTGAGTACCGAAGAATTGATGCTTTTGAACTGTAGTGTTGGAGGAGACCTTTGAGCGTCCCTTGGACTGCAAGGAGATCCAACCAGTCCATCCTAAAGGAGGTCAGTCCTGCCCTGGGTGTTCATTGGAAGGACTGATGCTAAAGCTGAAACTCCAATACTTTGGCCACCTCATGCCAAGAGTTGACTCATTGGAAAAGACCCTGATGCTGGGAGGGATTGGGTGTAGGAGGAGAAGGGGACGACAGAGTATGAGATGGCTGGATGGTATCACCGACTCGATAGACATGAGTTTGAGTGAACTCCAGGAGTTGGTGATGGACAGGGAGGCCTGGCGTGCTGCGATTCATGGGGTCTCAAAGAGTCGGACACAACTGAGCGACTGAACTGAACTGAACTGAAGTAGCACTGCCCATAATCAGCATGAGTAATAAAGAAACATCATGAATACAATAAAATTTTACTTCAGCAAAGAAGTTGAGATATAAAAAGACCATTTTGAAACCTCTGTTTATTGCTAATGAAATGATCCAGAATGACCCTCCAGCTCAAAGCAAGCAGAAAATCTGGACAAGTGTAAAATCCATCTGCATGAAAGAGCTAGAAGATCGAAAGAACTATAACATAGAAATTGCTAAATAAAATAAAATGATGACCTTGGATACAAGCTTAATTTAGGGAAAGGCTTCTACTTAGGGCGGTTGGCTGGTTCTGGAGGAGATGGCTGTGGGACGGAACAGAGCTGTGACCAATCATAAATGTGAGGCACTTGGACAAGTGTGGTGTGGCTAAAAGATGGCCACTCTTGTTAGTTTTTTAGGCTCCCAATACAGCATTGGTTGCTTTTCTCAATGAGAAAAATAATACTGTTGGGCCAAATAATGGGCTAACTTCTCTGGTTTCCTCTTCTCTTCTGGTCTTGGCCCAGCACATCCTAGTTGTCTTGGTGATTTTAGGACCTAATTAAACTTAAAAGCTTTTGGACAGCAAAGGAAACTATTGCCAAAATGAAGAGAGAGCCTCCTGAATAGGGGAAAACATTTGCAAATAATATGAGTCACAAAGGATTAAAATCCAACAGATAAAAACAGATCATACAACTCAACATCAAAAAGAAAAAAAAACAAAACAAAACAAAAGAAAACAAAAAACAGACAACCCAATTAAAAAGTGAGCAGAAAAACTGAATAGACATTTTTCCAGAGAGAAAACACATGAAAAGATGCTCAACATTGCTCATTATCAGGTAAATGCCAATCAGAATCACAATGAGATATCGCCTCACACATGTCAGAAAGCCTGTCAACACCAAGAACACTGATAACAAATATTGGTACAGATGTGGCAAAACAGGGAACCCTCATTCAATGTTGGGGGGAATGTAAATTGCTGTAGCAGTCTTGAAAAACAGTATGGAGATTTCTCAGAAAACTAAAAATAGAATTACCATATGACCCAGCAGTTGTACTTCTGTGTATATAGCCCAAAAAAACTCCAAAATATTAATCCAAAAATATACTTGCACCCCAATGTCCATAGCAGCATTGTTGATATTTGCAGCAACATGGATGCACTTGGACAGCATTATACTAAGTGAAACAAGCCAGAGAGATAAGGACAGATACATATGATATTAATTATATGTGAAGTCTAACAAATGCAACAAACTAGCCTGGAGAATCTCATGCGTGGAGGAGCCTGGTGGGCTGCAGTCCATGGGGTCGCTAAGAGTCAGACACAACTGAGCGACTTCACTTTCACTTTTCACTTTCATGCACTGGAGAAGGAAATGGCAACCCATTCCAGTGTTCTTGCCTGGAGAATCCCAGGGATGAGGGAGCCTGTTGGACTGCCGTCTATGGGGTCTCATAGAGTCGGACACGACTGAAGCCACTTAGCAGCAGTGAGTCTAACAAAAAAGAAGAAGGCCCATAAATACAAGAGATCCAACTAGTGGTAATAAGTGGGGAGATGGGAGAGGGCACATATAGGGTATGGGGTGAGAGGTACAAACTTTTGGATGTAAGGTGGGCTCTAGGATGTATTTATTGTACAACATGAGGAATATAGCCAATATTTTGTTATAATGGTAAATGGAAAGTAGCCTTTAAAAACACTATACTTTTTTTAACTTAAAAATAAATCTAATCTATCTGAAAAAAGAAAACAATCCAATACACAACAGCATCAAAAACAGCAAGTTAGGAATAAATAAAGCTAAAATAAAACAAATTAGTATATTCTTTGGAGTGTGTGGATGAAAAACACTTTGGTGCAGAAGTTCCTGAAGAACTCCCTCCAAGATGGGTAGATAGATGGCTAAATAGATAAAAGCATAGAATCAGAGACACAGATATAAAAATAGATGAAAAAAAAAAGATACAAAAAGCAAAGTATTATTCTATAACGATATTAAGAGAATGAAAAACCATTAACTGATGAGTTTATCCTCTTTCCCTGTTCTTTTTTTGAGGCTAACAAGTAGCCTTTTCCCCCATATTTTTTGTTTTATACTGCTCTTTTACTAGAAGGAAGGCTCTGAATCTGAAGTGACCTTTCTTTCTTGGCAGTCTTTTTGGAGCAGGATGAGAAACAATGATGGAAGAAGCAGTCACTAGTTACAAAATCTTGAAGATGAGATGGGACTTTGGGAAAAGGTAACAAAAGATAAAGATTTCTGAAGTTTTCATTTAACGAAGTCAAACAATTCTCCTCTCTCTCTCCAACCAAGCATTTAAATATTCAATAAAAAGCAAATGAGAATACCTTTATTCAGTTTATTTGATTCCTCCTCCATACAGGTAATCAACCATGAAGGTCTGACATGCATCAGGTTTAACTAAAGAGAAAACAGATAGACTAGAAGGGAAAGGACTACATCAAAGCTATGTATAGTCACCCTGCTTATTTAACTTCTATGCAGAGTACCTCATGAGAAAAGCTGGGCTGGAGGAAACACAAGCTGGAATCAAGATTGCTGGGAGAAATATCAATAACCTCAGATACGCAGATGACACCACCCTTATGGCATAAAGTGAAGAACTAAAGAGCCTCTTGATGAAAGTGAAAGAGGAGAGTGAAAAAGTTGGCTTAAAGCTCAACATTCAGAAAACGAAAATCATGGCATCTGGTCCCATCACTTCATGGCAAATAGATGGGGAAACAGTAGCTGACTTTATTTTTCTGGGCTCCAAAATCACTGCAGATGGTGATTGCAGCCATGAGATTAAAATACACTTGTTCTTTGGAGGGAAAGTTATGACTAACTTAGACAGCATATTCAAAAGCAGAGACATTAGTTGGTTGACAAACATTGGTATAGTCAAAGTTATGATTTTTCCAGTAGTCATGTGTGGATTTGAGAGTTGGAACATAAAGAAAGCTGAGCACCAAAGAATTGATACTCTCAAACTGTGGTCTTGGAGAACACTCTTTAGAGTCCTTTAGACTTCAAGGAAACCAAACCAGTCAATTCTAAAGGAAAGCAACCTTGAATATACATTGGAATGACTGATGCTGAAACTCCAATACTTTCTCCACCTGATGTGAAGAGTCTACTTATTAGAAAAGACCCTGATGCTGGGAAAGATTGAGGGCAGGAGGAGAAGTGGGTGACAGAAGATGAGATGCTTGGATGGCATCACTAACTCAATGGACATGAGTTTGAGCAAGCATTGGGAGATGGTGAAAGGCAGGGAAGCCTGGAGGGCTGCAGTCCATGTAGTTGCAAAGAGGTGGACATGACTGAGCAACTGAAAAACAACAGAAATGTCAGACTTAACAGAAGAGACCTGTTGGATGGAGAATTGAAAAATTCCAACCTTTCATTCCAACATTTAACATTCAGCTTCCTTGTGTAATCTGAAACTTTGTTTCTCATTGTAAATGCCAGATTCCAAGAAAGTGCTCTCTGCTTTGCAACATCTGGTATTAACTGTGTAACCTGGCATCCTAATGGCCGTATCCAGTGGCTCAGTGGTAAAAGATCTTCCTGCAATGCAGGAGACACGGGTTCAACCCCTGGGTCTGGAAGATCCCCTGGAAAAAGGAATGGCAACCCATTTCAGTATTCTAGCCTGGAAAATCACATGGACAGAAAAGCCTGGTGGGCCACAGTCCACGGGTTGCAAAAGAGTTGGAGGTGAACTAGCGACTCAACAACAATGTCCACATCAAACAGATAGGGGAAACGTGGCAGATGACTTCTGGCATGCGTCTGTCTTCCTATGTCATCTGTCCCAGCAGAGAAAGAATAATGAAAGGATATATCAGTGAGGAGATGAGAACAGTAGATTCCTACTCACACATAATTCCTCACATATCTGAAAGCAAGAGAGGGCAATGATACAATGGTGCAAAACATGGTCCCAAGTTATGTTGGCTGAAAAATATTTCTTTGTCACAATGATGTTCTTTGACTCATTTTAATTGTGCAACATCTTGTTTGAAGAAAAACCATAATAAGATCGTATGATAAAATATATTCAATACTAAAAAAAAAAACACCCTTAAATATCAGTGATTTAAGCCAAAATAAAATTTTATCAGAAGTTTTAATGTTTCAAAAGTTTAACAGCAGAATCAGATATTGCTGTGCATGTTAATAATTTATTTTCTGAATCTTAATATACATCATTGTAAATACATAACTAAGGAAATAATAGAAAAATGCTTACGGTTAAATATATTTAGTTAAAAATAGATTTCCTTTTTAAATTAACTGATGTACATTTGTATTTTACTCCCCCCTCCAAGAGTTTGGGCACTGCTGTTTTACACTTACTGAAATTAATTTTAAAAATATTAATATATATGCACATATAGTATAGAACACATACACTCATACTGGGGGACAGAGGAGAGATAGGGCGTTCAGGAAATCAAGAGAGACGGAGACAGAGAGACTATATACTATATAGCTGGCACTCCCAGTCTCATCTCTCCCTTTTCAACAACTCTGTGAAGCCCTGAGACGCCACCCTTCTTGCCCTTTTAAAAATGGAGAAACAGTCTCAGTGTAGTGAAGTAAGCCACTTACTTAACTAACATTCTATTTCAATTTCACAAAACCCACACTTTCTAGTGGTCTGAGTTCACCTAACAGCATCCTTCTCACAGAAGCATTGCTTATTTATCCAATTTCAACATGCTGCTGCTGCTGCTGCTGCTAAGTCGCTTCAGTCGTGTCCGACTCTGTGCGACCCCAGAGATGGCAGCCCACCAGGATCCCCTGTCCCTGGTATTCTCCAGGCAAGAACACTGGAGTGGGTTACCATTTCCTTCTCCCATGCATGAAAGTGAAAAGTGAAAATGAAGTCACTCAGTCGTGTCCAACTCCTAGCGACCCCATGGACTACAGCTCACCAGGCTCCTCCATCCATGGGATTTTCCAGGCAAGAGTTCTGGAGTGGGGTGCCATTTTGTGTAAATAAAAACCAGAATCTCCCAGTCTTCCATGTCCTGCTCCACGTTAAGCAAAAGAGTATCAGTTTATCCGATTTACCCATCAGACCCTTTGGATACTTTTTATAGCAACTGTAGTTTCTCTAAGTGGGATGGAAAGTCCTGGAGACAAATTACTTAGTATTAATTTAATGTGTGACAGCACTGGTTTTCAAGTTTTACCTAGCATTTTGCTAAAAATATAAACACTTGACTTCTATACACAGATTATGATTCAAATTTGTGATAGGGTCTGCAATTGTAGTAAATTCCCCAGATGATTTTGATGCAAGTGCCCCCCAGTAAAAGATCCTTCTGGATCACACTGTCTAAGGAGAGATTTAGAGTTTAAATAATGCCATACATTTTAGCAGCTTCTGATAGAGAAGGAGGAGAACAGAAAGAAAAACATATAATATAAATATACTATTGCATACAAGGTTTTTATTTGCCATGAAATATTAGAGCCAAGATAATTACAAAATTCCATATATTGGACAATTTAACCTAATCTGGGTAGCTATACCTGCCATGTCCACAAATGTAATTTAATTAAAAAGGAAAATGTGATATGGGTAATATGTTTTTGATAATTCTAATTGCCCACTATAACTGCACTGACCTCATGTTGCTACTAAACACCTGAAAATAATACAAAATATATTTCCCTAAATGTTCCTTCAGTTCAGTAGTTCAGTTCAGTTGCTCAGTCGTATCCAACTCTTTGCGACCTCATGCACACAAGGCCTCCCTGTCCATCACCAACGCCCGGAGTTCACTCAAACTCACGTCCATTGAGTCGATGATGCCATCCAGCCATCTCATCCTCTGTCGTCCCCTTCTCCTCCTGCCCCCAATCCCCCCCAGCATCAGAGTCTTTTCTAATGAGTCAACACTTCACATGAGGTGGCCAAAGTATTGGAGTTTCAGCTTTAGCATCATTCCTTCCAAAGAACACCCAGGACTGATCTCCTTTAGGATGGACTGGTTGGACCTCCTTGCAGTCCAAGGGACTCTCAAGAGTCTTCTCCAACACCACAGTTCAAAAGCATCAGTTCTTCAGTGCTCAGCTTTCTTTATAGTCCAACTCTCACATCCATACGTGACCCCTGGAAAAACCATAGCCTTGACTAGATGGACATTAGTCGGCAAAGTAATGTCATTGCTTTTCAACATGCTATCTAGGTTGGTCATAACTTTTCTTCTAAGGAGTAAGCGTCTTTTAATTTCATGGCTGCATTCACTATCTGCAGTGATTTGGGAGCCCCCCAAAATAAAGTCTGACACTGTTTCCCCATCTATTTCCCATGAAGTGATGAGACCAGATGCCATGATCTTATTTTTCTGAATATTGAGCTTTAAGCCAACTTTTTCACTCTCCTCTTTCACTTTCATCAAGAGGTTTTTTAGTGCCTCTTCACTTTCTGCTGTAAGGGTGGTGTCATCTACATATCTGAGGTTATTGATACTTCTCCTGGCAATGTTGATTCCAGCTTGTGCTTCCTCCAGCCCAGCGTTTCTCATGATGTACTCTGCATATAAGTTAAATAAGCAGGGGGACAATATACAGCCTTGACGTCCTCCTTTTCCTATTTGGAACCAGTCTGTTGTCCCATGTCCAGTTCTAACTGTTGCTTCCTGACCTGCATGCATATAGGTTTCTCAAGAGGCAGGTCAGGTGGTCTGGTATTCCCATCTCTTTAGAATTTTCCACAATTTATTGTGATCCACACAGTCAAAGGCTTTGGCATAGTTAATAAAGCAGAAATAGATGTTTTTCTGGAACTCTTGCTCTTTCTGTGATCCATTAGATGTTGGCAATTTGAGCTCTGGTTCCTCTGCCTTTTTTAAAACCAGCTTGAACATCAGGAAGTTCACAGTTCAGGAATTGCTAAAGCCAGGCTTGGAGAATTTTGAGCATTACTTTACCACAATGTGAGATGAGTGCAATTGTACAGTAGTTTGAGCATTCTTTGGCATTGCCTTTCTTTGGGATTGGAATGAATACTGACTTTTTCCAGTCCTTTGGCCACTGCTGTGTTCTACAAATTTGCTGGCATATTGAGTGCAGGACTTTCATAGCATCATCTTTCAGGATTTGAAATAGCTCAACTGGAATTCCATCACCTCCACTAGCTTTCTAATGATGCTTTCTAAGGCCCTCTTGCCTTCACACTCCAGGATGTTTGCCTCTAGGTGAGTGATCATACTATCGTGATCATGTTGGTCCTTACAAGTCAGTAAAGTTAGCCAATTATAAGCATGTGTTTTTCATATATATATGAAGTTCATTTCAGTTGTTCAGTCATGTCTGACTCTTTGCGACCCCAGCACTGCAGTCCATCACCAACTACCAGAGTTTGCTCAAACTCATGCCCATTGAATTCGTGATGCCATCCAACAGTCTCATCCACTCTTGTCCCCTTCTCCTCCCTCCTTCAATCTTTCCCAGCATCAGACTTTAGAACCTTAGAAAAATTAAGTTTCTGGAGCAAGAGCTTATCAAAGTATTATTTCAGAACAATCTTCCTATCTTTCAAAAATTGTTTCAGGGAAACTGGTATTTCAAAATAAAAATGAATCACATGAAAATAAATTATAAATTGAAAACTGGAAAATTTTTATTGGCTCTAAGTGATTCTCTTTACAGCAATATAGTACAAGTGATAAAGAACCCACCTGCCAACACAGGAAACGTAAAAGATGTGGGTTCAAACCTTGGGTCAGGAAGATGGAGGAATAGGGCATGGCAGCCCACCCCAGTGTTCTTGCCTGGAGAATCCCATGGACAGAGGAGCCTGGTTGGCTACAGTCCATCGGGTCACAAAGAGTTGCATAGGACTGAATCAACTGAGAGCAGGCAATTGACACTTTAAACGAAAAGCAATCTGCTTGGAGGTGGTTAACCTGTCCATTATATATGGCCACACATGTACTCTTAATTTAGTGTTAGTTTTCATACAACAAATTCATGCAATGCCTTCCAAGAATCCACTCTCAGGTTACAAGCATTGGGGAATTCTGAAGAAGAAATGAGTTATGTAGATGCCAACTTTATGTGAACCAACTAGTGAAGATATTTGAGTGAGATGATTTTATGGCAAGAGGTGATGCCATTCAATTGGAAAGTGCTGACCTGATCTAGGTGTGACAACTCTGCTGATCAACCCAGATACCTCCTGGAAGTCAGTATCTTCTATTCCCATTTCTTTGTCTGGAAAAGATAAACTCTAAATGAAATATTAGGACTAAATGTACAGAGTGTATGTTGAAGTGTTTTCTGTACTATGTAATACACATATAATACTAAATAATAAAAATAATGCTTCAGTTATTATTGTTTATATCAACATAAGCTAACTTATGCATTTGTGCCACATACGAAGTGCTTCAGTCGTGCCCAGCTCTTTGTGACACAATGGTCTGTAGCTCCCCAGGCTTCTCTGTCCATGGGATTCTCCAGGCAACAATACTGGAGTGGGTTGCCATGCCCTCCTCCAAGGGGTATTCCTGACCCAGGAATCCATCTCTTACATCCATCTCTTATATCTCCTGCACTGGCAGGCAGGTTCTTTACCACTAGCGTCACCTTTCCTCTAATAATATCAGAAATTGACAGATTATTTTCTAACAGAATATTAAAATATTTAATGTCCTCATGAAGAAATAAATGCATTCTATACTTTTTTTTTAATCTACCAAGCCTAGAAAATAAATCTATTGTAATAAGAATCTATCAGTTTATAAAACTTTCAAAAGGGAGAGGAATATTCTTTTCAGGGAGTGGTGGTGTTATGATTGTTGAGATGTAAAATTATGTAAAATAATTCAGCTTTATCTTTGACCAACATGAGCTATTTTCTCTCTATTTTCTCATCCTTCCTCTTTCCTTCTTACTTTGCTCCTACCTTTTTTCTCTCTGTATCCTATTTCCATTCCCTTCACAGTTCCTTGAAAAACATATTCTTTCCTGTATCTATGTTCTATATTTTTCTATATTTGCTTTCTTATGATTTGTTCTATTAATCATAAATTCAAGCATAGGTTAGGTGTAAATTCTACACTCAATTTCTCAAAGGAGAAACTGTGTTCTTTCCTGAATATCAACACCTATGAACATAACCAGGGCTTCCCAGGTGGTTGTCGTGGTAAACAACCTGCCTGCCAGTGCTGGAGACTTAAGAGACATGAGTTTGATCTGTGGGTCAGAAAGATCCCCTGGAGGAGGGCATGGCAACCCACTCCAGTATTCTTGCCTGGAGAATCCCATGTACTCTGGTGGGCTATAGTCCATAGGGTCACACAGAGTCAGACACGACTAAACCAAGTTAACATGCTCTCATGTATTTACCTATCCATATCCACTTGTTGTTGTTGTTGTTTAGCCACTAAATCATGTGCAGCTCTTTTGTGACCCCATGGACTATAGCCTGCCAGGCCCCATACTGGGGTGGGTTGCCATTTCCTTCTCCAGGATCTTCCCGACCCAGGGATCAAACTTGCATCTCCTGCTTTGGCAGGCAAATACTTTACCACTGAGTCACCAGGGAATCCCTACTATATCTATATCTATGTCAGGAATTGAGCTTAATGACAAAAACACAGGACATAAAAAGGTTCAGTTCAGTTCAGTTCAGTCACTCAATCGTGTCCGACTCTTTGCGACCCCATGAACCTCAGCACAGCAGGCCTCCCTGTCCATAACTAACTCCCAGAGTCCATCCAAACCCGTGTCCATTGGGTTGGTGATGCCATCCAGCCATCTCATCCTCTGTCGTCCCCTTCTCCTCCTGCCCCCAATCTTTCCCAGCATCTGCGTCTTTTCCAATGAGTCAACTCTTCACATGAGGTGGCCAAAGTATTGGAGCTTCAGCTTCAACATCAGTCCTTCCAATGAACAACCAGGGCAGGACTGACCTCCTTTAGGATGGACTGGTTGGACCTCCTTGCAGTCCAAGGGTCTCTCAAGAGTCTTCTCCAACACCACAGTTCAAAAGCATCAATTCTTCGGCACTCAGCTTTCTTTACAGTCCAACTCTCACATCCATACATGACCACTGGAAAAACCATAGCCTTGACTAGACGGACCTTTGTTGGCAAAGTAATGTCTCTGCTTTTTAATATGCTGTCTAGTTTGGTCATAACTTTCCTTCCAAGGGGTAAGTGTCTTTTAATTTCATGCATACAGTCACCATTCGCAGTGACTGTATGCATGAAATTTATAAGCTAAGGCATAAATAGCATACAGTCAGCCACTATTTCCACTGTTTCCCCATCTATCTCCCATGATGTGATGGGACCAGATGCCATGATCTTCGTTTTCTGAATGTTGAGCTTTAAGCCAACTTTTTCACTCTTCTCTTTCACTTTCATCAAGAGGCTCTTTAGTTCTTCTTCACTTTCTGTTATAGGGTGGTGTCATCTGCATATCTGAGGTTACTGATATTTCTCCTGGCAGTCTTGATTCCAGCTTGTGCTTCTTCCAGCCCAGTGTTTCTCATGATGTACTCTGCATAGAAGTTAAATAAAAAAGGTGACAATATACAGCCTTGACATACTCCTTTTCCTATTTGGAACCAGTGTGTTGTTCCATGTCCAGTTCTAACTGTTGCTTCCTGACCTGCATACAGATTTCTCAAGAGGCAGGTCAGGTGGTCTGGTATTCTCATTTCTTTAAGAATAGATAGGTATTTGTCATCAAAGGAAAACTAACACAATATTATATAGACTGGAAAGACCAGTGGTTGCCAGGGGTTGAGGGAGGAAGGCTGAATATATAGACCACAGAAGATTTTTGAAAGTGAAAGTGAAAGTGAAAGTTGCTCAGTTATGTTCGATTCTTTGTGACCCCTTGGACTGTAGTCTGCCAGGCTTTTTTGTCCATGGACTCTCCAGGCCATAATACTGGAGTGGTTAGACATTTCCTTCTCCAGGGGATCTTCCCCACCCAGGGGTCAAACTCAGGCTTCCTGCATTGCAAGCAAATCCTTTACCATCTGAGACCACTAGAGAAGCCCAAGAATACTGGAGTGTGTAGCCTATCCCTTTACCAGAGGATCTTCCCAACACAGGAATCAAACTGGGGTCTTCTGTATTGCAGGGCGCTTCTTTACTAACAGAGCTCCCAGGGATGCAGAAGATTTGAAGAGCAGTGAATAACGGTGGATACATGTCATTATGCATTTGTCTAAACTGATAGAATGTACAACACTAAGAGAGAACCCTAATGTATTCTCTGGACTGTGGTGATAATAATGTGAAGAAAAACATTTAGAGAATTACAGTATAAACTATATATTATGGCGGATGGGTGTACTAAAGAGTCCAGGAATACAAGAGAAGGAGTCTCTCCATCTTCCTAGAGTAAGGGAGTAAAAATAGGAGCAGAGAATAGAAGAAGACATTTGAGTAAAAATCTCAGTCGTACTTCTTCAGGAAGACTCTCAGTGTAGAGTAAAAGAGGCAAGGAGATGGGGTGCAAATAGCAGATCCTGAAAGATCACTTGAGGTCAGGGGCTAAGGAGACTTCAGTGATGCAAAAACTTGAATTGCTAAAGGAGAAGTTATCAAGAAATAAGGCTGGGAATGTAAGCAAGGCTGCAAGTAATAAGCAGTATGAATTTTGTTTTTAAAATAAATGAGGAGTCCTGGGAAAATGAGAAAAGTAATAGTTGATTTGTTAAAGATAACTCATTGACATTCATTTGAAAACTTAATAGATTGAAAGAGTGAGGCCAATTAGCAACTGAAGCTGGAAGAAGCATAAATAGATTACAATGGAGCCATTTACACACTACAGTATGATTCTAAATTTATAAGCTAAGGCATAAATAGCATACAGTCAATATTTTCCAGAAAATTTAGTTAGAAATATGACATACTCAAAACTAAAATATCAACTTTCTGTAAATACAAAATTAAAGCTTTTCCTAGTTGGGGTTATGCCTGTGTTGTTCACTATCACATTTCTAGAGCCCATAGTGATACCTGGCACTCTCACAGACTTTGTAAACTTTGGTTTAATAGTTAATTAACAGTAGCTAGGTTTTCTCTTCTTGACTCTTCTCAGTGTGAGAGAAATATGTGGCAACAATTCAGTTCAGGCCATGGTGCTAATGTTCCACAGACCGGGGTGAATACAACCCATGTCAGGTCCAGGAGGCGGAAACAGGCAGGGGCTGAGGGGATGCCCTCAGACAGGCATCCATCCCTCCCCCTTTTCTGAGACACCTGCTCTCCCTGAGAGTCTAAGGTGAACCCTGGGACCAGAGGAAGCAAATGAGATGGCTACAAAAGGGAGAGATTAGCAATGGTCTCAGGGGCCTGGGAAGTTGTTTTGTGGGCTCCTTCCCATTTTTTTCTTCAGTACACCCTTATCTGTAAGCTTAACCTAAATGGAAGCCCTTTTAATACTATTTATGTGGTTCTCAAGGCAAGAATACTAAAGTGGGTTCCCATTCAATACTCCAGTGGACCACATTTTGTCCACTTTTGAATGCTTTCAAACTGTGGCGTTGGAGAAGACTCTTGAGAGTCCCTTGAACAGCAAAGAGATCAAACCAGTCAACCCTAAATATACTTTGGAAGGACTGATGCTGAAGCTGAAACTCCAATTCTTTGGCCACCTGATGAGAAGAGCTGACTCATTGAAAAGGACCCTGATGCTGGGCAAGATTGAAGGCGGGAGGAGAAGGGGATGACAGAGGATGAGATGGTTGGATGACATCACTGACTCAATGGATGTGAGTTTGAGCAAACTCTGGGAGATGGTGAAGGACAGGGAAGCCTGGGGTGCTGCAGTCCTTGGGGTCACAAAGAGTTGGACATGACTTAGGACTGAAAAACAACAGCAAGTGGTAGCCCTGGGTTCAAGTCTTTCCCAGATGCTTCCTTACAAAAGAGAGCTGCTGTACCTTGGAGGGGAAGAGCTCATGAACTCTAACTAGACTCTTGCTTAATAAGTACAGCTGCTCAAAGATAGCAAACAAATTGGAACAAGGTACCACTTGCCCTGCCTCCTGAGAAATCAGTATGCAGGCCAAGAAGCAACAGTTAGGACTGGACATGGAACAACAGACTGATTCCAAATCGGGAAAGGAGTACATCAAGTCTTGTATATCGTCACTCTGCCTATTTAACTTATATGCAGACTTCATTTTTGGGGGGCTCCAAAATCACTGCAGATGGTGAGTGCAGCCATGAAGTCAAAAGATGCTTGCTCCTTAGCATATAAGCTATGACCAACCCAGAAAGCATATTAAAACTGAGAGACATTACTTTGCCACAAAGGTCTGTCTCGTCAGCTATGGTTTTTCCAGTAGTCATGTATGGATGTGAGAGTTGGATTATAAAGAAAGCTGAGCACCAAAGAATTTGTGCTTTTTAACTGTGGTGTTGGAGAAGACTCTTGAGAGTCCTTTGGACTGCAAGGAGATCCAACCAGTCCATTCTGAAGGAGATCAGTCCTGATGTGATGCAAAGAACTGACTCATTGGAAAAGATCCTGGCACTGGGAAAGATTGAAGACAGGAGAAGGGGATGACAGAGGATGAGATTGTTGTCTGGCATCACCGATTCTATGGACATGAGTTTGAGTAGGCTCCAGGAGTTGGTGATGGACAGGGAAGCCTGCGTGCTGCAATTCATGGGGTCGCAGAGTCGGCCATGACTGAGTGACTCAACTGAAGTAAACTGAACACCATTGAAAGCAGAATTAGCAAATCATGTACACCAATAATTTAAAATAAGCTGAATAATTATACCTAGAAAATAAAGAGGGGTATTAGCAACATGAATATAATACTAGAAAACTTCTAAAAAGACTTATAGAAATATTAACAAGAAAATTTAATTGTTGAAAAAAAGGACAAAATAGTTGAGAAACACATTGGAATAAATTCTGCAGAAAAGAAAGTAGTAAGCAGGAAGACGTGAGAGAGGAACACTTTTGTAGGCAGCCCCAGAAGATAAAGATAACATAGGATAAGTGCAACCAGAGAGTAGGACTTTTGAAGGCAAAATATTACCAGTGTAGATGAAGAGGTACTTGAAGAAACATGGTGATAAATTGTACAGAATTAAAGAAAGATTAAATTTCCATTTAAAAGGCTAAAAAAAAAAAAGTGCCAAAGAAGAGGTCAGGAAAATAACACAAGTAAACAAATTTCAGTTAAATTTAAGAATATAAACACATTTATTAAGCTGCCAGATAAAAATAACAATCACCTAAATAACTACTTGAGTCCAATCAGCGTCAGAATACTCAATAGCAGCACCAGACATAAGAAATCAATTGTGACTCCATGGAATGTAGGCCGCTAGGCTCCTCTGTCTATGGGATTTCCAGGCAAGAAGACTGGAGTGCGTTGCCATTTCCTTCTCCAGGGGATCTTCCTGACCCAGGCGTCAACCCATGTCTCCTGCGCTGCAGGCAGATTCTTTACCAACCAAGCTACCAGGGAATCCACTGAGAAATCCAAATCCAAATCAAACCAAACATGCTAACAAACCATTTCTTTTCAGAATCAAGGAAAAAAAATACAGAAGTAAAAGATCATCATATAGTCCAGTTGTTTTTAAACAAGGCTGCTCATTAGAAACATATCTGGAGCTTTGAAGAAAAAAGCAGTATTTCACATTTATCTAGTTTCATTATTTCATATTCAGTGCTCCCATTTCATTTAGTTTATGTTTTCCAATTTCTCCGTCTCTTTTTTTTTTTTGATGTTCTCTCTCAAGCCTTTACCAAATGTAGTAGCAAAGCTTTGTATACATGTATATGAATTGTATGCATAATATATATATTTTAGAAGAAAAGAAAATATAGAGAAAGTTGATAAAGAATATGAACAGTCATGTCACACTAATGGCCTTTAACACAATTTCACACATAGTAATAAAAATGTGAAATAAAAGTAGTACACAAAGATCAAAATTGTTCTCCTAGTAGATTATAGAAATGTTTAGGGATTCACAACAAACTAAGGAGGCAAAGAGCTGGGGAATGAGGTGGGCCCATCCACTGCTTGCAGAAAGGCAACATGGACTCCCCTAGAGAGGAAAATTTGATACATCCTGTGGACCTCCTTATCCATTCACACTTGGCCCCAGATATCCCACTACCAGGTGTAAGGCCAAAGGTATTATTAAAATTTAAAAAAAAAATTGTGGAATTTTTAATGGTAATATATTGGAAATCACCTGGAGACCCATGCATAGAAGACGTGGTTCACATCCACACAATGAGGTTCCATGCAGCAGGAGAAAGAATAAGAAAGATTTACATCAGCATAATCAGGTGAGGTGGAGTTTAAAACAGCAAGGTGCAGAAGAGTCAAAGCAGTTACATATGGTTAAAGGTATTTGTTTACTTTTGTAAAAAAAAAAATACAAGAGATACAGAAAACATTTATAAATCCAAAACTAATAAAAATGCTTATTAAGAGGGTGGGTAAAATTGGATAGAAGATAATTTTGTCCTAACAAATTAATGATGTCCATGTTCAAAAGACACATTTCCTGAAATGCAAGATAAATTTAGAATAAGGGTTAGAAACTTTAAAATGAAACTTTAAAACAGCAAAAAAAACAAAAAAGAAAACATATATCAAATTCATAATATAACCACACATACAAAGAACAAATTTAGTTAACTTTAAAACACAGCACTATGACCGTTTACTTTCAATGGGATATTTCTTATTACGACAAAATAACTACAAAAGAATCTTTACATTTACTTAATATATTTGTTGTGAGTAGTTGTATCAGTATAGAAATTAAACCACTTTCATTTTTGTAGTATAGATCACATGAGTAAATGCATTGATGTTGCTGGAAACCATGATTACAACTGGAGAAATTTGTTAGCATAGGAATAAAGTATGAGTCCACACTTAGAGCTATTTGTATTTAGTAAATGATGAAGATCTAGTTTAAATTAATGATAAAAGAGATGAATTATTCAATAAATGGTAATGGGAAAGTGTTGGATCACTAATTTAATCTTTACAACAAAATGAATTCTGTAAGGATTAGCTCATAAATATAAGTACTAAGAAAACAATTTGAGTTTATTTTTTAATCATCAAACTGAAAAGACACTTCAAAAAAAGTAAGAAAACCAATAAGCAATAAATAATGCACTAAAGTTATGACTAATTAAAATTAAATAATTAAAATGTAGTATAGCAAAAACATCATGAAAATATATCTGGTTAAGAAAATTTATAATACATTTTAAGGATATTAGTCTAAGTTCTTTAGTTTGCCAGAAACTCATAAATTAATTTTAAAAATATGAAACATACAAAAGGAAAAAATGGGCAATTGAAGCAAATATGTTAGAATTAAAAGTAAATATGGCTGTTTTTCACCTTGCTTATAGTTTCCTTTGTTGTGCAGAAGCTTTTAATTTTAATTAGATCCCATTTGTTTATTTTTGCTTTTATTTCCAGTATTCTGGGAGATGGGTCATAGGGGATCCTGCTGTGATTTATGTCAGAGAGTGTTTTGCCTATCTTCTCCTCTAGGAGTTTTATAGTTTTTGGCCTTACATTTAGATCTTTAATCCATTTTGAGTTTATTTTTGTGTGTGGTGTTAGAGAGTGATCTAGTTTCATTCTTTTACAAGTAGTTGACCAGTTTTCCCAGCACCACTTGTTAAAGAGATTGTCTTTACTCCATTGTATATTCTTGCCTCCTTTGTCAAAGATAAGGTGTCCATAGGTGTGTGGATTTATCTCTGGGCTTTCTATTTTGTTCCATTGATCTATATTTCTGTCTTTGTGCTGGTACCATACTGTCTTGATGACTGTGGCTTTGTAGTAGAGCCTGAAGTCAGGCAAGTTGATTCCTCCAGTTCCATTCTTCTTTCTCAAGATTGTTTTGGCTATTCGAAGTGTTTTGTATTTCCATACAAATCTTGAAATTATTTGTTCTAGTTCTGTGAAAAATACTGCTGGTAGCTGCAATCCCACTGCTGGGCATACACACCGAGGAAACCAGAATTGAAAGAGACACATATACCCCAATGTTCATTGCAGCACTGTTTATAATAGCCAGGACATGGAAACAACCTAGATGTCCATCAGCAGATGAATGGATAAGAAAGCTGTGGTACATATACACAACGGAGTATTAGCCATTAAAAAGAATACATTTGAATCAGTTCTAATGAGATGGATGAAACTGGAGCCAATTATACAGAGTGAAGTAAGCCAGAAAGAAAAACACCAATACAGTATACTAACACATATATATGGAATTTAGAAAGATGGTAATGATAACCCTGTAGAGGAGACAGCAAAAGAGACACAGCTATAGAACGGACTTTTGGACTCTGAGGGAGAGGGAGAGGGTGGGATGATTTGGGACAATGGCACTGAAACATGTATAATATCATGTAAGAAACGAATCGCCAGTCTATGTTAGATACAAGTTACAGGATGCTTGGGGCTGGTGCACGGGGATGATCCAGAGAGATGATATGAGGTGGGAGGTGGGAGGGGGGTTCAGGATTGGGAACTCATGTACACCTGTGGCAGATTCATGTCAATGTATGGCAAAATCAATACAGTATTGTAAAGTAAAATAAGGTAAAAATAAAAATTAAAAATAAGTAAATATGGAGTGAATTTTAAAGTATTCTCATACCTGTTCATAATTAAAGACATACAAATCAAATAATGATGATATTGAATTGGCAATCAATCACAGTTAGATACTATCCCATCTTGACAAGTGAATGGGGAATTTGTCATTTTCATGTACTGTTTGTGCAGGGCTGATACTCAAGTAGCCAGCACCAGTGTGACCATATGTTCTAATTGTTACCAGCATCTGTTCTAATTGGTCAGCATTCATCTTCCAGTGATTGTAAAATACATTTAATATCTCCCTTGTGTGAACAGGAGTATAAATCGGCACACCCTTTCTACAGCACAATTGGCATTATGAATGCATGCACTTTGGTCCAACCATTCCACTGATAGGACTATATCACCTTCTGTTACATGCAAACACATTTAACACCCGAAAACTTATTATAGCAATTATTTTGTCGTGTGAAAATTTTGTTAGACAATTTGAACATCTCTTCCTGGAGGATATCTCTTTCCTAATATGTCCTTCCACATAGAGGAAGCTTCAAGCTAAGACTCTGGAAGTCTATTAGTCTGCTCGTGTATTCCCCTTTCATCCAAATGATGGCTTCAGGATGAAGAAGTTGGCAAAATTTGTCAACTTATTTATCTACCACTCTCCTTTAAGATCACCACTAAAAAAGACAAAATAGAACACTTTTAACCACTCTTTAACTGGTACCAGGTTAGCCATAAAGGCTCTACTTATACTGGACTTGTATCTAATCAGCTGAATCTTATTTTTATACCAAGAATTTAAAATACAAAAGTATCCCAATTCTAAGCCAAATTGTCAAATATCTCCTTGAACAATATTAGTTATAGTCTTATTTTTCATCTACTTAACTCTTTTACTGTCAGTTTTTAAATGGGAAATAGAAGAGTTATACTTGTCCTACTTCCAGCAAATTTTACCCCATGCAGTAAGATGCTGTAACTTAATTTCCTCAGCTATAGAAGTGGATTGCAATAGTGATTCACAGTGTCAAACCCAGTTTACACCTGTGTCCTTGCTGTAATTATTACATTTAATGCAGTTAATATGAACTCCTTTCCATTTCAGGATTGCCTGCACTTACAAGGTTGATTACACAGTTCTCCATCTACCACTGTTGGCTAGTTTAGACTCCCTAATGGGATGAGGGCTGGCTTTGGCTTTGCCTCTTTTGTGCCCACTTTGGTCATAAGCCAGGCAGTACCAACACCTGGTTCTGGTTCAGAACACAGAATCCCTAATTTCCCCCAGAATCTATGCAGAAGGACATTATAACTCAATAAAGAAGAGGGGGAAGCATGATGAGGTGAACTTTGTTAGTAAATGAAAGGAGACAAGGAAAACTGGAAAGTTAAATCCGTATACTTCTTCCCACTAACAGCTGATTATAAGCTGTGGTAACCATAAAACCCCTCTATGTATCCAAATAACTAGTAATATTTTGATAGGCTGTGAGCAGTTTAGTAAGGCACTTCCTTGAATTTACTTTCCCTGACACAGACTTTTTATCTCTCCTGTTTTGTTGACCTGGGATTATATTCAGACATCAAACAGATTTTTCTCCTGCTCTGTTTTTTAGGGAACTCAGAGCAAGACAACACCAGGGATGGTCCTGAAAATGAATCACTCATAATGGGTGTTTGGGTTGGAAATCTCACCTGTCTGGAGGCAACAAGACCCTTTCACCTTGTTCTAAGTGGGGCAGTTATGGTCCACAAAATAACCTGTTACTAAAGCTTTCAACTTTTTGAGCTCGTACAGGGCATAGATAGACATCAAGGCATTAGAAGATCAAGCAACTCCTGCACTTGTTGATTTAAGGGTTATGACACTTATGAAAGATTTGATGTGGGTGACTGTTTTCTATTACTTTGCAGGTCTTGCAAAAACAAAAAGGAAAAGGGTCTCCTGCACTGCAGGTGGATTCTTTACCAACTGAGAAGAAGAAGAAGCCCGAAGAATTTAGTGAAAGTTGCTCAGTAGTGTCTGACTCTTTGCGACCCCATGGACTATAGAGTCCATGGAATTATACAGGCCAGTATCCTGGAGTGGGTAGCCTTTCCCTTCTCCAGGGGATCTTCCCAACCCAGGGATCGAACTCGGGTCTCCCACATTGCAGGTGGATTCTTTACCAGCTGAGACACCAGGAAGCCTGCTGTGTTTGGGGCATTTCATTTCCAATATAAGACAAGTTCTAAAAGTTAGAAGGCTTTAAGGCAGCTTCAAAGGAGACTATCATTTTGCACAACCACAGGAAATTTGTGCTGAAATCAAGGTTCAATGTGGCAGAGCAATTCTGATAAAGAGGAAAACACTTTGCCAAATTAAGAACTGCAGTAGAAAGAGTGGGAGCTGACAGCTGGATTTTGGTGGAGCGGCTTGTGAATCTTTAACAACCAAAATTCCCTGAAACCCCCTGGTTGCAGAAGGATCCCAGTCTCACTGGAACAAGCAGAATAGTCTTCTCATCTGAAGACCCTGTGATGATCACAAACGGAGCATTTGCTGAAGGTGATGCTTTTGCACCTCAATATCCACACTCACTACCCCTGTTTGCCTTCAGAAAAAAACAAAACAAAACAAACAAAAAAAACACACAAGGTCAGTTCTCAGCACAGCCAGAACCTGGAAGTAAGAACTCACCTCCAGAAAGAAATGGTTCAAAGACCAAAATAACTGAAGGTAAGTGGGGAAATATTTGGGAGAGTGTTAGGTGGTGTTCATGGCAGAAAATGAAGACCTAAAGAGCCTCTTGATGAGGGTGAAAGATGAGAGTGAAAACCCTGGCTCGAAACTTAACATTCAGAAAACTAAGATCATGGCATCTGATCCCATTTCTTCATGGCAAATAGAAAGTGAAAAAGTGGAATCAGTGACAGATTTTATTTTCTTGGGCTTTAAAATAACTGCAGACAGTGACTGCAGCCATGAAATTAAAAGACGCTTGTTCCCTGGCAGAAAAGCTACGGCAAACCTAAACAGCATATTAAAAAGGTGAGACATCACTTTGCCCACAAAGGTCCCTATAGTTAAAGCTATGGTTTTTCCAGCAGTCATATATGGATGTTAGAGTTGGACCTTGAAGGAGCCTGCACACTGAAGAATTGATGCTTTTGAACTGTGGTGTTAGAAAAGACTCTTTAAAGTCCCTTGGACTGCAAGGAGATCAGTCAAACCTAAAGGAAATTAACCCTGAATATTTATTGGGAGGACTGACGCTGAAGCTGAATCTCTAATACTTTTGGCCATGTGAGGCAAAGAGCCGACAACTTGGAAAGGACTCAGACTGGGAAAGATTGAAGGCAAAAAGAGAAAGGGGCAGCAGAGGTTAGAGAACATCACCTACTTAATGGTTATGAATTTGAGCAAACTCCAGGAGACAGCAGAGCACAGAGGAGCCTGGAGTGTTGCTGTTCATGGGATTGTTTCCAGTCTGGCATGAATTAGTGACTGAATGATCGCAGTAATAGTTGGTGGGAACAAAAACATTATGGAATAAGGGAAAATGGCACTGGGGCAGTAACTTAAGACGTGGGATTTCATGTTTGGGCAGGGAACCATGGAAATGGGCTGCTGGTCATAATATTTTGCTTCTGTGGTTTCTTAAGACCAGGGACAAATTGAAACAGTCTGCATTAAACGTGGTGTGGATACTCCAGGTTTGGAAAACAATCCACCAGGTTGAGATAGGGATTTGAAGGCTCAGAGAGGGAACAACCCCAGAATGGAGCACTGAGAAGTCAGCACCAACACATATTCCCCGGGAGTGTTCACTGGACAGTCTCTTCACTAAAGCTCCATGGACTGTTCTAAAGGAAGGACACTAAGTAGATAATAACTCTGTATGGGAAAATAATCTTTAAAAAATGAGTGGATTTTATATATATATATATATATATATAAAACTGATTCACTTTGCTATATGCCTGAGGCCAATACAAAATTGTAAATCAACTACACCCCAATAAAAATTTTTAAAAAGCATAAGTCCTAAAATAGTGTTGTACAGAGGTGTTATTGGCATATGGATATAGAAGGAAAAAACTGTAAATTTCTAGCAAGCTTTATTGAATATAATACCTTGTGTATGATTCATTCAGTCAGTTCAGTTGCTCAGTCGTGTCCGACTCTTTGTGACCCCATGAATCACAGCACGCCAGGCCTCTCTGTCCATTACCAACTCCCGGAGTTCACTCAGACTCATGTCCATCGAGTTGGTGATGCCATCCATCCATCTCATCCTCTGTCGTTCCCCTTCTCCTCTTACCCCCAGTCCCTCCCAGCATCAGGGTCTTTTCCAATGAGTCAACTCTTGGCATGAGGTGGCCAAAGTATTGGAGTTTCAGCTTTAGCATCAGTCCTTCCAATGAACACCCAGGACTGATCTCCTTTAGGATGGACTGGTTGGGTCTCCTTGATACATTAGATACTACAAATTGAGTAAAAAGACTGTTTTTAGTGTTATTCTTATAAATATAAAAACATTAATGTACCAAATAACATGCTACAAATGACTCTAGAAGGATGAGGAAGTTGAAGAAAGTAGAAAGGAACTCTTGCAATTTGTATATTATGATTTTGCTTTTAAGAAAAATATTTTAATATTTCTTGTACATATTTTGCACTAGTGGCCTTTATTCACAGAACATTGAAGGCCATTATTTTCTTATTTCCTACATAGTTTTAATGGTCCCCATTTTTTGCACAGCAGTTTTCTTATATTCATCCTTAAAATATGTGAGAATTTCACTAGCTATTATTTCTCAGTTAGCCAGTGTGTCTATAGATTTTGTTCTCCTTACTGTCATTACATTCTAAAACTTTTCAGTCAGAGTGATAGTTAATGTGCAAATAATAGCCACAAGCAAACATTTACCAAATTTATATTTCTCAAAAGCAAGTTCATGAAGATAGATAGACACATAGATAGATATATGTTCATTAAGGTGGTTTGAGAATATTTTATATTATTATTATCTTCCATCTTTAAAATTTTCAACTCTTTCTAAAAGTTCATATAAGACTACAGTCCTCATAGTACATTGGTTCCAGTTTCTTCCTATCCCTTAATTGCTGCTGCTGCTGCTAAATCACTTAAGTCATGTCCAACTCTGTGTGACCCCATAGACGGCAGCCCACCAGGCTCCCCCATCCCTGGGATTCTCCAGGCAAGAACACCGGAGTGGGTTGCCATTTCCTTCTCTAATGCAGGAAATTGAAAAGTGAAAGTGAAAGTGAAGTTGCTCAGTCATGTCCGACTCTTAGCGACTCCATGGACTGCAGCCTTCCAGGGTCCTCTGTCCATGGGATTTTCCAGGCAAGAGTACTGGAGTGAGGTGCCATTGCCTTCTCCCCCTTAATTGCTACTGAATTTATATCAGAGAATCCATGTCAGTCTAAATATTATTTTAGACTTTTTCTAAACATCTTGATTATATGTGAAATGATTAAGGGAAAAGTGAGAAAGCACACTGAAAGGTATTAACATTCTCATTGAAGTAATCTTAAAGTATTAAATTCTATTCATCAGAGATATAAATCATTTCTTTATATTATTTTGGGAAGGTTATCTAATTTCAAACTTAATGATAACAATAAAATATTTGAATTTCCAAAAATATTTCCAGTTAAACAGTCATTTTGGAAGTTAATAATAATAAATTATATAAAGTGAAAGTAAAGTTGCTCAGTTGTGTCCGACTCTTTGCGGCCCCATGGAGCCTGCGAAGCTCTTCTGTCCATGGGATTTTCCAGACAAGAATACTGGAGTGGGTTGTCATTTCCTTCTCCAATAAATTCTGTAAAATTTTGGGGCTCCAAAATCACTGCAGATGGTGACTGCAGCCATGAAATTAGAAGAAGCTTACTCCTTGGAAGGAGAGTTTTGACCAACCTAGATAGCATATTCAAAAGCAGAGACATTACTTTGCCAACAAAGATCCACCTAGTCAAGGCTATGGTTTTTCCAGTGGTCATGTATGGATGTGAAAGTTGGACTATAAAGAAAGCTGAGTGTCGAAGAATTGATGCTTTTGAACTGTGGTGTTGGAGAAGACTTCTGAGAGTCCCTTGGACTGCAAGGAGATCCAACCAGTCCATTCTGAAGGAGATCAACCCTGGGATTTCTTTGGAAGGAATGATGCTAAAGCTGAAACTCCAGTACTTTGGCCACCTCATATGAAGACTTGACTCATTGAAAAAGACTCTGATGCTGGGAGGGATTGAGGGCAGGAGGATAAGGGGATGACAGAGGATGAGATGGATGGATGGCATCACCGACTCAATGGACATGAGTCTGAGTGAACTCCGGGAGTTGGTGATGGACAGAGAGGCCCGGCGTGCTGTGATTCATGGGGTCGCAGAGTGGGACACGACTGAGCGACTGAACTGAACTGAACTGATGACATATGATGTGAAGCATCTTTTCAAAGCTTATTTTCCATTCATATACCTTCTTTGATAAGGTGTCTTTAAAGGTATTTGGCTCATTTCTTAATTGGATTTTTAATTCTCTAATTGTTATTTTAAGAGTTCTATTTGCTTTTAGATCACAGTCGGCTATTACATGTGTCTTTTGCAGATATTTTCTTCCAGTGTATGGCTTGCTTTACAATCTTGACAATGTCTTTTGCATAGTCATTTAGTTGATCAATTCTTTTTTCATGGATCATGGCTTAGAGGTTATAGTTTAAAATGTTTCACCATACCCCATGGTCTAGATTTTACTATTAATTGAATTAATGTGTACTAAAGTTATAAAATTAATGAAGAAATAATCAATGCAACACCAAAGTGTTTGTTAGGATATTAACTGAAAGCAATATAATAATCTCAGTATGTATTTAATATTAAAACAGTGAAAATAAAACAGGTGGCTTGATTACCAAAAAAAATGTGAGGTGCTAGATATACATAGAAAGGTATTAATAATTTTTAATTGTAAACAAATAAACTAAATATTTCATTTCAAAGACTGTCACATGAGGAAAAATAAGTAATTCTTCAAAAAGTCATGACAAGTGCAATAATATTGAAAATTTTAATATAAAAATACTCATTAAGGGTTCATAAACAAATGCTAACCAAAATAAGGATGGTATAAGCTATACCACTGCTAAAGTAAACTTTAGACAAAATTAATTATACAAATAATGAACATTTCAAACAATGATTGAGACAATTCTATAGAAAGCTATGCCATTACTAAATGAATAAGTTACCATCATGTTACATCAATACACCATAAACGATCACCACAAGGACTAAAAGAAGAAATAGAAAAATCCACTATAGAGTTGAAGATTTAATCATTCCTTTCTCAAGTTTATTTACTAATAACAAACTTTCCCAAAACAACTTAAAAAAAATTTTTTAAACCTTTTTTTAAATGGCAAAATACAACATGAATACAAGAAACCACATAAAACAAATGTACAGATTAATGAACCATAATTAGGCAAACTCCTGTATAACCACCACACCTGTCTGAAGGTAAACTTTTGCCCCCTACCCCAGAATTCTCCACACGTCCGCTTCCCTAACTATCCCTTCCCATCTCCACCCCCCAGCAGCCTTTCACTTTGCCTGTTTTTTATTTATTTTAATGTGTCGTTAAATTTTTTAAATCCTTGGTTCTCTTTCCATCTTTTTTCTTCTTCTTGTGATTAATTTGCTATGAAACCAGATTATTTGTCTTATAGAGTTTCCCACAATTATTGCTAATTGCATCTCCATGGTGGAGGTAGCACATTCCTCTTTTCTTGGAATTTCCTATTAATTGATCATTGGATCCAGAGACTAATCAGGTTTGCATTTCTTTTTCTGACAAGCCTGCTTTTACAGGTGAAGTGTGTTCATCAGCAGGGGCTAATGACTCTGTTTCTCTCATCGTATACACTTCCCACCCTCGGTCTGAAATCAGCCCCGATATCTCAGGTAAACATTAACAGCTAGGATTTTCTAAGAAGCTGTTATGTAGTCTTCTGAGGTGGTGAACTTATTTATACTCTCATCCAAAACAACTTTAGATAGCTTTTGGTATAATTAAATAAGAAAAAAATGTCATTAAATCAGTGATATTATAGCTTGTGATAGCACAGATTTTTCAGTAGTAGACTTTAGGGATTATAAATAAGCTTAAATAATAACAGGATATGGAAGTATAATAGTTATCATGACCTAATATCATCCCTAAAGAGATTATCTGTGCCAGATGCAGCCCTGTGCCTTCAAGCACCCAGATGTGCTATTATCTGGTAATTATACCTTCTGCTTTCCACACAGTAGAAACATTCTGCATTTAAGTACAGTCACTATACAAAGTCTTGATGAAAGTGAAGGAGGAGAGTGAACAAGTTGGCTTAAAGCTCAACATTCAGAAAACTAAGACCACGGCATCTGGTCCAGTCACTTCATGGCAAATACATGGGGAAACAGTAGAAACAGTGACAGACTTTATTTTGGTGGGGCGGAGGTGGGGGGGTTTGAAAATCACTACAGATGGTGACTGCAGCCATGAAATTAAAAGAGGCTTACTCCTTGGAAGAAAAGTTATGACAAAGAATATTAGACAGAATATTAAAAAGCAGAGACATTACTTTGCCAACAAAGGTCCATCCAGTGAAGGCTATGGTTTTTCCAGTGGTTATGTATGGATGTGAGATTTGGACTATAAAGAAAGCTGAATGCTGAAGAATTGATGCGTTTGAACTATGGTGTAGGAGAAGACTCTTGAGAGTCCCTTGGACTGCAAGGAGGTCCAACGAGTCCATCCTAAAGGAAATCAGTCCTGGATATTCACTGGAAGTACTGACGTTGCAGCTGAATCTCCAATACTTTGGCCACATGATGGGAAGAACTGACTCATTTGAAAAGACCCTGATGCTGGGAAAGACTGAAGTTGAGAGGAGAAGGGGATGACAGAGGATGAGGTGGTTCGATGGCATCACTGACTCAGTAGACGTGCATTTGAGTAAACTCTGGGAGTTGGTGATGGACAGGAAGGCCTGGTGTGTTGCAGTCCATGGGGTCATAAAGAGTCGGACATGACTGAGCGACTGAACTGAACTGAAGTGAACTCTACAAAATTTAAGGATATTGCTCTGACCAGAAGAAAATACTGACTAATGTAAGCTTAATTTATTAATTCAAAATACAATTATATTGCATAACTCATTACAAGTAAAAAGTGTCTTACTCTGTAGTTTAAAACATATTTCTTAAAAAAGAAAAAAATATTAATGAAACATAAGAATAGGGCCATATTCATAACTATCATAAAAAAGTGGTTGTTTATGAAAATCAGTGATTTTAATTGTTGATCTCCATTCTCCCATTTTTTACATAAAGAAGAAAGCATGGTGACCATGTCCTTAGATAACTTTGGAGTTTTATTTCAACTTTACTCTTTGAAAGTATAGTTATGAGATAACAGAATGAAAAAGAAAGTAAATAATGTTTCGTACTAAAAATTTGTGGCTTATATTTCACTAATTGGATAATATTGTAAAGATATAAAAGATTTTAAGGATGTTATGAATGTATAACACAGAAAATTGGTATCACTTATTATGAAATAAATAATTTAATACTCATATAATTATTATGAAGTTTTAAGAGGAAACAGTCACATAAATAAATTCAATATTATTATTATCATCTGGGCAGCCTTTCAGAGATGATACTTGACTATAAAAAAAAGATGTTTTTCTTTATTCCTCCAAAATATCAAAAAGTTTCAATGCCTTTTAGCATTTCAGCTTACTAAGATTTAAATTGCCAAAATAGCATGCACATTTAAACACAGGCAGTCATTGATACAACTGATAAAGAATACATTCACCCTGTTCTTTGTCTGATGTACTTTCTTTGGGAATTGCTTTTCCTTGCTTCCATTAGGAGAAAATAAGTAGACAGCAAATACAAATATTGACACTCTAATCAAATGCCTTTCATAAAGAAAAATTTTGTTTTAGTGGTCAATTTTACATCAACCAATCATTAAACCCCTTCAATATCAACAACACCCTTACTGTTCCATACTTTATTGTTGACTAAAGAATTGTTCTGTTTATTCTCAGTAGCAACTTCAGTTCACAGCAAAACTAATGATATGCTTATCAATAAGTTGAAACACGATGGAAACAAAAATTTCAAACCTAATTTCTAAGATTCAAAGCTACCAGCTTACTGTATTGAAGTCAGCCATAAACTAGAAATAGAACAGATCACCATAGCCTGTCAGATCACAAAAAATTAGATACAGGGAAAAATAGGAACAAGAGATTGATCTGAGGAGAGATGTGGAAAACACACATGTACACACACAAATGGAAGACTTTCTAATAGCTAGAAGATTTAATACATTTTTCAGAGAGGAAATAATAGTTTTTTGGCAAAGTAAACATATAACCATAACACAAAATATATTAAAAATATAATATAAAAAAGGTACAAGAGCAAAAATTTGCAAAGCATGCCCTTATTAGAAAGTTCAAATGCTAGAACATTAAAGTAAATAAGAAAGGTAACAAAAGGTGGCAAAAGGTGGAGACTATCTCCCAACAATATTATATATATTAATCTACTAATAAGTATTCCCTTGTGGCTCAGTGGTAAAGAGTCCACCTGCCAAAATGCAGGAGACATAGGTTTGATCCCTGGGTCCAAATGATCGGACCACTGAAATGGCAACCAACTCTAGAATTAATGCCTGGGAAATCCCATGGACAGAGAACCCTGGCAAGCTACTGTCTGTGGGGTCTCAAAGAGTCAGATATGACTTAGTGAATAAAAAACAACAAAGTAATAATTAACTGATAAGAAAACATTGAAACCACTTACTTATGACATTTGGTAGTGCTTGAATCATGGGGTAAATTTTCATTGAATTATCAAAATCTTTATGTTCTCTGAACCAGGATATTTGGTCAAGTGGACTCTGGTTTTATGTTAACCTCATAGTCCAATCTGGAGTGAGTTGATACAGAATTTTGTCCTTTTACATACTACGTTAAAAATGTTTGAGTCCCTTAGGACTAGATCATGTATAATGTATGAGTAAAAAGCTTTGAAAAGTTGCAATCTAGTTCTCTGTGGTCTTTCAAAGTTTGTAGTGAGCCCAACTATTTAAAAAAGCACAAAGATAAACACAGGTAGATATTTTGCACTATCAGTTTTCAATATTAATTGAACATTTAAACAACCGTTTATTTCCTTTCATTTTCCAGAATGAGTTGAAGCCACAGAACCTGAACCTCTTAACTATTGATAATTACTATTTACTTTCAACATTTACCTCACAAATTGATATTGAGTGTTGCCCTCACTGTGTGTTTGTGTGTGCCCCAACACATACAACTCGGAGATAATTTAATAATATGGTCTAAACCATTAATAATAGTTTAACTGGAGAGCACCAGCTCTGCCAAAGTGCCCTGATGATCTTGTCCGTATTTACAACAGGCCACATAGGAGGCTTAATGACAGTTAATGTAAGCTGGGACTTAATGTCCTGTGATTGCCCTAGACTGCAAGAACATGGTTTTATAAGGAGGTTTATAAGGAGGTTTTATAAGAAGGAGCACCTAGTAGGTGCTTCTCATTCACTTCCCTATTTATCATGGAGTCTGAGCATGAGACAAGGTTCATATTGCCTCTGGGTTCTGATGAGCTTACAGACTTTCGCCTTTCCCCCCTTAAGTTACATGAAAAGTGCAGGTTTTCAAACTGCCGAGATGCAGCATGAGGTCAGCTCTCAGCACAGGGCTGCCCAACATCCTAGTCTCAGTCTTACAGACTCTTCTGCTTCAGTATCGTCCTGGGGGCCAACAGACTTTGGGAGCTGACACTGTGCCGTTCTTGCTCTCACCGTCCGCGTAAGTAATAAACTGTCTGAATTTAAAATGAGTTGGTTCCTTCTTTACCAGCCAACTGGGTCAGTATTACTTGACACTGCCTTTCCAAGAAGCATCACATTCGAGGTTCTATTCACACAACACTTCTCAATAAACTCAATAAACTTTTCTTCACCTAAGTGCTGATTAGCAGAACATAGAGCCTAGATATTTTCACCAATACACAGAGAAAAAAACTATAATTGAGAACTTAGGGTTAAAAGATGAAAATGGGATCATGTGGTTTCTTCAATCACCATAATTTTCCAAGATTTATTAGGGAATCTCTATCACTTTGGTTTTCTTAAGTTGGAAAAAAAAAAATCTCTCTGGTAGTTTAGAACGCCTACGAAAGAAGAGACAAATTTTGTAGAGTTTCTACATAAAATACAAAAAGACTATATTATATACCATATAATACTTCCAGAATGCTGAGCAGACTGAATACCAAATTATGCTTCTCAGAATATTTCAGGACCATTTTAATTAAAATTAGAAGATGTAGCAAGAAAATCATTACTATTCATCTTCCTTTCCATGTATAGATGACATAATGAGTTAAAAAATAAGGGAGAATGAGGCAAAGCAGAAAAGAATTAGAAAAATATTATGGAGTCTCATTTAGGACTTCATTACATCAGTATTAGCTGAGAGTTCATTGCTAGAATGAGATATACATAAACAGGAAAAAATTAAGTGTTTGTCACTAATTTCTGAAAAAAAAAATAAAAAATTTGGCAATGCATACATTTTCAGAGTTATAGCTAAAGATTTGTTCCTATTTCCAAATGTAGATTAAGTATTCATAATGCCAAGCCATGCCCGTGGGACAACCCAAGACGGGCGGGTCATGGTGGAGAGGTCTGACAGAATGTGGTCCACTGGAGAAGGGAATGGCAAACCACTTCAGTATTCTTGCCTTGAGAACCGCATGAACAGTATGAAAAGGAAAACTGATAGGATACTGAAAGAGGACCTCCCCAGGTCAGTAGGTGCCCAATATGCTACTGGAGATCAGTGGAGAAATAATTCCAGAAAGAATGAAGGGATGGAGCCAAAGCAAAAACAATACCCAGATGTGAATGTGACTGGTGATAGAAGCAAGATCCGATGCTGTAAAGACCAATATTGCATAGGAACCTGGAATGTCAGGTCCATGAATCAAGGCAAATTGGAAGTGGTCAAACAAGAGATGGAAAGAGTGAATGTCGACATTCTAGGAATCAGTGAAGTAAAATGGACTGGAATGGGTGAATTTAACTCAGATGACCATTATATCTACTACTGTGGGCAGGAATCCCTCAGAAGAAATGGAGTAGCCATCATGGTCAACAAAAGAGTCTGAAATGCAGTACTTGGATGCAATCTCAAAAACAACAGAATGATCTCTGTTTGTCTCCAAGGCAAACCATTCAATATCACAGTTATCCAAGTCTATGCCCCAACCAGCAACACTGAGGAAGCTGAAGTTGAATGGTTTTATGAAGACCTACAAGATGTTTTAGAACTAACACCCAAAAAAGATGTCCTTTTCATTATAGGGGACTGGAATGCAAAAGTAGGAAGTCAAGAAACACCTGGAGTAACAAGCAAATTTGGCCTTGGAATGCAGAATGAAGCAGGGCAAAGACTAATAGAGTTTTGCCAGGCAAATGCACTGGTCATAGCAAACACCCTCTTCCAACAACACAAGAGAAGACTCTACACGTGGACATCACCAGATGGTTAACACTGAAATCAGACTGATTATATTCTTTGCAGCCAAAGATGGAGAAGCTCTATACAGTCAACAAAAACAAGACCAGGAGCTGACTGTGGCTCAGATCATGAACTCCTTATTACCAAATTCAGACTCAAATTGAAGAAAATAGGGAAAACTGCTAGACCATTCAGGTATGACCTAAATAAAATCGCTTATGATTATACAGTGGAAGTGAGAAATAGATTTAAGGGTCTAGATCTGATACATAGAGTGCCTGATGAACTATGGACTGAGGTTCATGACATTGTACAGGAGACAGGGATCAATACCATCCCCATGGAAAAGAAATGCAAAAAAGCAAAATGGCTGTCTGGGGCAGCCTTACAAATAGCTGTGAAAAGAAGAGAAGTGAAAAGCAAAGGAGAAAAGGAAAGATATAAGCATCTGAATGCAGAGTTCCAGAGAATAGCAAGAAGAGATAAGAAAGCCTTCTTCAGCGATCAATGCAAAGAAATAGAGGAAAAGAACAGAATGGGAAAGACTAGAGATCTCTTCAAGAAAATTGGAGATACCAAGGGAACATTTCATGCAAAGATGGGCTCAATAAAGGACAGAAATGATATGGACTTAACAGAAGCAGAAGATACTAGGAAGAGGTGGCAAGAATACACAGAAGAACTATACAAAAAAGATCTTCATGACCCATATAATCATGATGGTGTGATCACTCACCTAGAGCCAGACATCCTGGAATGTGAAGTCAAGTGGGCCTTAGAAAGCATTATTATGAACAAAGCTAGTGGAGGTGATAGAATTCCAGTTGAGCTCTTTCAAATCCTGAAAGATGATGCTGTGAAAGTGCTACACTCAATATGCCAGCAATTTTGGAAAACTCAGCAGTGGCCACAGGACTGGAAAAGTTCAGTTTTCATTCTAATTCCAAAGAAAAGCAATGCCAAAGAATGCTCAAACTACCGCACAATTGCACTCATCTCACATGCTAGTAAAGTAATGCTCAAAATTCTCCAAGCCAGGCTTCACCAATATGTGAACCGTGAACTTCCTGATGTTCAAGCTCGTTTTAGGAAAGGCAGAGGAACCAGAGATCAAATTGCCAACATCTGCTGGATCATGGAAAAAGCAAGAGAGTTCAAGAAAAACATCTATTTCTGCTTTATTGACTATGCCAAAGCATTTGACTGCATGGATCAAAGTAAACTGTGGAAATTTCTAAAAGAGATGGGAATACCAGAGCACCTGACCTGCCTCTTGAGAAACCTATATGCAGGTCAGGAAACAATAGTTAGAACCGGACATGGAACAACCGACTGGTTCCAAATAGGAAAAGGAGTACTTCAAGGCTGTCTATTGTCACCCTGCTTATTTAACTTATATGTAGAGTACATCATGAGAAACGCCGGACTGGAAGAAACACAAGCTGGAATCAAAATTGTTGGGAGAAATATCAATAACCTCTGATATGCAGATGACACCACCCTTATGGCAGAAAGTGAAGAGGAACTAAAAAGCCTCTTGATAAAAGTGAAAGAAGAGAGTGAAAAAGTTGGCTTAAAGCTCAACATTTAGAAAACGAAGATCATGGCATCTGGTCCCATCACTTCATGGGAAGCAGGTGGGGAAACAGTGGAAACAGTGTCAGACTTTATTTTTCTGGGCTCTAAAATCACTGGAGATGTTGACTTCAGCCATGAAATTAAAAGATGCTTACTCCTTGGAAGAAAAGTTATGACCAACCTAGATAGTATATTTAAAAGCAGAGACATTACTTTGCCAACTAAGGTCTGTCTAGTCAAGGCTATGGTTTTTCCTGTGGTTACATATGGATGTGAGAGTTGGACTGTGAAGAAGGCTGAGTGCCGAAGAATTGATGCCTTTGAACTGTGGTGTTGGAGAAGACTCTTGAGAGTCCCTTGGTCTGCAAGGAGATCCAACCAGTCCATCCTAAAGGAGGTCAGTCCTGCCCTGGGTGTTCATTGGAAGGACTGATGCTAAAACTGAAACTCCAGTACTTTGGCCACCTCATGCGAAGAGTTGACTCATTGGAAAAACTCTGATGCTGCGAGGGATGGGAGGCAGGAGGAGAAGGGGACGACAGAGGACGAGATGGCTGGATGGCATCACTGACTCGTTGGAGGTGAGTCTGAGTGAACTCTGGGAGTTGGTGATGGACAGGGAGGCCTGGCGTGCTGTGATTCATGGGGTCGCAGAGTCGGACACGACTGAGCGACTGAACTGAACTGAATGCTTGTCCTGGACTTCCCTGGTGGCTCAGACGGTAAACAGTCTGCCTACAATGGAAGAGACCTGGGTTCAATCCCTGGGTCGGGAAGATGTCCTGGAGAAGGAAATGGCAACCCATGCCAGTATTGTTGCCTGGAAAACTCCATGGACGGAGGACCCTGGTAGGTTACAGTGCATGGGGTGCAAAGAGTTGGACATGACTGAGCGACTTCACTTTCACTTTCACTTCTTAATGCTTGTCATGAATAGTCATCAATACCTTAAAAACCTCTCATATCGGACTATATTCTACATCTAAAAAATTATTCTCAGTTATGTTCATTCCCTTTGCAAGTTACCATGCTGACATTTCTTCAAGACAGAATTTAAATAATTAAAATTCAATGTATTGATATCAACTGGAATAAATAACATGGAGATCTGCAGTTCATTCTTGCATAAAGAGTTGAATCATATAGCTACAAATCACTGGTTAAATGATACATGTGTGAGAAATAACTGATTAAAATCTTCTCTAAACATATTTCTTGTTCTGATAGATCTGGTGAAGTATGTTTTAAACATGCATTTAAATTTTTCTGCATGTCTGTTATCAATATTTGTAATCTAAAATAGTAATATTTGGACTTGTATCAAAAATGCTGCAAACTATTGAATTAATTGCTGTCCAAGATGTTTTAATGAGCACATTGAACAATTTTTCATCTACCCAAGCTCTTTACAAGTGATATTTAGTAAATGTTCATAGAGAAATAACTTGCTCACTCAAAGAAAGTGAACAGTTCCTTAATGATATGAATGACATGCTGATCATGTTGAATTATTCTCTTTAAAAACATTTTGCTTCCAAATTGGCTCAGAACATAATAGTCTTTTAACAATATGTTCACATTTATATATAAGAACTATTTAAACCTCTGGACAAAGAATAAGTCCCACAATTCCTCGAATTTAAGATGTTTCAGTTTTAGTACCTTCCAATGTATTAACCTGGAGAAGGCAATGGCACCCAACTCCAGTACTCTCGTTTGGAAAATCCCATTGGTTGGAGGAGCCTGGTAGGCTGTGGTCTATGGGGTCGCTAAGAGTCAGACACAACTGAGCGACTTCTCTTTCACTTTTCACTTTCATGCATTGGAGAAGGAAATGGCAACCCACTCCAGTGCTCTTGCCTGGAGAATCCCAGGGATGGGGGAGCCTGGTGGGCTGCCGTCTATGAGGTCGCAAAGAGTCGGACACGACTGAAGCCACTTAGCAGCAATGTCTTAACCTAAGTGTAGGATTACAATCCTAATGAACATGTCATTATCATTACATATTTTCACATTTCAAAATGAAAAAAGTAATTTTACAATAAACACTGAACATCTCATACTGTGCAAAAATAATGCTAAAATTATGAAATAATTTTTCATCATGTTCCTCCAAATATGTGTGTGCTTGTGTGCTATTTTAATCAGAAAAAGAAGTTATTGTACTTTATATAATTTAAGTAGCTTGGTTCTTCACTTTATGGATTAGTCCCAGAAAATTGTCTTGAAACCCAAAGAAAATATGAGGACTACATAAAAAAACACCGTATAAAAGCAGTAAAACCTACATAAAATAGGTAATAAATGTATAATACAGAAATAAATAACATTTTTAAAGATAAAAATTACATCTTGAAATTTTTGTTCAAGTTTGTGTAAACTTTAAATCCTATTGACAGGCTAATAATCATAAGAATGAGATGAACTGTCTGAATGTCAGAACTGCAAAGTAAACTTTGTATAATACAAAAATGCAATTGTCTCATTTTACTTTCTAAAATACTTTACTTATAAAGGACTATAGTCAACTCTCATAAAGGTAATTTAAACACAATAAAGAAATTATTAGAAAAAACACAACAGTATATTAAAATGCAGTTCATCAGGAGTAAGAGGTTTTGGTTATAGAATTACAGTGAGGAAGCATTTAATATGGAAGCATATTCTGTTTAAATCAGACTCATAGAATGGGCACATCCTTACCAGGAATACACAAAAAGGCACATCACACACCACCACCCCCCCCCACACACAGACACCTCTTTACCTCTAAGATGTGTTTAGGGTTAATGTACACAGAAAGGGGATTTACTTTGAAAGCTAATTTGTAGTCTACATATCAGTAGGAAGAATGTCCATGCCTGCAAGATTAGAATGATAAAGAAGGTGACATTTGAGCTGAACAGTGGAGGAAACAATATTTTCATGGAACTTTCCCACTGAAAGGGACGGTGACGTACTTTGAGAGCTAAACCAATCAAAAATGTTATTTAAATAATTAGGACATTTGAGTAATTGGGTAACATTTAATTCATTTTAACATTTCAGATTCTGTACAAAGATGTAAATTATACAGTTTCATTTACCTAAAAGTAAACTGTTGCCAAGATGTCTTTTCAACCTTATGAAGTTTGATCAGTCAGCTTATAGAAGCAATTTGGAAATCATGCCTCTGATTAACTAAGCTTCCAGGAAATTTCAAAATATGTTAAGAGTCAGCTGACTTGTCAGTTCCACATGGTTATTTTCAAAATGAGATCATAGTTATTCTGTTGCAATGAGATCAGTATGTAGTTTGCAATTGTATTTGAATTGTATCAATTATTCCACATTATACTTTTATTTACATTGATAAGATATGTTTGAAAATGTTTATTCTATATTCATTTTTCATTTATTTCATGCATATTGTAAATATTGGTACTATATATTTTAATACATGCCAATATGGTCAATAAATTTATCATGAGGATTTACAAAATATATTTCCACTTTGTCTGTCTTAAACATAGAAGAATCATGGGGTTAAGGATGCCTAAGATGTCCCCTCCCAATTATTCCTTCTCTTCCAGTCATGTGCAGATCCTATGACAAGACTGCAAAAACACAAAAAGAAAATATTTGGTAATAGTAGTTCTAGAACAAAATGGCCAAGATTGTGTTTCACTGGACATCAATATGTAGAATGATAACAATTATTCCTAGAAAGAAGATCTCTGAGACCAAATAATATGCAATTAAATTTGCATATTATTAAAACTTGACAATTAACAATGTATATTTGCCTGTTAAATGTTCTGAGGATTCTTGATCTAAAATCTTTGTTTAAAGTGTGTTTTATCTTCATATCCCAAGCTTCCATTAGCAAAAGTTTTTGCTTCATTGTACTGCATATTCCTATCCACAATTTATCCAATCAGTAATGTTTTCTTGAAAAGCTTGAGTAAGACTTATTTAACCCACCTCCATGGTGACATCACATTTTAACTTTTGTTACTGACTTTTGGTTTAATTCCACTGTGTACAGGTAATAAATTCTTAATGATTTCACCTGTAAAAAATTTTTAAATTATTTATTTTTACTTGGAGGATAACTGTTTCACTATATTATATTGCTTTCTGTCATATATCATCATGAATCACCCATAGGTATATGCATAGCCCCTCTCTCTGGAATCTCCTTTCTACCTCCCACTCCATTCCACCCTTCTAGGTTGTCACAGAGCATCCAATTTGAGCTCCCTGGGTCATACAGCAAATTTCCACTAGCTATCTGATTTTACATATGGCAATGTGTATGTTTCAAGTTAATCTCTCAGTTCTTCCCACCCTCTCCTTTCCCTGCTGTGTCTATATGTCTGTTCTCTATGTTTGCATCTCCACAGCTGCTCTATAGATAGGTTCATCAGTACCATCTTTCTAGATTTCATATATATGCATTAATATACAATATTTGTCTGTTTGTGAATCACTTCACTCTGCATAATAGGCTCAAGCTTCATCCACCTCATTAGAACTGACTCAATTGCATTTCTTTTTATGGCTGAATAATATTCTATTGTCTATATGTACCATCACTTCTCTGTCCATTCATCTGTCAATGAACATCGAGGTTGATTCCACGCCCTAAATAGTTAGGTAAACAGTGCTACAATGAGCATTGGGGTACATGTATGCTTTTCAATTATGGTTGCCACAGGGTATAGGCTCAGTAGTGGGATTTACTGAAGAGTTTTTTATGGTCCAAAACATGATCAATTTTTCTATCTCATATATACTTGAAATGAACATAAATTGTATGCTTAGAGTAGGAGAAGAATATCGTTGAAACATATTTGAAACTCAGATATATCTGAGTTTCATTCATACCTCTAGACTTTTCTAAGCATCTCAGTTACATCTGTCAGTCCCCTTGCCATTTTTTGTTTTGTTTTGTTTTCAGTTAACTTGAATGTTTGTCACTTATCAAGATAGTCATGAAAAATGTAACAGGAAAATACTGTTAAGTAAATTTGTGCTATACATAAGGTATTTAATTCCATGACTTCCCATTATTCAGTTCTCATTTTTTTTGAAGAACATAGATGTTATAGACATACTCACACGTGTATGTTTATATATGAATGCATCCACTTTCCCCCTGGCCCACTGGAATGCTGTCTTAGTGTTTTGTTTTCAGGACATTCATGTTGTAAATGTCCTAACCGAATGACCACTGATGGGTTTTTATTCTCTATTTTTAACTGGAGGATAACTGCTTTACAATGTGTTAGTTTCTGCTGTACAACAATGTGAATCAGCTCTAAGTGTACATATGTCCCCTCCCTCCTGAGCCTCCTTCACACTGCCCCTCTTCCCAACTCACCTCTCCAGGTCATCACAGAGCACAGGCTGAGTTCCCTCTGTTATACAGCAGCTTCCTACTAGCTATCCAATTTACACATGGTAATGTACATATTTCAATGTTACTCCAATCATCCTACTCTCTCCTTCCCCTGTTGTGACCACAAGTCCATTCTCTACATCTGTGTCTTGATTCTTGCCCTGCAAATAGGATCATCAGTACCATTTTCTAGATTACATATGTATGCATTACTATACAATACTTGTTTTTCTCTTTCTGGCTCTAGGCTCATCCACCTTAGTTCAACTGACTATAGTATTATCTCTTCAGTATTCAGTAGAGAATAATTTATTATCTGCTCAAATTTCATTTTGCAGTTAAATCTGAGGCCAGACTCACTTATCTACCTTGTAGAGAATGCATTTTTACATTAATAAGTCTTCAGGAATACTTCTTTATCTCTTAAACTCAAAAATTTCCAAATTTACCTGTCACACTATAGATAAGTTGCTGGATGTATTACTGCATCTACTTATTGATCTAATTTAATTTATCAGTTATACAAATGGTAAGACACAGGAAAAGTATAATTGAGGAAATGGGGTGAGTTAAGAGAGAAAGAATCACACTAAATCTTGCTTGTATATTTACCTAAAAGTTTGATAATTTTAAGTAATTAATAATAGGTGGTTTTAATTAGATATAAGGGCAAGTCTGGTTATGAATATCCATAAAATTACATTGTCATAATAATAAATATTTGACAAAAGTTTTTTTAAATTTTTACCCCAAAATACTTTTATTAAGCATGTACCACTGAACATGTGACTCAAAACATTCAATATTTTTATTCATGATACATCTCAAGATGTCAGTACTCATTATGGCATCAGCATGTTCTAAAATACTTTGAAAGTAGCCAATTTATAAATCCCCTGCTCATTATTATTTTCAAGTTACCTCAGTACATGGAATGATATATTTTATCTCTGTGTACATGTTAGATTAGAGATCAAGCCAGTAGTTACAGGAATTTATCCACTTAATTCCAAAAGTTAAATTTAATGAATACCATAGTCAGGGTCAGACTCTGCATAGAAAAAAAAAAGGACAGAGTTCCTAATCTGATGGATCTTAGAGTTTGGTGAAAATTAAAAATAATTTCAAAGCAAATAAACTTATAATTACAAATATGAAGAGATACATAAGGGAATAACAGAATGCTGTTACAAAGATGAATAGTGTACCAGATCTGATCTATATAGTGTGCCTTTTCTGAAAAAGGAAGAACAACAAGAATCAAGGAGGGACAGGATTAACCTTTGCTGTGAGCTGAGACAAGGAAAAACTTGTATTTTCATACACCGATGAGAAACAGTGTCTGAACCTTACTTTCAAGGTCCAGATCAGAGGACAATATGGCAGTGTCATGGTGGAAATCTATCTTTCAGGCATTTATGGAATATATGCCTGAGCCCATGTCCATAGAATCTGAAGGGAAGATTAAAATGCTGATAGTTTATTTGTGAGTTGCACTGTCAGTGAGAGGCTGAAGAATAAACAGAAGTGAACAGAAAAAGAAAGTGCAAGGTATGATATGCAATAATTTACACTATTGGCCCATTTGTCATAAAACGTTGAGAAGATAACACAGCTGGACTCTCAAGAAAATTGAGACTTCCTCCAGAGGATTTTTAAAAGGAAACTAACTTGGGATAGTTCTGTGAAAAGATAAAAGGGCTGGGGTGGGGGATTAATCTGTGTAAATCTCTTCCATTTCTTATTTTCCATTAGCCAGAGATCTCACTCACATCCCTCCACTTTCATGTTTTTTCATCATGCTCCGAGATCCCCATAGTTCACAGTTTCCTCAGAGAAGTGAAGGGATGATATCAAAATAGTTGAAAATGAGCAACAGAAGAGAGAGGAACAGAGAGAAAAGGAGAAGGAAGCATGACTGAAGGGATCTTAGAAGGCATACAAGGTTGCATCTAATAATACATCGTGATAAAAATTTGGGATTTATGATCAACATAATGGTATTGTTATTAGTCAGTCCTAAAGGAAATCAAACCTGAATAGTCATTGGAAGGACTGATGCTGAACCTGAAGCTCCAATACTGTGGCCACCTTTTACAAAGAGCCAACTCATTGGAAAAGACCGTGATGCTGGGATAGATTGAGGGCAGGAGGAGAAGGGAATGACAGAGGATGAGATGGTTGGATGGCATCACTGACACAATGGACATGAATTTGAGCAAGCTCTGGGAGACAGTGGGCAGGGAAGCTGGCATGACACAGTCCATGGGGTCACTGAGATGGAACCAACTTAGCAACTGAATGGCAGTAAGAACAATGGTAATATATTGAATAGTATTTAAAGGGTTGTCATATGATCAGATTTGTATTTTCAATTGCTAATTTGGCAGAAATGCAGAGAGGCAGATGAGTATTTACTAAGAAGAATTTTTAAAGTTTTCTAAATTGGCCCCTTGAACATTAATAAGGTAGGGAAAAGGGAAGAGCTCTAAGATGTATTTTGAAGGCAGAATCAGTGAAATAAATTGATGCTTGTAAAAAATGCAAAATGAAGAAAAGTTAAGACTGATTCTCAGGTTTCTAGGACAAAAACTAGGAAATTTTGGCATCTCTTGAAGTGAAGGGGAAAAATTTGGAAGTCATATTTAAATAGAGATGATTAATACAACTTTTTTCAAATTAAAAATTCCTTAATTTTTTTAACATAATTCTCTTGATGAAATTGGGCTGGATGAAGAACCAGCTGGAATCAAGATTGCAGGGAGAAATATCAGTAACCTCAGATATGCAGATGACACTACCCTTATGGCTGAAAGCAAAGTGGAACTAAAGAGCCTCTTGATGAAAGTGAAAGAGGAGAGTGAAAAAGCTGGTTTAAAACTCAATATTCAAAAAAATGAAAATCATGGCATCTGGTCCCAACACTTCATGGCAAATAGATAGGGAAATTATAGAAACAGTGACAGATTGAATTTTCTTGGGCTCCAAAATCACTTCCAGAGAAGGCAATGGCATCCCACTCCAGTACTCTTGCCTGGAAAAATCCCATGGATAGAGGAGCCTGGTAGGCTGCAGTTCATGGGGTCACTAAGTTGTACATGACTGAGCAACTTCACTTTCACTTTTCACTTTCATACATTGGAGAAGGAAATGGCAACCCACTCCAGTGTTCTTGTCTGGAGAATCCCAGGGACGGGAGAGCCTGGTGGCCTGCCATCTACGGGGTCACACAGAGTCAGACACGACTGAAGCAACTTAGCAGCAGCAAAATCACTGCAGATGGTGACTCCAGCCATGAAACTAAAAGATGCTTGTTCCTTGGAAGAAAAACTATGACCAAACTATACAGCATATTAATAAGCAGATACATTACTTTACCAACAAAGGTCCATCTAATCAAAGTTATGGTTTTTCTAGTTGTCATGTATGGATGTGAGAATTGGACTATCAAGAAAGCTTAGCACCGAAGAATTGATGCTTTTGAACTGTGGTGTTGGAGAAGACTCTTGAGAGTCCCTTGGACTGCAAGGAGATCCAACCAGTCCATCATAAAGGAGATCAGTCCTGGGTGTTTATTGGAAAGACTGATGTTGAAGCTGAAGCTCCAATACTTTGGCCACCTGATGCGAAGAGCTGACTCATTTGAAAAGACCCTGATGCTGGGAAAGATTGAAGGCAGGAGGAGAAGGAAACGACAGAAGATGAGATGGCTGGATGGCATCACCAACTAGAAGGACAAGTTTGAGCGAGCTCCAGGAGTTGGTGACGGACAGGGAAGCCTGGCGTGCTGCAGTCCATGGGGATGCAAAGGGTCAAATATGACTGAGCAACTAAACTGACTGAACTGAATTCACTTGAAATGGCCTGAAATCTCAAGCCTCTGTGTGTGTGTGTGTGTGTGTGCTCAGTTATCTCTAACTCTCTTCATCCCTATGGACTGCAGCCTGCCAGGCTCCTCTGTCCGTGGGATTTCCAAACAAGATTACTGGAGTGGGTTGCATTTCCTAATCCAGAGGGTTTTCCTGACCCAGAGATCAAGCCCGCAACTCTTACATCTCTTGCATTGGCAGGCAGATTCCTTACGACTGCACCATCTGGGAATCCTGAAATCTAAAATCTGATTTCAAATTTCCAGGTATGTTGCAAACCTTTGAAAAATGCTAAGTCATCACAATGTTGGTGTTTCCTCTTTCAGACATCTCCTACTAGAACAGGAATTTTGGTTGTAGAAATGCATACATTGAATCTACATAGTTTTAATAAATGAGACTTGAAAATTTAATGTATGTTAAACTTGATAATGGTGAAGGAAATGGCAACTCACTCCAGTATTCTTGCCTGGAGAATCCCATGGACAGAGGAGCCTGGCAGGCTACAATACATGGGGTCACAAGAGTCAGATACGACTTGGCGATTAAATCACCAAACTTAATAATATGGAGGCAGGCTGTGTGCTAAGCATTCTACCTATATTATCTCATTTAATCTTCACAGCAATTTGAGATAGGCATTGCTATTATCCACATGTTATAGAAACTGATATAAAAGATTATTAAGTAACTTCCCGAGGATACTTATTATGTGGTGATGCCACAGTATAAATTAAAGTATTCTGAGATCAGAATTAGAATTCTTTATCACTATATTGTATTATTTCATTTATCATTCCAAAGTTACACCATGGCTTTGGAGCTTAAAAGACTTGGATGGAAATTTAGTCCCATCACTCGACAGATGTAATGTCTCAAAGAATGACTCGAATGACTCATACAGTCTTTCAATTTTCTCATCTGCAAAGAAGAAATAATTACACCTATTTCATACACTGCTTTGAGATTCAAATGAGGAAGATGCTGATCAAAGTAAGTATTCATCAAATGATACTCTTTTCCCTTTCTCTAGTGTCCAGGCTGAAGATGTCAATGCAGATTTCTTAAGGTATTTTTTAAGATATTTTGTTCATGGTGGATTCAATAGGCAAACTGGAAGAGTTAAAGAAAGTATAAGTCTCCTATGAAAATGATTTTACACATATAACATGTTAAGTCCTATAAGCAAAACAAAAAGAATTTGACATGTTTATAGTTCAGATAGGGAATGAGTTTCAGCATAAAATATATTATGAAACCCAGGTAATTTTATACTGATTATCATAACTTAGTGAGAAGAATGTTTGATTTATTATGCCTGTCTCCATAAGTAAGATAAAATGTTTAAACAAAACATAATTTTAATTCTCAAGCCTAAGACTGGGTTTAAGGGGGAAGAAACAGTCAATTAGTGAAAAGCCTCTAATGATGTAACAAGCTGAAATGTAAAGGACCAGTTATAGAACTGTTCTTATTATGATAGTGATTTACTGATATATTTGCAAAAGTCGGGTAGGGGGAGCTTCTGTAAAAGGTCTTAGCATTCACCGTGGACTATGTGAGCATCCAACCTTTCCAAATTGAGATTAATCACTGCTTCTTCATGTCTTCTTGGGGAATGAAAAGGAATTTGTCTCTATGACATAACAGACTGACTTCCACAGCACACATAGTCAAATCCATCCTCCAGGAAAGAATACCTTGTTTATAAAATCTATTATTCAGAAACCATGGGTGAAAGAAAAATATTGGTAGGTAGTTGGCACCACTGCCTTCTGTTTCCATTTTAAACTATATGAGATTCCATTGTCCTATGTTTAAATCTCTGCTGGAAATACTTTACTTGATACATGGTATTGGCCTGATGAAAATGATTGATATGATGCAAGCTTGTCCAGAAAACGAGGACAGAAATTTTTAGATCTAAAGATCCATTTTGTTCTTTTTCAAGATTTATTGAGCTATAATTTACAAACAAAATTATTTTATTTATAGTGTACAGGATCTTTTGATAAATGAATATGTTATAAACAACTACCACAATCAATTTAACTACTAAATTCGCCTGCAATGAAGGAGACTCCCAGTTTGATTTCTGGTTGGGAAGATCTGCTGGAGAGAGATAGGCTACCTACTCCAGTACTCTTGGGCTTCCCTTGTGGCTCAGCTGGGAAAGAATCTGTCTGCAATGTGGGAGACCTGGGTTCAGTCGCTGGGTTGGGAAAATCCCCTGGAAAAGGGAATGGCTACCCACTCCACTATTCTGGCCTGGAAAATTCCATGGACTGTATATTCCATGGGGTCACAAGGAGTCAGACAAGACTGAGTGACATTTTACCTTCAACCACGTCCCATAGTTGTTTTTTTTTTTTTTTAATGTGTGGTGAGAAAATTTAAGATGGATACTCCTAGCAAATTTCAAGTATATAACACAGTACTATTCACCACTGGAGAAGGAAACTCACTCCAGTATTCTTGCTTGGAAAATTCCATGGACAGAGGAGCCTGATGGGTTACAGTCCATGGGATCACAAAGTCGGACATGACTGAGCACATATGCATATTATTCACGGCAATCAACATTCTGTACCTTAGATCTCCCAGAAATCGTTCATCCTACATAACAGAAATTGAAACTTTATGTAACTGAAACTTAATATACTCTAACATCTCTTCATTTCCCCCACCTAACCTCAGAGACCATGGCAATCATTATTCTACTCTGTGATTCTACGAATTCAACCTTTTTGTATTCCACATATATGTGAGATCATGCAGTATTTACTTTTTCCTTGTTCTAACTTATGTCACATGGTATAATTTCTCCAGAGTCATCCATGTTGTCAAAAATGGCAGAAATTCCTTCATTATTAAGGCTACATAACATTCCATTGTGTGTGTGTATATATATATTCAGTTCAGTTGCTCAGTTGTGTCCGAATCTTTGTGACCCAATGAACCGCAGCATGCCAGGCTTCCCTGTCCATTACCAACTACCGAAGTTTACCCAAAGGCATATCCATTGAGTCGGTAATGCCATTCAACCATCTCATCCTCTGTCATCCACTTCTCCTCTTGCCCTCAATCTTTCCCAGCATCAGAGTCTTCAAATGAGTCAGCTCTTCGCATCGGGTGCCCAGAGTATTGGAGTTTCAGCTCGAACATCACTCCTTCCAATGAACACCCAGGACTGATCTCCTTTAGGATGGACTGGTTGGATCTCCTTGTAGTCCAAGGGACTCTCAAGAGTCTTCTCCAACACCACAGTTCAAAAGCATCAGTTCTTCAGCACTCAACTTTCTTCACAATCCAACTCTCACATCCATACATGACCACTGGAAAAACCATAACCTTGACTAGATGGACCTCTGTTGACAAAGTACTGTCTCTGGTTTTTAATATACTGTCTAGGTTGGTCATAAATTTCCTTTCAAGGAGTATGAGTCTTTTAATTCCATGGCTGCAATCATCATCTGCAGTTATTTTGGAGCCCAAAAAATAAAGTCAGCCACTGTTTGCACTGTTTCCCCATCTATTTGCCATGAAGTAATGGGACCAGATCACTGCAGATGATGACTGCAGCCATGAAAGTAAAAGATGCTTACTCCTTGGAAAAAAAAAGCATGTTCAAAATCAGAGGCATTACTTTGGCGACTAAGGTCCATCTAGTCAAGGCTATGGTTTTTCCTGTGGTCATGTATGGATGTGAGAGTTGGACTGGGAAGAAAGCTGAGACACAGTGCCTGATGAACTATGGATGGAGATTCATGACATTCTACAGGAGACAGGGATCAAGACCATCCCCAAGAAAAAGTCCCTTAAAGATCTAGTCCCTTAAATCTATTTCTCACTTCCACTGTATAATCATAAGGGATTTGATTTAGGTCATACCTGAATGGTCTAGAGGCTTCCCCCGTTTTTTTCAATTTAAATCTGATTTTGCCAATAAAGAGTTCATGATCTGAGTCACAGTCAGCTCCCGGTCTTGTTTTTGCTGACTGTATAGAGCTTCTCCATCTTTGGCTGCAAAGAATATAATCAGTCTGATTTTGGTGTTGACCATCTGATGATATCCATGTGTAGAGTCTTCTCTTATGTTGTTGGAAGAGGGTGTTTGTTATGACCAGCACATTCTCTTGGCAGAAGCCTTTGCCCTGCTTCATCCTGTACTCCAAGGCCAAATTTGCCTATTATTCCAGGCGTTTCTTGACTTCCTACTTTTACATTCCAGTCTTCTATAATGAAATGGACACCTTTTTTGCGTGTTAGTTCTAAAAATTCTTTTAGATCTTCATAGAACCATTCAACCCCTGCTTCTTCACCGTTACTGGTCGGGGCATAGACTTGGATTACCATGATATTGAATGGTTTCTCTTTGAAATGAGCAGGGATCATTATGTCATTTTTGAGATTGCATCCAAGTACTGCATTTCAGACTATTTTGTTGACTATGGTGCCTATTCCATTTCTTCTAAGGGATTTTTGCCCACAGTAGTAGACATAATGGTCATCTGAGCTGACTAAGGTCCATCTAGTCAAGGCTATGGTTTTTCCAGTAGTCATGGATGTATGGATGTGAGAGTTGGACTGTGAAGAAGGCTGAGCGCCAAAGAATTGATACTTTTGAACTGTGGTGTTAGAGAAGACTCTTGAGAGTCCCTTGGACTGCAAGGAGATCCAACCAGTCCATTCTGAAGGAGATCAGCCCTGGGATTTCTTTGGAAGGAATGATGCTAAAGCTGAAACTCCAGTACTTTGGCCACGTCATGCGAAGAGTTGACTCATTGGAAAAGACTCTGATGCTGGGAGGGATTGGGGGCAGGAGGAGAAGAGGACGACCGAGGATGAGATGGCTGGATGGCATTACTGACTCGATGGACATGAATCTGAGTGAACTCTGGGAACTGGTGATGGACAGGGAGGCCTGGCGTGCTGCAATTCATGGGGTTGCAAAGAGTCGGACACGACTGAGCGACTGAACTGAACTGAACGGAACTGAACTGAACTGAGTTAAATTCACCCATTCCAATTTAATTTAGTTAGCTGATTCCTAGAATGTCAACGTTCACTCTTGCTATCTCCTCTTTGACCACTTCCAAATTGCCTTGATTCATGGACTGAACATTCCAAGTTTCTATACAATATTGCTCATTACAGCATTGGACCTTGCTTCCATCACCAGTCACATCCACAACTGGGTGTTGTTTTTGCTTTGGCTCCATCCCTTCATTTTTTCTGGAGTTATTTTTCCACTGATCTCCAGTAGCATATTGGGCACCTACTGACCTGGGGAGTTCCTCTTTCAGTATCCTACCATTTTGCCTTTTCATACTGTTCATGGGGTTCTCAAGGCAAGAATACTGAAGTGGTTGCCTTTCCCTTCCCCAGTGGACCATATTTTGTCAGAATTCTCCACCATGACCTGTCTGTCTTGGGTGGCCCTACAAAGCATGGGTTAGTTTCATTGAGTTAGACAAGGCTCTGGTCTGTGTGATCAGATTGCCTAGTAGTCTGTTGTTCTGACTGTTGTGAAATGTGCTGTAATGAACATGGACATGCAGGTACTTCTTCAAGATAATGCTTTCATTTTCTTGGATATATACCCAGAAGTTATTTTGTTGGATCATGTGGTAGTGCTATTTTTAGCTTTTTAAGGAACCTCCTACTGTTTCCCCTGATATACTGATATAAATGATTTATGTTTCCACTGACAGTACAGAACATCCACATCCTTACCAATAGTTGTAATTTTTTTTTTTTTTTGGTCGGGGGGTGGGGTCCTTCTCATAAAAACCATCCTAACAGATATGAGGCAATACCACATTGTGGTTTTCTTTGATTTGCATTCCTTAATGATTAATAATATTAAGCATCTTTTCAGATGCCTGTTGGCCATTTGTGGGCCTACATTTTAAAAATGTCTATTCAAGCCTTTTGCCAATTTTTAATTTTATTTTTGCCTTATATCTGTTGAATTGTTTGAGTTCCTTATAGTTTTTGGATATCCCTTATCAGTGGATGGTTTGTAAATATTTTCTCCCATTCTGGAGGTTGTATCCTCACTATTTTGTTTCCTTTGCTTTTCCAAAGCTTTTAGACTAATGCAGTCCCATTTGTCAGTGTTTACTTTTGTTCCCTGTGCTGTTAGGATCATAGCCAAAAAAAAAAAAAAAAATCACTGCATATGTCAAGAAGCTTGCTTTCCTTTTATATTTTCTTTTAGTAGTTTTAAAGTTTCTGATCTTATGTTTAAAAATTTTTATCTACTTTGAGTTGATTTTTGTATATGTGTGAGATAAGGGTCTAGTTTCATTTTTCTGCATGTGAATATCCAGCTTTCTCAATACAATTTATTGAAGAAATTGTCTTTTCTCCACAGTATGTTCATGGAACCTCTGTCAAACATTAATTTGCAGTAAATGCATATATCTATTTCTGGGTATGTATTTATTTCTGGGGTCTATGTTTTGCTCCATTCATCTATATGTCTGCTTTTATGCCACTCCTATGCTGATTTGATTACTATAGTTTTGTAGTATATTTTGAAATTAGGTAGAGAGTTGTCCTCAGGTGTAATCTTTTTGCTCATGATTGTGTTGGTATTTGGGATCTTTTGTGGTTACATATGCATTTTAGATTTTTTTTCTATTTGTGTAAAAATGCAATTAGAATTTTGATAGAGATTATTTTAAATCTGTAGATTGCTTTGGGCAGTATGGACATTTTAACATTAATTCTTTCTATCTTTGAACATAGAATATTTTTCCACTATTTGTGTCTTCTTCAAATTTTCATTAATGCTTTATAGTTTTCAGTGTATATATCTTTCACCTCTTTGTTTAAATTTAAACCTTTTTTTTTTTTTAGGACTTTTGATAATATACAAATGAGATTATTTCCATACTTACTTTTTTCAGATAGTTTACTTAATGTATAGGAACACTACTTTTCTTTGTATATTAATTTTGGATCCTGAAATTTTACTGAATTTATTAGTTCTAATATTTTTCGATAAGAGTATTTATGTTTTTCTATATATAATATTATGTCATCTGCAAACAGACACAATTTTACTTCTTCCTTTCTGATTTGATGTCTTTTTTTTTTTTTCTGTATAATTGCTTTGGTGAATATGTTCCATATTCTCTCAAATACAAGCAGTGAGAGTGGGCACCCATGCATTTTTTCTGATCTTAGAGGTAAAGCTTTTAGATTTTCACCATTTATCAAGATATTTACTGTTGACATGGCATGCATGTCCTTTATTATGTTGAGCTACATTCTTTCTATATCTAATTTATTGAGGATTTTTATAACAAAAGTGTGTTGAATTCTGTCACATGCTTTTTATGCATCTATAGAGATGAATATATGATTTTTATGGTGTATTGCATTCATTTATTTGTGGATACTGAACCATTTGTGTCCCTAGAAGAAATTCTATTTGATCATGTTGTTTGGCCTTTTTAATATGCAGTTGAATTAAATTATCTAATATTTTGTTGAAGATTTTTGGACCTATGTTCACTGGGAACTTTTGTTGTTCTTTTTCAGTTGCTAAGTCATGTCTGAATCTTTGTGACCTCCATGGACTACAACATGCCAGGCTTCCTGCCCTTTACTATCTCCCAGACTTCACTCAAGCTCATGTCCATTGAGTTGGTGATGCTATTTTCTTCTGGTGACCTGTTATGTTTTGTCTGAGGTTAATGCTCTCATCATAAACTGAGTTTGGAAGTGCTTCCTTTTCTTCTACTTTTAGGAAGAGTTTGAGTGGAGTTAATTCTTTAAATGAGTGGTATAATTCACAAGTGAAGGCATCTGGTCCCAGGCTTTCTTTTGAAAAATTGTTTGACTACTGATTCAATGCTCTTTGTTATGGATCTGTTTATATTTCTTATTTCTTCAGGATTTAATGTTGGCAGGTTGTCTGTAGGAATGCATTCATTTCTTCTAAAACATGAAATTGTTGGTATATAAATAAATTAGGACTTTCTTACAAATCTCTGTTTCTGTTACATAAGCTGTGATCTCTCTTTTTATGTTCTGATTTTGAGTATTTTTTTTTCCAAGTCTAGCTAATGATTTTTAGATTTTATTTTATTGGAATGTAGCTGCTCTACAATGTTGTGTTAGTTTCTATTGTACAGCAAAGTGAATTAGCCATACGTATATATATATATATAGTTCCTCATTTTTGGATTTCCTTCACATTTAGGTCACTACAGAGCATTGAGCATAGCACCCTGTGCTATACAGTAGGTTCTTATTAGTATCTATTTTATACATAGTAGTATATTATGTCAGTATCTCTAATTTTGTGTCTAGGATTGTATCAAGTATAAGCCTCATCTGAAATCAACTTTAACAGCAACAAAAGATTAAACACAGTTAAACTATTAGGTTTATTGAAGTTTGTTAGGTATATTTCAAAGACCACTTTACTATAAGAGCACAAAACACACAGCAAATACTGAAAATTTAAAAAAAGATGTCAATGTATGACAAAACCAATACATAATTGTAAAGTAAAATAAAAAATAAATTAATTAAAAAAAATAAAAATAAAGAATTGAAAAAAAATAAAAAAAGAAAGAAGAAATTCAATAGAGCAAATTTCCTTAATATAACATGCAAGTAAGACGTCTCGTAACTAACTCTTCCTGTGTGTTCTAGCTTATACAGATGTCAGTCATCTAATCACTGCTTTATTAGGTGGCAGAGATTAGATGCCTTCTAATGGCAGCTGTACATTTTGTGCTTCACTGGCATTCTAGGACTCATCACTGTGGTCTGGATAAGAAAACTCTTCACTTTGTGTTTCAATGATTGAAGGAAATTGCATACTAAATGTTTAACAGAAGAACTCTCTTTGAGTTTAACATCAAAACTACAAGTGGTTAGTGAAGTGTGAGGCTGAAGCTCTTATTCACTGAACTCATCTTCATGCCAGAAAAGGGAAAAAAAGCCAAGATAACAAGCCTGCATGGATTTTCCAGTGATATGAATCAATTAAAATTCAGGAGGAGAGAAAACAAAAGTCCAATGCAATTTATTAATTTGTTTACAGCTGTTTGAATATGTAATATGAAAGAGGAGTTTAGGGAATCGCTGTAGATTGGGGGATATATTGATTTTGACGATAGTGCTCAAAGAGATAGACAAGTGGTTTGATGTATAAACTGCTACAGTGTAACTTGTTTAGTCTATTGATTCATGTGCTTTGATGGAGTTGTATATGCCTGCTGTTCTGGGACTCACTGAAAAATGAGATGCCATTTCAATGTGTGGAATAGGAGTATATTTAGATGTGAAAAGCTGCTGGTTCCTTCTGTTATTTTACTGTTGTTTATTGCTCATTCGGCAAAAGATTTTGCAGTAGCAACCACTACATCTGCTTTTTTAAAGGAGTGAAAATAATACATCAATGATAATAATAATTTAAATATGCTCAATTAAAATAAAAGAAACAATGCTGCTAGACTTCATAAAGGAAGTAGGAATTTTTGTATATAATGACAGAATCTTAAGATAAAGCAACAGTTCAGTGATCACAAAGGGAAAACAACTGAGATATTATTGAGGGTAAATTCAATGTTAAAATTTTTATACTGCAAATAAAAAAAGATGTAAGACATCATTGAACAATGGGTTGAAAATTTCTTTTACTCTTAGGCTTCATAGATGAGAAATTACTTACTCTTGATTTTACATCTTATATGAGACACTACCTAGAAATAGGTAAGAATGTCTTCCTAGATATTTTTTAAGAGAATAAATTTATATATATATATATATATATATATATATATATATAAAGTATACTTCAAGTAAATATATATATATTTTTACTCAATGCTTCAAAACTAAATCACAGTAAATTAGTTGTAATAACAGGTTTGGAAGATGCGACAGATTTGGTGAAAGTTACCACTTACTTAGAGCTTCCCAGGTGGCACAATGGTAAAAATAAATCCTCCACCAATGCAGGAAACACAGAGACACAGGTTTAAAATACGTGGGTTCTATCCCTGGGTCGAGAAGATCCTATAAAGTAGGAAACAGCAACTCACTTGAGTGTTCTTGCCTGGAGAAACCCATGGACAGAGAAGCCTCTTGGGCTACACAGTCCATGGAGTTGCAGAAAGGCAGATATGACTGAGGAAGTGCATGCCTATCACAAACCTACACTGTTCTCCACACCATGAGGGCTGCAACATTTGATATCAAGTTATAATGTATGTAGCTAGAGAGAGTTTGATTTATAATACCTTACATATGCACTCAATTATTAAAATGTTCAAAGAAATAACATATGTCTGTTCAGTAGCTATAAATTTATCTGTATTTTATCAAAGATAAGACACTTTCTCCACTTTGTTTAACTTATATGTACATATTTGAATATTCTGATTTTGATTCAAAACAGAATTATTAAAATGAAAACATCAATACTGAAAGTCAAATCCTCCATAGGTTTATGGTGCTTTTCTATGGTCTCTGCCTCTGAGGTGCTCCCCAGGGGCATTTGTTGTTTTTCAGTCACTAAGTTGTGTCTGAATCTTTGTTACCTTATGGACTACAGGTTTCGCTCTCCTTGACTATCTCCCAGAGTTTGCTCAAACTCATGTCTATTTAGTCAGTGATGCTGTTAAACCATCTCATTTTCTGTAGCCCCCTTCTCCTCCCACCCTCAGTCTTTCCCAGCATCAGGGTCTTTTCCAGTGGGTTGGTTTGGTGCATCAGGTGGTTAAAGTTTTGGAGCTTCAGTTTCAGCATCAGTCCTTCCAATGAATATTAAATGTTGATTCCCTGTTGTTACAGCTCAATTCCTGTCTTTCCACTCTTCAGAGACATTTACTTATATTCCATAGTAATAACTCTAAGATACCTTCCCTTTTTTCCCTCAGAAGAGATTTCCTAATACATAAGGCTACTGTATGGAGATTCCCTCATGGCTCAGTCAGTAAAGAATCTGCCTGCAATGCAGGAGACCTGGCTTTGATTCCTGGGTCAGAAATATCTCCTGGAGAAGGAAATGGCAACCCACTCCTGTATTTGTGCCTGGGAAATCCCATGGACAGAGGAGTCTGGTGGGCTACATTCCATGGTGTCACAAGAGTTGGACATGACTTAGTGACTAAATTACCACCACCAAGGGTACTGTGTAGTCTAACTCCCTGGAAGGAAAAACAAGATGCTATGCTACCAGACCCAAAACAGTGCAGCATCTCATAATCTGTGGGTTCTTCTACTATGGCACACTTCACTCTGTGTACAGGTAACATCCAAGCATTATCAGAACAAGATGTTGCTCTGGTTGCTATTTCTGCTGTGAATAATAAAAGACTAATTGCTTTGCTTTAAGAATTTTGTGTCTTGGGAGGGCGGTCCTAAGATGGCAGAGGAATAGGATGGGGAAACCACTTTCTCCCCCACAAATTCATCAAAAGAACATTTCAACGTTGAGTAAATTCTACAAAACAACTTCTGAATGCTGGCAGAGGACATCAGGCACCCAGAAAAGCAGATCATTGTCTTCAAAAACAGGTAAGAAAAATATAAAAAACAAAAAAAGAGACAAAGGAGGTAGGTAGAGAGCTCCGTCCCAGGAAGGGAGTCCCGTCCTGGGAAGGGAGTCTGAAACAGAGAGGTTTCCAAATACCAGGAAACACTCTCACTGCTGAGTCTGTGGCGAACCTTGGGAGCACAGAGGGCAACATAACAAGGAAGAAAAATGAATAAATAATTAAAACCAACAGATTATGAGCCCAACGGTAACTCCCCCAGCGGAGAAGCAGTGCAGATGCCTGCATCCGCCACTAGCAAGTGGGGGCTGGGCAGGGAGGTGTGGGCTGCAGTGATTTTTAAGAATCGGGCCGGAATGCCCTGAATGTAACCAGAGTGAACTAACTTGGGCTAGCATACCAGACTGTGGGATAGCTACCACGCAAAAAAGCTCTAACATAAGACACTGCCAGGACCGCACACAGAACAAAGGATGGAACAGAAATAGCTGGCTACAGACCATCCCCCACTGGTGACAGGCAGTCAGAGCCGTAAGGTCTGGAAGGGGGCAATCGCAGCCCCAGAGAGACTTTTACCTACCACACTGCAAGCAGGCTTCTCTGCTAAGTAAGACTTCTGGGGGTTCTGGACAGTCACCATCTGCCTGACAAGGGGCGCCAGCAGTACACCCAGAAAACTGAGCAGCAGGGAAAGGCGATAAGTCACAGTGACTGTGCTCTCCAAACACCTGAGTTACTCGGTCCTGGGAAGGGCACAAAACGCAGGCCCAACCGAATCTGCACCTCTGAGGGATACCTGAGAGCCGAGCCTAAGTGGCTCAGACTGGGGAGGTGCAAGGAGCCTAGGGCCAGCCTCAGACTGTTCCTGGTGGAGCAACTTAGAGCCTGAGCAGTGTGTGCTGTGTGCAGGGGCATGCCCAGCGAGGCTGAGACACTGAGCACACACCAGTGTTATTTGTTTGCAGCATCCCTCCCTCCCCACAGCGCGACTGAACAAGTGAGCCTAAAAAAAAAAATGTGTCCACCACCCTTGTGTCAGGGCAGAAATCAGACACTGAAGAGACCAGCAAACAGAAGAAGCTAAACAGAGGGAACAGCCTTGGAAGTGACCCCACACTGCCCACAACACCAGAGAAAGTCCCAGAAATATCTTTACTATTTTTACGACCATTCTCTTTTTTTTGTTGTTGATGTTGTTGATTGTTTTTTGTTCTTTTCCTTTTCTTCTCTTTTTTTAAACTTTTTAAAAATTTTAAGTCCTCTATTTCTCCTTTAATTTTAATTTTTATAACCGACTATCACTTTTCAAAGA